>NC_083355.1:51346143-51652296 GCF_030254825.1 Meriones unguiculatus | reverse complement strand
ATTGTTACATGTTCTCATGTACTAAGTTCAAAATGCTGTTATTTGACTTTCTCTTCTTACTTGTTCTTATCTTGGAAACACATTCATGTGCTCTTTTCTACTATGCTAGATATATCACTTTTCTGTTTTCATCACAACTTAGTTCAGAAACACAGTTACATGTTTTCCTGTACTTAATTCACAGCACTGTGCATTGACCTTTGGTACTTACCTTGAAAACATGTTCCCGTGCTCTGTTCTACAATTCTAGATATATCACTTTTCTGTTTTCTTCACAACTTAGTTCAGAAACACTGTTACATGGTTCCATGTATGTAATTCACAACGCTGTGCTTTGACTTTCTGTTCTTACCTTGGAGACACTTTCATGTAGTCCTCTGTACTAAGCTAGATATATCACTTTGTTGTTTTCTTCTCAACTTAGTTCAGAAACAGTCTTACATGTTTTCCTGTACTTAGTTCACAGTGTTCTGCATTGATTTACTGTACTTACCTTGGAAACACTTTCATGTGCTCTTCTCTACTATGCCAGATATATCACTTTTCTGTTTCTACTCAGTTTAGTTCAGAAACATTGTTACATGTTTTCATGTACTTAGTTCATAAAGCTGTGCTTTGACTTTCTGTTGTTACCTTTGGAAACACGTTCTTGTGCTTTTCTCTACTATGCTAGATATATCACTTTTCTCTTTTCTTCTGAAATTAGTTCAGAAACACATTTACATGTTTTTCTCTACTTAGTTCACAAAACTGTGCTTTGACTTTCTGTTCTACTGGGAAACACATTTATGTGCTCTTCTCTACTACCCTAAATATATCACTTTTTTTTTTCTTCTCAACTTAGTTCAGAAAAGCTGGTACGTGTTTTCCTGTACTTAGTTCACAATGCTGTGCTTTGACTTTCTGTTCTTTTTGGAAGCACATTCATGTACTCTTCTTTGTTATCCTAGATAACATTATCACTTTTCTGTTTTCTTCTGAAATTAGTTCATTAACACAGTTACTTGTTTTTCTCTACTTAGTTCACAACACTGTGCTTTGTCTTTCTGTTCTTACTGGGAAACACATTCATGTGCTCTTCTCTACTATGCTAGATATATCACTTTTCTGTTCCTTCTCAATTTAGTTCAGAAACTTTGTTACATGTTTTCATGTACTTAGTTCAAAAAGCTGTGCTTTGACCTTCTATTCTTACCTTGGAAACTTGTTCACGTCCTCCTGTCTACTAAGCTAGATATATCACTTTTCTGTTTTCTTCACAACTTAATTCAGTAACATTGTTACATGTTTTCAAGTACTTAGTTCACAATGCTGTGCTTTGAGTTTCTGTTCTTACCCTTTCTTACCTTGAAAACACGTTCATGTGCTCTTCTCTACTATGCTAGATATATCACTTTTCTGTTTTCTTCTGAAATTAGTTCAGAAACACAGATACATGTTTTTTCTCTACTTAGTTCACAACACTGTGCTTTGATTTTCTGTTCTTACTTGGAAACACATTCATGTCCTCTTATCTACTATACTAGATATTTCACCTTTCTGTTTTCTTCTCAACTTAGTTCAGTAACATGGTTTCGGTGTTTTCATGTACTTAGATCACAACGCTGTGCTTTCCCTTTCTGATCTTTCATGTTCTCACCTTGGAAACAGCTTCATGTGGTCTTCTCTATTACCCTAGGTATATAACTTTTCTATTTTCTTCTCAACTTACTTCAGAAACACTATTACATGTTTTCCTCTACTTAGTTCACAATGCTGTGGTTTAACTTTCTGTTCCTACATGTTCTTACCTTGGAAACACGTTCATGTGCTCTTCTCTACTATGCTAGATATCACTTTTCTATTTTCTTCTGAAATTAGTTTAGAAACACAGTTACATGTTTTTCTCTACTTAGGTAACAATGCTATACTTTGACTTTCTGTTCTTACTGGGAAACACATTCATGTGCTCTTCTCTACTATGCTAGATAGTTCACTTTTCTGTTTTCTTCTCAACTTAGTTCAGAAACACTATTACATGTTTTCCTGTATTTAGTTCACAATGCTGTTCTTTGACTTTCTGTTCTTACCTGTTTTTACCTTGGAAACACATTCATGTGCTCTTCTACTATGCAAAATATAACACTTTTCAGTTCTCTTCTCAACTTAGTTCAGTAACATTTTTACTTGTTTTCATGTATTTAGTTCACAACGCTGTGCTTTGAATTTCAGTTCTTACCTTGGAAACACATTCTTGTGCTCTCCTCTACTATGCTAGATATATCACTATTCTGTTTTTTTCTCAAGTTATTTCAAACATTGTTAGGTGTTTTCATGTACTTAGTTCATGACGCTGTGCTTTTTCTTTCTGTTCTTAACTTGCAAACACGTTCATGTGCTCTCTCTAATACCCTAGATATATCACTTTTCTGTTTCTACTCAGTTTAGTTCAGAAACATTGTTACATGTTTGCATGTACTTACTTCATAAAGCTATCCTTTGACTTTCTGTTCTTACCTTGTAAAATTGTTCATGTCCTCTTCTCTACTATGCTAGATATATCACTTTTCGGTTTCTTGTCAGTTTAGTTCAGAAACACTGTTACATGTTTTCCTGTACTTAGTTCAGAGCACTGTGCATTGACTTTCTGTTCTTACCTTGGAAACACATTTATATGTTCTTCTCTACTGCGCGAGATATCACTTTTCTGTTTTCTTTTCAACCTACTTAAGAAAGCAAGACCTATGTATTTTAGTTCACAATGCTGTGCTTTGCTTTTCTATCCTTACCTTGGATAAAAGTTTATGTGCTCTTCTCTAGTGCATGAGATATCACTTTTCTGTTTTCTTCTCATCCTAGTTAAGAAAGCAAGACATATGTGTTTTAGATCACAATGCTTTGCTTTTCGTTTCTGTTCTTACCTTGGAAACACGTTTATGTGATCTTCTCTACTGCAAGAGATATCACTTTCCTGTTTTCTTCTCAACCTAGTTAGGAAAGCAAGATGTATGCGATTTAGTTTACAAAGATGTGATGTGTGCTTGGAAACACGTTTATGTGCTCTTCTCTACTGCGTGAGATATCACTTTTCTGTTTTCTTCTCATCCTAGTTAGAAAAGACAGCAGTAAAATTTTAGATCACAACGCTGTGCTTTGAATTTCTGTACTTACCTTGAAAATGCTTTTATGTGTTTTTCTGTTTTCCTCTCAAGCTAGTTAAGCAGACGAGACTTATTGATTTAGTTCACAACGCTGTGCATTCTGTTTCTGTTCTTTCATTGGAAACGTGTTTATGTGCTCAACTGTGTGAGACATCACTTTTCTGTTTTCTTCTAAACCTATTTAAGCAGGGGAGATGTACGCCATTTATTTCTCAACTCTGTGCTTTGCATTTCTGTTCTTTCATTGGAAATGGTTATGTGTCTATACCACATGAGATCACTTTTCTGTTTTCCACTCAACATAGGTAAGCAGGCGACACGTATGTGATTCAGTTTACAACGCTGTGCTTTGCCTTTCAGTCTTTCATTGGAAATGCATTTATGTGCTCTATTGTAAGAGATATCAGTTTTCTGTTTTCCACTCAACCTAGTTAGTCAGGCTACAAGTATGTTTTATTTTACAACCCTGTGCATTGCATTTCTGTTCTTTCATTGCAAACTCGTTTATGTGCTGTAACACATGAGTAATCACTTTTCAGTTTTCCAATAAACCTAGTTAAGCAGGTGACACATATGTGTTTTAGTTTACAATGCTGTGCATTGTGTTTCTGTTTTTTTTTCATTGGAAACGCATTTATGTGCTCTACTGCCTGAGATATCAGTTTTGTGTTTTCCTCTAAACCTAGTTAAGGAGGTGACAGATATGTAATTTAGTTTACAACGCCATGCTTTGTGTTTCTGTTCTTTCATTAGAAACGGGTTTATGTGCACTACTGTGTGAGATATCACTTATCAGTTTTCACCTAAACCTAGTGAAGTAGGCGACACATATTTGTTTTAATTTACAACACTGTGCTCTGTGTTTCTGTTCTTTTGTTGGAGATGGGTTTCTGTGCTGTACTGTACGAGATATCAGTTTTCTGTTTCCCACTCAACCTAGTTAAGCAGGCGACACATATCTGTTTTAGTTTACAATGATGTGCTTTTCGTTTCTTTTCTTTCTTTCTTTTTTTTTCAATGCAGTTTATTCAGGAACCTTGAACAATCATCTGACCCTGGGTAAAGCCAGCCCACTTTAAATAGCCTCTGGGTAGCCAACCTCAGCATGCCACGTGGGCAATGCAGATAGGTCCACATACATGGAAGCAAGCCAGATCCTCAGCCTTAACCAAATGCGGAGTTGTTTGTGACAGAGAGCACTCACCATCGGGAAGGTGGAAGGCGGAAACCAGCTCCACGTTTCTTTTCTTTCATTGGAAATGGTTTTATCTTCTCTTCTCTACTTTGCAACACATCACTATTCTGTTTTCCACTCAACCCAGGTAAGCAGGCGACACATATATGATTTAGTTTACAATGCTCTGCTTTGCATTTCTGTTCTTTCATTGGAAACACATTTATGTGCTGTAATGTGTGAGTTATCACTTATCAGTTTTCCTGAAAACCTAGTTAAGCAGGCAACATGTATTGTCCTGCCCAGTTCATGAACCCCAAAAGACCAGGAATAACTAGACTCCTCTGTAAATACATGAGGTTCTTTTTATCGTAAATTCCAAACTGCAGCTTGGGCCCACACACCCCCACCACCGAAGTGGTGGGAGCCAAGCGCCCTGTGCCCAGGTTAGTTGGGTGATTTAAAGATTCTGGTTCATCCCGGAATGCCCAAGGCAGAGGCAATTCCTGTCTGGCAAACATCTATTGGTCAAAATGCAACATTTTGAATCTATTGGCTATAGGAAGGTTCCCAGACCATAATGACCTGGTGTCCCTCCCTAGGGAGATGGTTCAGTTTCTTAGCAACTGTATCTCTAGTGGGTGGGGAAAGAATGCAGTAAGGTAGTCCTTCCCCTCAGGGCATTACTGGACTTCTCCATCCACCCACTTCAGGTCTTAATAATAGCTGCTAATTTATCTTTTGGTCTCTCATTTCCCCCTTTCCCATGATCATTTGAAGACCCAATTTTGGGTCTTCCAGACATGACCCCTTGTATCTTATAGATTTACCTTTTTATAATGGGATCTGAGTACCATTAGTGTATTGCTCTCAAGCATTTCTTTTTGAAAGCCATTAAGCAGTTGAAAATACAAGGCCCAAAGATAAAAATCAAAATGAGTAGGGGTCCCTTCAGGGTATATATATAGGAGTAGTAAGCCAAGGAGAACTATTATCCTTTTTCTCTAGAGTCTCTCTAGGCTTTTAGCCGAGTTGTTGCAATATTAGTTTCCATTTCAGCTAAGCAGATACCCAAGATAATAGCTAATGCCAGGGAGCCCCTTTTGACTTAGCATTTCAGCCTGGTAGGTGGAATTTGGGGCTGGAGATCCATCTTCTGGAGCTTCTTCAGTGCTGACATTGGACTGTTGGCATCAGGGATATATATACCAATCCATGTGCCAATCAAAATGACAGAGATGACTAGTTAGTCCATCACCTAGGCAGTGTCCCTGGCTCCTGTGATCTCATGGCATCATGAGCAGGGCAGTCCAGCAATCAGGCACAGAAGATGAGAGACTGTTTCTTTGGAGAAAGAAATGAGAGAATGGCCTCACCTCGCCCTTAGCAACGTGAAACATTGACTCTCCAGGTGTCCACAGTTTTGTCCACAGTTTAGGCTGGGCCCTAGCAGTGGGCCAGTTGAGGCAGTATTGCCAGTGGTTAGCATACCACAACCCAGAGTCACAGTCATCTGTTGTTGTGCCCAAATCTTCTCAGAGACCTTGGGGAGCTACTGCCAGAATTCGGGACTTTCTGTCACAATAAGCTTACACATGTTAAAATGCCATATTCATCAGATCTCTGACAAGCTTGAGGGTCAGCATATCTGAATTACTCTTTGTCTTTATCATCTGCTCTAAACTGTGTCCTATAAAACAGAATGCTATACTCTTTAGTTTTAGCATATTTCTGAGATGCTTGTTCTAGAACTATATATTTTAAGTAGCCTACACTTAACCTTAAAAAAACCTAAACAAAGATACTAGGTAAAGCTCAACATCTTAACCAAATGCAGTTGTTAGCATAACTTTAAGTCTGCTCTTTCTGAACTAAAATTAAAGCAAACTAAAAACAGAAGGTAGATAGAAACAAATACTGCACAGAGACATTGAGACAAAAAACACTCACCAGCTGGCCAAATTTCCTGGGACCAAAACTGACTCTTCTGGTCAGGCCAAACATACTGATTCCTTCTGCATTGGGTGCAGGAAGCATGGGCCCTGATGCCCCAGGAGACACCAAGAGTGGGCTGTTGCCCCAGGAAACACCTAGTGATGTTCACTGGGACCAAGCAGTCTGGGCCTGTGAGAGCAGGCCTTCTGGAGCTTATAGTGTGGAGGGGTGATGATGCCCTGCCCGAGGCTTTCAGGAGCCGGGAGTACAAGGTCACCACACTCCACCATGTTGGAAGTGTGTCTGGCAAAGTTCTAACAATTTCACTCCCAACACACATACACAAAAAACAAAACATACTAGACAGATTACCCACCAAAATACTGATGAAGCTAGGGGTGTACCCTGAACTTGGGCAGCTGTGACCACCAGTGTGTCCACATTGATCACATCTTGCTAACCAGATACTGACACCCCGAGCTCTGAGGAATTTTCAGAACAGAGAACAGAAAGCATTGCACACACAAACATTACACAGAGACAATTAGACATTTACGGCTGGCATAAAAAACCTCTGGGTCAGGTTCCTGGAGTCCTGGGGTCACCAGATGAGCCCGCAAAATGTTCTGCCCAGTTCATGAACCCCAAAAGACCAGGAATAACTAGACTCCGCTGTAAATACATGAGGTTCTTTTTATTGTAAATTACAAGCTGCAACTTGGGCCCACACACCACCACCACTGAAGTGGTGGGAGCCAAACGCCCTGTGCCCAGGTTAGTTGGGTGATTTAAAGATTCTGGTTCATCCCAGAATGCCCAAGGCAGAGGCAATTCCTGCCTGGCAAGCATCTATTGGTCAAAATGCTACATTTTTAATCTATTGGCTATAGGAAGGTTCCCAGGCCATTAATGATCTGGTGTCCCTAGGAGGATGGTCTAGTTTCCTAGCAAGTGTATCTCTAGTGGGTGGGAAAAGAATGCAATGAGGTGGTCCTTCCCCTCAAGGCATTACTGGACTTCTCCACCCACCCACTTCAGGTCTTAATAATAGCTGCTAATTTATCTGTTGGTCTCTCAGTATGTGCTTTAGTTCCCAATGGTGTGCTTTGCGTTTTTGTCCTTTCATTGGAATCGGGTTTATGTGATCTACTGCATGAGATATCAGTTTAATGTTTTCCACTCAACTTAGTTAAGTAGGCGACATGTATGTGTTTTAGTTCCAAATGCTCTGCATTATGTTTCTGTTCTTTCAATGGAAACGCCTTTATGTGCCCTACTGTGTAAGATATCAATTTTCAGTTATCCTGTAAACCTAGTTAAGCAGATGACACGTACGTGACTTAGTTTACAACTGCGTGCTTTGCATTTCTGTGCTTTTTTTTGGAAATGGGTTTATGTGCTTTCTCTACTTTGCAAGATATCACTTTTCTGTTTTCCACTCAACCTAGGTAAGCACTATGTGATTTAGTTTACAACAGTGTGCTTTCTGTTTCTGTTCTTTCATTGGGAACTTGTTTATGTGCTGGAATGCATGAGTTATCACTCAACAGTTTTCCTGTAAACCTAGTTGAGCAGACCACAGGTATGTGTTTTAGTTCACAACGCTGTACTTTACACTTCTCTTCTTTCATTGGAAACAGGTTTCCGTGCTTTACAGCATGAGATATCAGTTTTCTATTTTCCTCTCAACCTAATTAATCAGGCGACACATATGTGTCTTAGTTTACAACACTACACTTTGTGTTTTTGTTCTTTCATTGAATATGACTTTCTGTGCTCTACAGTGTGAGATATCACTTTTCTGTTTTCTTCTAAACCTGGTTAATTAGGCAACACGTATGTGTTTCTGTTTACAACACTGTGCAGTGCCTTTCTGTTCTTTAGTTAATCAGGTGACACATATGTGCTTTAGTTTACAACGCTACGCTTTGCTTTTCTGTTCTTTCTTTGAATATGGGTTTCTGTGCTGTACAGTGTGAGATACCACTTTTCTGTTTTCTTCTAAACTTAGTTAATTAGGTGACAAATATGTGTTTCAGTTTACAATGCTGTGCATTGTGTTTCTGTTCTTTTGTTCGAAATGGGTTTCTGTGTTCTATACCATCAGATATTAGTTTTCTATTTTCCTCTCAATGTAGTTAATCAGGTGACACGTATGTGTTTTAGTTTACAACGCTGTGATTTACCCTTCTATTCTTTCGTTGGAAACAGGTTTCTGTGCTTTACGACATGAGATATCAGTTTTTTATTTTCCTCTCAACCTAATTAATCAGACGACACGTATGTGTCTTAGTTTACAACGCTATACTTTGTGTTTCTGTTCTTTCATTGAATATGGGTTTCTGTGCTCTACAGTGTGAGATATTACTTTTCTGTTTTCTTCTAAACCTAGTTAATCAGGCGACACGTATATGTTTCAGTTTACAACGCTGTGCATTGCCTTTCTGTTCTTTCGTTGGAAACGGGTTTCTATGCTCTACTCCATCAGATATTAGTTTTATGTTTTCCTTGAAATGTAGTTAATCAGGCAACAAGTATGTGTTTTAGTTTACAACGCTATGCTTTGCTTTTCTATTCGTTCTTTGAAAAGGGGTTTCTGTGCTATACAGTGTGAGATATCACTTTTCTGTTTTCTTCTAAACCTAGTTAATCAAGCAACACATATGTGTTTCAGTTTGCGCTGTGCATTGCGTTTCTGTTCTTTGGTTCGAAACGGGTTTCTGTGTTCTATACCATCAGATATTATTTTTCTGTTTTCCTTTCAACGTAGTTAATCAAGGGACACGTATGTGTTTTAGTTTACAATGCTGTGCTTTATGCTTCTCTTCTTTTGTTGGAAATGGGTTTCAGTGCTTTACGACATGAGATATCAGTTTTCTATTTTCCTCTCAACCTAATTAATTAGGTGACATGTATGTGTTTCTGTTTACAGTGCTATGGTTTGCTTTTTTGTTCTTTCTTTGAATATGGGTTTCTGTGCTCTACATTGTGAGATATCACTTTTTGGTTTTCTTCTAAACCTGCTTAATCTGGCAACACGTGTATGTTTCAGGTTACAATGCTGTGCATTGCCTTTCTATTCTTTCATTGCAAACGGGTTTCTGTGATCTACTCCATCAGACATTAGTTTTCTGTTTTCCTCTCAACATAGTTAACTAGGCAACACATATGTGTTTTAGTTTACAGTGCTATGCTTTGCTGTTATGGTTTTTCTTTGAATACAGGTTTCTGTGCTGTACAGTGTGAGATATCACTTTTCTGTTTTCTTCTAAACCTATTTAATTAGGCGACACATATTTGTTTCAGGTTACAATGCTGTGTATTATGTTACTGTTCTTTGGTTGGAAACGGGATTCTGTGTTCTACAATGTCAGATATTAGTTTTTTTTCCTCTCATCGTAGGTAATCAGGTGACACATATGTATTTTAGTTTACACCGCTATGCTTTTCTTTTCTGTTCTTTTGTTGAATATGGGCTTCTGTGCTCTATGCTCTACAGTGTGAGATATCACTTTTCTGTTTTCTTCTAAAGTTAGTTAATTAGGCGACACATATGTGTTTCAGTTTAAAAAAGCTATACATTGCGTTTCTGTTCGTTCCTTGAAACTGGGTTTCTGTGTTCTACACCATCAGATATAAGTTTTCTGTTTTCCTATCAATGTAGTTAATCAGGCGATATGTATGTGTTTTAGTTTACAACGCTATGCTTTGCTTTTCTGTTCTTTCATTGAATACATGTTTCTGTGTTGTACAGTGTGAGATATCACTTTTCTGTTTTTTTCTAAACCTAACTAATTAGGGGACACATATGTGTTTCAGTTTACAAAGCTGTGCCTTGCTTTTCTGTTCTTTTGTTGGAAACGGTTTTCTGTGCTCTACTCCATTAGATAGTAGTTTTCTGTTTTCCTCTCAACGTAGTTAATCAGGCGACAGGTATGTGTTTTATATTACAATGCTATGCTTTGCGTTTTTGTTCTTTCTTTGAATACAGGTTTCTGTGCTCTAAAGTGTGAGATATCACTTTTCTGTTTTCTTCTAAACATAGTTAATCAGGTGACACATATGTGTTTCAGTTAACTGTTGGGAGCCATGACTCAGCAGCCTGCTTTGATTTTTAAATCTTGGCGGAGAGATGGCTTTTAGGAGGCCTTTACTAATTAGAGGAGAACTTGCAAGTCCATCTCCTTTTGTTTGTGACAACAGGTGGGATAGCTTGTGAGGGGGTCACACCTCTTCCTCTGGCTCCTTGTGCAAATTAACCTACTGCTGGCTACGGCAGTTAACAAAGCTGTGCATTGTGATTCTGTTCTTTCGTTGGAAACCGGTTTCTGTGTTCTACAGCATCAGATATTAGCTTTCTGTTTTCCTATCAACGTAGTTAATCAGGCAGTACGTATGTGTTTTAGTTTACAACACTGTGCTTTACAGTTCTCTTCTTTTGTTGGAAACGGGTTTCAGTGCTTTACGACATGAGATATCAGTTTTCTGTTTTCCTCTCAACCTAATTAATCAGGCAACACTTATGTGTCTAAGTTTAAAATGCTCTACTTTGTTTTTCTGTTCTTTCATTGAATACAGGTTTCTGTGCTCTACATTGTGAGATATCACTTTTTTGTTTTCTTCTAAACCTGCTTAATCAGGCAATACGTATATGTTTCAGTTTACAACGCTGTGCATTGCCTTTCTGTTCTTTCATTGGAAACGGGTTTCTGTGCTCTACTCCATTAGATAGCAGTTTTCTGTTTTCCTCACAAGGTGACACATATGTGTTTTAGTTTATAACACTATGCTTTGCTTTTCTGTTCTTTCATTGAATACGAGTTTCTGTGCTGTACAGTGTGAGATATCACTTTTCTATTTTCTTCTAAACCTAACTAATTAGGGGACACGTATGTGTTTCAGTTTACAACGCTGTGCATTCCCTTTCTGTTCTTTTGTTGAATACGAGTATCTCTGTTGTACAGTGTGAGATATCACTTTTCTGTTTTCTTCTAAACCTAATTAATTAGGGGACAAGTATGTGTTTCAGTTTACAATGCTGTGCACTACTTTTCTGTTCTTTCCTTGGAAACGGGTTTCTGTGCTCTATTCCATTAGATAGTAGTTTTTTGTTTTCCTCTCAACGTAGTTAATCAGGTGACACATATGTGTTTCAGTTCAAAAAGCTGTGCATGGTGTTTCTGTTCTTTCGTTGGAAACGGGTTTCTGTACTCTACTCAATCAGATATTATTTTTCTGTTTTCCTCTCAATGTAGTTAATCAGGAGACACGTATGTGATTAAGTTTACAACGCTATGCTTTGCGTTTCTGTTCTTTCTTTGAATGCAGGTTTCTGTGCTGTACACTGTGAGATATCACTTTTCTGTTTTCTTCTAAACCTACTTAGTCAGGCAACACATATGTGTTTCAGTTTACAGTGCTGTGCATTGCGTTTCTGTTCTTTCATTGGAAATGGGTTTCTGTGCTCTACTCCATTAGATAGTAGTTTTCTGTTTTCCTCTCAACATAGTTAATCAGGCGATACGTATGTGTTTTAGTTTACAACAGTGTGATTTACGGTTCTCTTCTTTCGTTGGAAACAGGTGTCTGTGCTTTACGGCATGAGATATCAGTATTCTATTTTCCTCTAAACCTAATTAATTAGGCAACACCTATGTGTTTTAGTTTACAACGCTATGCTTTGCTTTTCTGTTCTTTCGTTGAATACGAGTTTCTGTGCTGTACAGTGTGAAATATCACTTTTCTATTTTCTTCTAAACATAACTAATTAGGGGACACATATGTGTTTCAGTTTACAAAGCTGTGCCTTTCTTTTCTGTTCTTCCATTGGAAATGGGTTTCTGCGCTCTACTGCATTAGATAGTAGTTTTCTGTTTTCCTCTCAATGTAGTTAATCAGGCAACAGGTATGTGTTTTAGTTTACAACGCTATGCTTTGCTTTACTGTTCTTTCTTTGAATACAGGTTTCTGTGCTGTACAATGTGAGATATCACTTTTCTGTTTTCTTCTAAACCTAGTTAATCAGGCGACACATATGTGTTTCAGTTTACAGTACTGTGCTTTGCGTTTCTGTTCTTTCGTTGGAAACAGGATTCTGTGTTCTACACCATCAGATATTTAGTTTTCTGTTTTCCTTTCACCTTAGTTAATCAGGCGATACGTATGTGTTTTAGTTTACAACACTGTGCTTTACAGTTTTCCTTTTTCGTTGGAAACAGGTGTCTGTGCATTGCAGCATGAGAACTCAGTTTTCTGTTTTTCTCTCAAACTAATTAATAAGGCGACACTTATGTGTCTAAGTTTAAAATGCTATTCTTTGTGTTTCTGTACTTTCATTGAATACAGGTTTCTGTGCTGTATAGTGTGAGATATCACTTTTCTGTTTTCTTCTAAACATAGTTAATCAGGCGACATGTGTGTGTTTCAGTTTAAAAAGCTGTGCATTGTGTTTCTGTTCTTTCGTTGGAAACGGGTTTCTGTGTTCTACACCATCAGATATTAAGTTTTCTGTTTTCCTATCAACATAGTTAATCAGGTGATACGTATGTGTTTTAGTTTACAGCACTGTGTTTTATGGTTCTCTTCTTTTGTTGGAAATGGGTGTCTGTGCTTTACTACATGAGATATCAGTTTTCTGTTTTCCCCTAAACCTAATTAATCAGGCAACACATATGTGTCTTAGTTTAAAATGCTATACTTTGTTTTTCTGTTCTTTCGTTGAAAACGGGTTCATGTGCTCTACTCTATTAGAGTTTTAGTTTTCTGTTTTCCTCTCAATGTAGTTAATCAGGTCACATATATGTTTTAGTTTACAATGCTATGCTTTGTGTTTTTGTTCTTTCTTTGAATACAGGTTTCTGTGCTGTGTGAGATATCACTTTTCTGATTTCTTCTAAACTTAGTTAATCAGGCGACACATATGTGTTTCAGTTCACAAAGTTCTGCATGGTGTTTCTGTTCTTTTGTTAGAAACGGGTTTCTGTGTTCTACTCCATTAGATCGTAATTTTCTGTTTTCCTCTCAACATAATTAATTAGGCGACACCTATGTGTTTTAGTTTACAACACTATGCTTTGCTTTTCTGTTCTTTCTTTGAAAACGGGTTTCTGTGCTCTAATGTGTGACATATCACTTTTATGTTTTCTTCTAAACTTAGTTAATCAGGCGGCACATATGTGTTTCAGTTTACAAAGCTGTGCGTTGTGATTCTGTTCTTTCATTGGAAACGGGTTTCTGTGTTCTACACTATCAGATATTAGTTTTCTGTTTTTCTATCAATGTAGTTAATCAGGCGATACATATGTGAATTATTTTACAATGCTGTGCTTTGTGTTTCTGTTCTTTCTTTGGAAACTTGTTTCTGCGCTGTACAGCGCAAGATATCACTTTTCAGTTTTCTTTTATTCCTAATTGAGAGGGCGACACACAGGTGATTTCATTTACAACAGTGCGATTTGCCTTTAGGTTCTTTCGTTGAAATGTTGTTCTGTGCTGTACAGTGCAAAATATCACTTTTCAGATTTCCTGTATTGCTAATTGAGCAGACAACAAACATGTGTTTTAGTATACAACGCTGTGCTTTGCCTTTAGATACTTACGTTGAATTGTTTCTGTGCTGTACAGTGCAAGATATCACTTTTCAGTTTTCCTGTTATCCTAATTGAGCGGGCGACACGTATGTGATTGAGTATAATATGCTATGTGTTGGGTTTCTGTTCTTAGGTTGAAAACTTTTTTCTCTGCTCTTCTGTGTGAGATATCACTTTTCAGTTTTCCTGTAAACCTAATTGAGCAAGAGATATGTATGTGATTTAGTTTACAATGCTGTGCTTTGCATTTCTGTTCTTTTGATACAAACTTGTTTCTGTGCTGTAGAGTGCGAGATATCACTTTTCAGTTTTTCTGTAAATCTAATTGATTGGGTGACACATATGAGATTCTGTTTACAACATTGCGCTTTGCGTTTCTGTTCTTTTGTTGGAAACTTGTTTCTGCTCTACAGTTCGAGATATCACTTTTTAGTTTTCCTGTAAATCTAATTATACACGCGACACGTATGTGTTTTAGTTTACAATGCTGTGCTTTGCGTTTCTGTTCTTTCGTTGGAAACTTGTTTCTGTGCTGTATAGTCTGATTTATCACTTTTCAGTTTTCCTGTTATCCTAATTGAGCGGGTGACACGTACGTGCATTAGTTTTCAATGCTGTGCTTTCCATTTCTGTTCTTTCCTTGGATACTTGTTTCTGTGTTGTACAGTGTGAGATATCACTTTTCAGGTTTCTTCTATTCCTAACTGAGCAGGCGACACACATGTAATTTAGTTTACAACGTTGTGCTTTGCGTTTCTGTTCTTTTGTTGGAAACTTGTCTCTGTGCTGTAGAGTGTGAGATATCACTTTTCAGTTTTCCTGTAAACCTAATTGAGCATGCAATATGTATGTGATTTAGTTTACAATGTAGTGCTTTGCATTTCTGTCTTTTGATGGAAACTTGGTTCTGAGCTATAGAGTGCGAGATAACACTTTTCAGTTTTCCTGTAAACCTAATTGTGCGGGGGACACTAATGTGTTTTAGTTTAAAACGTTGTGCTTTGCCTTTAGGTTCTTTAGTTGAAATGTTGTTCCTGTGCTGTACAGTGCAAGATATCACTTTTCAGTTTTCCTGTAAACCTAAGTGAGCAGGCGACACCTATGTCATATAATTTACAACGTAGTGCTTTGCATTTCTGTTCTTTTGTTAGAAACTTGTTTCTGTGGTGTATAGTGTGATATACCACTTTTCAGTTTTTCTATAAACCTAATTAAGCGGGCGATACATATGTGATTTGGTTTACAAAATAGTGCTTTGCCTTTCTGTTCTTTTGTTGGAAAGTTGTTTCTGTGCTGTACAGTGCGATATATCAAATTTCAGTTTTCCTGTATATCTAATTGTGCGCACAAAGACTATGTGTTTTAGTTTAAAACGCTGTGCTTTGCATTTCTGTTCTTTCCTTGGAAACTTGTTTCTGTGCTGTACAGTGTGAGATATCACTTTTCAGTTTTCCTCTTCCTAATTAAGAGGGCGACACATATGTGATTCAGTTTACATCGTTGTGCTTTCCATTTCTGTTCTTTTGTTGGAAACTTGTTTCTGGGCTGTACTGTTCGAGATATCACTTTTCAGTTTTCCTGTAAACCTAATTGAGCGGGCGATACGTATGTGATTTAGTTTACAATGCTGTGCTTTGCGTTTCTGTTCTTTTGATACCAACTTGTTTCTGTGCTGTAGAGTGTGAGATACCACTTTTTAGTTTTTCTGTAAATCTAATTGTGCAGGCGACACTTATGTGTTTTAGATTACAACGCTGTGCTTAGCTTTTCTCTTCTTTCCTTGAAATCTTATTTCTGTGCTGTACTGTGTGAGATAATACTTTTTCAGTTTTCCTGTCAACCTATTTGAGTGTGCGACATGTTTGTGATGTAGTTTAGAAGTTAGTGCTTTGAGTTTGTGTTCTATCGTTAGAAACTTGTTTCTTTGCTGTAGAGTGCAACATATCAGTTTTCAGTTTTCCTGTTATCCTAATTGAGTGGGCGGCACATACGTGAATTATTTCACAATGTTGAGTTTTGCCTTTCTGTTTTTTCATTGGAAATGGCTCTAGAGCACAGAAAAACCGTCTTCCAACAAACTGACAGAGAAGCACAGAAAAACCCGCTTCCAATGAAATGACTCCAGAGCACATAAAAAACTGATTCCAACGAAATGACCTCAGACCACAAAAACAAACAAACAAAAAAAAACCAAACAAAAACAAAAAAAAATGCTTCCAATGAAATGACTCCAGGGCATATAAAAACCCCCTTCAAACTTAAAGACTGAGAAGCATATAAAAACCTGCTTCCAACAAAATGACTACAGAGCACTGTCAAACCAGCATTCAATGAAATGGCTACAGAGCCCATATAAACCCGCTTTCAACAAAAAGACTGAGAAGCACATAAAAATCCACTTCCAAAGAAATAACCCCAGACCACAAAAAACCTCATCCAATGAAATGACTCCAGGGCACATAAAAACTCACTTCAAACTAAAAGACTGAGAAGCACTTAAAAACCTGCTTCCAACGAAATGACTCTAGAGAACAGAAAAATCCACTTCCAACCAAATGACCCCAGACCACAAAAAAATCCACTCCCAACGAAATGACTCCAAGGCACAGAAAAATCCGCTTCAAACGAAATGATTCCAGAGCACACAAAAACCGATTCCAACGAAATGACCTCAGACCACAAAAATACTGCTTCCAATGAAATGACTCCTGGCACATAAAAACCCGTTTCAAACTAAAAGACTGAGAAGCACATAAAAACCCGATTCCAACGAAATGACTCCAGAGCATGAAAAACTCACTTTAAACGAGATGACTCCAGTGCAAAGAAAAACCCACTTCCAGTGAAATGATGCCAGACCACAAAAAAACCTGCCTACAACGAAATGAATCCAAAGCACAGAAAAACCCGCTTCAAACGAAATTGCTCCAGAACATATAAAAACCTGCTTCCAATAAAATGACTCCAGAGCCCAGAAAAACCTGCTTCCAATGAAATGACCACAGAATTCACAAAACCCGTTTCAAACGAAATGACCCCAAACTACAAAAAACCCGCTTCCAAAGAAATGACTCCAGAGCACAGAAAACCCGCTTCCAACGAAATGACCCCAGGCCACAAAAAACCCTCTTACAACGAAATGACTCCAGAGCACATAAAAACCTGCTTCCATCGAAAATACTACAGAGCACAAAAAAACCCGCTTCCAACAAAAGACGGAGAAGCACAGAAAAACCCGCTTCCAATGAAATACCCCAGACCTTAAAAAACCCATTTCCAACGAATTGACTCCAGAGCACATAAAACCCGCTTCCAACCAAATGACCCCAATCAACAAAAAAACCCGCTTCCAACGAAATGACTCCTGAGCACAAAAAGACCGGCTTCCAACGAAGTGACTCCAGAGCATAGAATGACCTGCTACCAATGAAATGACCACAGACCACAAAAAAACCTGCTTCCAACAAAATGACTCCAGAGCATAGAAAAATCTGCTTCAAATGAAATGATCCCAGGCAACAGAAAAATCTGCTTCAAATGAAATGACCCCAGGCAACAGAAAAACCTGCTTCCAAAGGAATGATTCCAGGGCACATAAAATCCGGCTTCAAAGAAAATGACTGAGAAGCGCATGAAAACCCGCTTACAACGAAACGACTTCAGAGCACTGTAACACCCGCTTCCAACAAAATGACTCCACAGCACATCAAAACTCGCTTCCAACGAAAAGACTCCAGAGCATATAAAACCCGCTTCCAACGAAATCAACCCAGAACACAAAAAATTTGCTTCCAACGAAAAGACTCCAGAGCAGAGAAAAACCCGCTTCCAACGAAAAGACTGAGAAGCACATAAAAACCCACTTCCAACTAAATGACTCCAGAGCACATAAAAAACCACTTCCAACCGAATGAATCCACAGCCCAGAAAAACCCGATTCCAACGAAAAGAATGAGAAGCACACAAAACCCCACTTCCATCGAAACGAGTCCTGGGTACTGTAAACGCGCTTCCAATGAAATGACTCCACAGCCCATAAAAACCCGCTTCCAACAAAAAGAGTGAGAAACACATAAAAACCTGCTTCCAAATAAATGACGCCAGAGCACAGAAAAACCTCCTTCCAACGAAATGACCCCAGAGCACAAAAAAACCCATTTCCAACAAAATGGCTCTAATACAGAGAAAAACCCGCTTTCAACGAAATCACCCCAGAACGCAAAAAATTCGCTTCCAACGAAATGACTCCAGAGCACATGAAACCCGCTTCCAACAAAATGACCACAGAATTCAAAAAACCTGTTTCCAACTAAATGACCCAGACTACAAAAAACCCGCTTCCAAAGAAATGACTCCAGGCCACAAAAAACCCGCTTCCAACGAAATGACTCCAGAGCACATAAAAACCTGCTTCCATCGAAAACACTACAAAGCATAAAAGAACCCGCTTCCAACAAAAGACTGAGAAGCACAGAAAAACCCGCTTCCAATGAAATACCCCAGACCATAAAAAAAACCTGTTTCCAACAAATTGACTCCAGAGCACATAAAACCCGCTTCCAACCAAATGACCCCAATCAACAAAAAACCCGCCTCACAAAATGACTCCGGAACACATAAAAACCCGCTTCCAAAGAAAGGACTCCAGCTTCCAACGAAATGACTCCTGAGCACATAAAATCCGGCTTCCAACAAAGTGACTCCAGAGCACAGAATAACCTGCTACCAATGAAATGACCCCAGACAAGAAAAAACCTGCTTCCAACAAAATGACTCCAGAGCACAGAAAAATCTGCTTCAAATGAAATGACCCCAGAGCACAGAAAAACCCGCTTCCAACGAAATGATTCCAGGGCACATAAAAACCGACTTCAAACAAAAAGACCGAGAAGCACATAAAAACCCACTTCCAACAAAACGACTTCAGAGCACTGTAACACCCGCTTCCAACAAAATGACTCCACAGCACATAAAAACTCGCTTCCAACGCAAAGACTCCAGAGCATATAAAAACCTGCTTCCAGCATGTCTGATTGCATGCGGGTTGATGCCCCAGGTCCCGCTTCTGAGAAAAAGGTATCAGACGGGTCTGATGCTCTTTGGGTGGATGACACCTAAATGAACATCAGTACAAAGTCCCAATTTATTTCTAATATCAGAGATCAGACCTCTACTCTTGCCTGATGCATCTAAAACAAAAAGGGGGAACTGTAGAGAGTTGCAGAATGCTATGCCTTAAAGATGGAGCTGGTTTCTGCCTTCCACCTTCCCGATGGTGAGTGCTCTCTGTCACGAACAATTCCACATTTGGCTAAGGCTGAGGATCTGGCTTGCTTCCATGTATGTGGACCTATCTGCATTGCCCACGTGATACGCTGGGGTTGGCTACACAGAGGCTATTTAAGCTGTGGGCTGGCTTTCCCCAGGGTCAGATGATTGTTCAAGGTTCCTGAATAAACTGCATTGAAAAAAAAAAACCCGCTTCCAATGAAATGACTCCAGAGCGAATAAAAACCCACTTCAGACAAAAGACTTCAGAGCCCTGTAAAACTCTCTTCCAAAGAAATTACTCCAGAGCACATAAAACCTGCTTCCAATGAAATCACCCCAGAACACAAAAAATTCGCTTCCAACGAAATGACTCCAGAGCACACAAAAAATTCGCTTCCAACAAAATCACCCCAGTACACAAAATCTCGCTACAAATGAAATGAATCCACAGCACATGAAATCCGCTTCCAACAAAATCACCCCAGAACACAAAAAATTGGCTTCCAAAGAAACAACCCCAGAACACCAAAAATTCGCTTCCAACAAACTGACTCCTGAGTCATAAAACACGATAAAATGAAATCACCCCAGAACACAAAAAATTCGCTTCCATGGAAATCACCCCAGAACAAAAAAAAAAATTCGATTCAACGAAATAAACGCAGAATACAAAAAATACGCATCCAACGAAATGAATCCACAGCACATAAAACCCGCTTGCAACAAAATCACCTCAGAACAAAAAAAAAAAAATTCGCTTCCAATGAAATGACTCCAGAGCATATAAAACCCGCTTCCAACGAAATCAACCCAGAACACAAAAAATTTGCTTCCAACGAAATCTCCTTTGAACACAAAAAATTCGCTTCCAACGAAATGACTGCAGAGCACACATAAAACCCACTTCCTTCGAAATCACACCAGAACACAAAAATTCGCTTCCAACGAAATGACTCCAGAGCACATAAAACCCACTTCCAAAGAAATGACCCCAGAACACAAAAATTCGCTTCCAACGAAAACACCCCAGAACACAAAAAAATTGCTTCCATGGAAATCACCCCAGAACAAAAAAAAATTCGATTCAACGAAATAAACGCAGAATACAAAAAATACGCATCCAACGAAATGAATCCACAGCACATAAAACCCGCTTGCAACAAAATCACCTCAGAACAAAAAAAAATTCGCTTCCAATGAAATGACTCCAGAGCACATAAAACCCGCTTCCAACGAAATCAACCCAGAACACAAAATATTTGCTTCCAACGAAATCTCCTTTGAACACAAAAAATTTGCTTCCAACGAAATGACTGCAGAGCAAACATAAAACCCACTTCCTTCGAAATCACACCAGAACACAAAAATTCGCTTCCAACGAAAACACCCCAGAACACAAAATATTCGCTTCCAATGAAATGACTCCAGAGCACATAAAACCCGCTTCCAATGAAATCACCCCAGAACACAAAAAAATTCGCTTCCAACGAAAACACCCCAGAACAAAAAATATTCGCTTCCAATGAAATGACTCCAGAGCACATAAAACCCGCTTCCAATGAAATCACCCCAGAACACAAAAAAATTCGCTTCAAACAAAATGACTCCAGAGCACATAAAACCTGCTTCCAACGAAATCAACCCAGAAGAAATAATTTCAATCCAACCAAATCTCCCCATAAAACAAAAAATTCGCTTCCAACAAAATGACTCCAGAGCACATAAAACCCGCTTCCAACGAAATCTCCTCAGACCACAAAAAATTTGCTTCCAACGAAATGACTCCAGAGCACATAAAACCCATTATCAACAAAATCACCCCTGAACACAAAAAATTCTCTTCCAACGAAATCACCCCGAACACAAAAAATTCGCTTAAAATGAAATGACTCCAGAGCACATAAAACCTGCTTCCAACAAAATCACCCCAGAACACAAAAAATATACTTCCAACAAAATGACTCCAGAGAAGACAAAAAATTAGCTTCCAACGAAATCACCCAAGAACACAAAAAATTCACTTTCAATGAAATGACTCCTGAGTCATAAAACACGCTTCCAACGAAATCACGACAGAACACAAAAAATTCGCTTCCAAAGAAATGACTCTAGAGCATATAAAAACAGCTTCCAACGAAATCACCACAGAACACAAAAAATTCGATTCCAACGAAATTACTCCAGAGCACATATGACGCTCTTCCAACGAAATCACACCTGAACACAAAAAATTCGCTTCCAACGAAATGATCCCAGAACACAAAAAATTCGCTTCCAACAAAATTACCGCAGAACACAAATAATTGGCTTCCAATGAAACAACCCCAGAATACAAATAATTGGCTTCCAATGAAACAACCCCAGAACACAAAAAATACGCTTCCAAGGAAATGACTAATGAGTCATAAAACACGCTTCCAATGAAATCACCCCAGAACACAAAAATTCACTTCCAACGAAAGGACTCCAGAGCACAAAAAATGGCTTCCAACGAAATCACCCCAGAACACAAAAAATTCGCTTCCAAGGAAATCATCCCAGAACACAAAAAAAATCGCTTTCAACGAAATAACCCTAGAACACAAAAAATTCCCTTCCAACAAAATAACTCCAGAGCACATAAAACCCACTTCCAACGAAATCACCTGAGACAACAAAAAATTCGCTCCCAACGAAATCACCCCAGAACACAAAAATTCGCTTCCAACTAAATGACTCCAGAGCACATAAAATCTGCTTCCAACGAAATCACCTCATAACACAAAAAATATGCTTCCAAAGAAATGACTCCAGAGCACACAAAAAATTCGCTTCCAACAAAATCACCCCAGAACACAAAATCTCACTTCAAACAAAATGAATCCACAGCACATGAAATCCGCTTCCACCAAAATCACCCCAGAACACAAATAATTGGCTTCCAACGAAAAGACCCCAGAAAACAAAAAATACGCTTCAAAGGAAATGACTAATGAGTCATAAAACACTCTTACAACGAAAACACCCCAGAACACAAAATATTCGCTTCCAACGAAATAACCCCACAACACAAAAATTCACTTCCAACAAAATGAATCCAGAGCACAAAAACTGGCTTCCAAAGAAATCACCAGAGAACACAAAAAATTCCCTTTTCAACAAAATGACTCCAGAGCACATAAAACACTCTTCCAAAGAAATCACCTCAAAACACAAAAAATTCGCTTCCAACGAAATGACTCCAGAGCACATAAAAACCACTTACAACAAAATCACCCCAGAACAAAAAAAAAAAATTCTCATCCAACGAAATCCCCCGACAACACAAAAAATTCGCTTTCAACGAAATAAACCCAGAACACAAAAAAATTGTTTCCAACAAAATGACTCCAGAGCACATAAAACCCACTTCCAACGAAATCACCCCAGACCACAAAAAATTCGCTTCCAATGAAATCCCCCAAGAACACAATAAATTTGCTTTCAATAAAAAAAAACCCAGAACACAAAAAATTCGCTCCAACGAAATGTCTCCAGAGCACATAAAACCCGCATCCAACGAAATCACCTCAGAACAAAAAAAAAAAATTCGCTTCCAACGAAATGACTCCAGAGCACATAAAACCCACTTCCAACGAATTCCACCCAGACCACAAAAAATTTGCTTCCAACGAAATCACCCCAGAACACAAAAAAATTCACTTCTAATGAAATGACCCCAGAGTACATAAAACCTGCTGCCAAGGAAATCACCCCAGAACACAAAAAATTCGCTTCCAACGAAATGACTCCAGAGCACATAAAATCCACTTCCAAAGAAATCACCTCATAACACAAAAAATTCGCTTCCAACGAATTGACTCCAGAGCACATAAAAACCACTTACAATGAAATCAACCCAGAACAAAAAAAGATTCGCTTCAAACGAAATTAATCCAGAGCAAATGAAACCCACTTAAAAAAGATCACCCCAGAACACAAAAAATTGGCTTCCAATGAAACAAGCCCGGAACACAAAAAAATTCGCTTCCAAAGAAATCACACCAGAACACAAAAAATTCACTTCCAACGAAATGACTCCAGAGCACACAAAACCTGCTTACAATGAAATTACCCCAGAACACAAAAAATTCCTTCAAAGGAAATTATCCCAGAACACAAAAAATTCGCTTCCAAAGAAATTACCCCAGAACACAATAAATTTGCTTCCAAGGAAATCACCCCAGAGCACAAAAAATTCGCTTCCAAAGAAATCACCCCAGAACACAAAAAAATTGATTCCAACGATTTGACTCCAGACACAGAAAACCTGCTGCCAAGGAAATCACCCCAGAACACAAAAATTTCGCTTCCAACGAATTGACTCCAGAGCACATGAAAACCACTTACAACGAAATCACCCCAGAACAAAAAAAAATTCACTTCCAACGAAATCCCCCAAGAACACAAAAAATTTGCTTTCAACGAAATCACCCCAGAACACAAAAAATTCGATTCCAACGAAATGACTCCAGAGCACATAAAACCCTCTTCCAACGAAATGACCCCAGAACACAAAAATTCGCTACCAACGAAATGTCTCCAGAGCACACAAAAAAATCGCTTCCAAAGAAATCACCCCAGAACACAAAAAAATTGATTCCAACGATTTGACTCCAGACACAGAAAACCTGCTGCCAAGGAAATCACCCCAGAACACAAAATATTCACTTCCAACGAAATGACTCCAGAGCACATAAAATCCACTTCCAACGAAATCACCTAACACAAAAATTTCGCTTCCAACGAATTGACTCCAGAGCACATGAAAACCACTTACAATGAAATCACCCCAGAACAAAAAAAAATTCGCTTCCAACGAAATCCCCCAAGAACACAAAAAATTTGCTTTCAACGAAATCACCCCAGAACACAAAAAATTCTATTCCAATGAAATGACTCCAGAGCACATAAAACCCTCTTCCAACGAAATGACCCCAGAACACAAAAATTCGCTACCAACGAAATGTCTCCAGAGCACACAAAAAAATCGCTTCCAACAAAACCACCCCAGAACACAAAATCTCACTTCAAAAGAAATGAATCCTCAACACATGAAACCCGCTTCCAACAAAATCACCCCAGAACACAAAAAATTCGCTTCCAAGGAAATCATCTCACAACACAAAAAAAAAAAAAAAACGCTTCCAACGAAATCACCCAGAAGACAAAGAATTCGCTTTCAACGAAATAACCCTAGAACACAAAAAATTCCCTTCCAACAAAATAACTCCAGAGCACATAAAACCCACTTACAACGAAATCACCCGAGACCAAAAAAATTCGCTTCCAACAAAATCACCCCAGAACACAAAAATTCTCTTCCAACGAAATGACCCCAGAGTACATAAAACCTGCTGCCTAGGAAATTACCCCAGAACACAAAAAAATCGCTTCCAACGAAATGACTGCAGAGCACATAAAATCTGCTTCCAACTAAATCACCTCATAACACAAAAAATTCGCTTCCAATGAATTGACTCCAGAGCACATAAAAACCACTTACAACGATATCACCCAGAACAAAAAAAAATTCACTTCCAACGAAATCCCCCAAGAACACAAAAAATTTGCTTTCAACGAAATAAACCCAAAACACTAAAAATTAGTTTCCAACAAAATGTCTCCAGAGCACATAAAACCCACTTCCAACGAAATCACCCCAATGCACAGAAAATACTCTTCCAATGAAATTACCTCTGAACACAAAAAATTTGCTTCCTACGAAATCACCCCAAAACAGAAAAAATTTGCTTCCAAAGAAATGACTCCAGAGCACATAAAAACCACTTCCAACGAAATCACAACAGAACATAAAAAAATTCGCTTCCAAGGAAATGACCCCATAGTACATAAAACCTGCTGCCAAGGAAATCACCCCAAAACACAAAAAATTCGCTTCCAAAGAAATGACTCCAGAGCACATAAAACCTGCTTCCAACAAAATCACCCCAGAACACAAAAAATATGCTTCCAACGAAATGACTCCAGAGCACACAAAAAATTAGCTTCCAACAAAATCACCCCAGAACACAAAATCTCACTTCAAACAAAATGAATCCACAGCACATGAAACCCGCTTCCAACAAAATCACCCCAGAACACAAAAAATTCGCTTCCAACGAAATCACCCCAGAACACAAAATATTGGCTTCCAATGAAATGACTCCAGAGCACAAAGAAACCCGCTTCCAACCAAATAACCCAAGAACACAAAATTTGCTTCCAACGAAATGACTCCAGAACACATAATACCCGCTTCCAATGAAATCACCCAGAACACAAAAAAATTCGCTTCAAAGGAAATGACTTCACAGCACATAAAACCCCCTTCCAACAAAATGACCCCAGAACACAAAAATTCGCTACCAACGAAATGTCTCCAGAGCACACAAAAGAATCGCTTCCAACAAAATCACCCCAGAACACAAAATCTCACTTCAAATGAAATGAATCCGCAGCACATGAAACCCGCTTCCAACAAAATCACCCCAGAACACAAAAAATTCGCTTCCAAGGAAATGACTCCAGAGCACATAAAACCTGCTTGCAAAAATAACCCCAGAAAACAAAAAAATTCGCTTCCAATGAAACAACCCCAAAACACAAAAAATTCCCTTCCAACGAAATGACTCCAGAGCACATAAAATCTGCTTCCCACAAAATCTCCTCAGAACACAAAAAATTTGAATCCAACGATTTGACTCCAGAGCACAGAAAACCTGCTTCCAACAAAATCACCCCAGTACACAAAAAAATTCGCTTCCAAAGAAATGACTCTAGAGCATATAAAAACAGCTTCCAACGAAATCACCACAGAACATAAAAAATTCGATTCCAACGAAATTACTCCAGAGCACATATGACCCTCTACCAACGAATCACCCCTGAACACAAAAAATTCGCTTCCAACGAAATGACTCCTGAGTCATAAAACACGCTTCCAACGAAATCACCCCAGAACACAAAAAATTCGCTTCAAACGAAATAACCCCAGAACACAAAAATTCACTTCCAAAGAAATGACTCCAGAGCATATAAAAACAGCTTCCAATGAAATCACCCCAGAACACAAAATCTCGCTTCAAATGAAATGAATACACAGGACATGAAACCCGCTTCCAACAAAATCACCCCAAAACACAAAAAATTTGCTTCCAACAAAAAAACCGCAGAACACGAAAAATTCGCTTTCAACGAAATAACCCTAGAAAACAAAAAAATCCCTTCCAACAAAATAACTCCAGAGCACATAAAACCCAATTCCAATGAAATCACCCGAGATCAAAAAAATTCGCTTCCAACGAAATCACACCAGAACACAAAAATTCTCTTCCAACGAAATGACCCTAGAGTACATAAAACCTACTGCCTAGGAAATCACCCCAGAACACAAAAAATTCGCTTCCAACGAAATGACTCCAGAGCACATAAAATCTGCTTCCAACGAAATCACCTCATAACACAAAAAAATCGCTTCCAACGAATTGACTCCAGAGCACATAAAAACTACTTACAACGATATCACCCAGAACAAAAAAAAATTCGCTTCCAACGAAATCCCCCAAGAACACAAAAAATTTACTTTCAAGGAAATAAACCCAAAACACTAAAAATTAGTTTCCAACGAAATGTCTCCAGAGCACATAAAACCCACTTCCAACGAAATCACCCCAGCACACAGAAAATACTCTTCCAACGAAATCACCCCAGAACACAAAAAATTTGCTTCCTATGAAATCACCCCAAAACAGAAAAAATTTGCTTCCAAAGAAATGACTCCAGAGCACATAAAAACCACTTCCAACAAAATCACCCCAGAACACAAAATCTCACTTGAAACAAAATGAATCCACAGCACATGAAACCCGCTTCCAACAAAATCACCCCAGAACACAAAAAATATGCTTCCAACAAAATGACTCCAGAGCACACAAAAAATTCGCTTCCAACAAAATCACCCCAGAACACAAAATCTCACTTGAAACAAAATGAATCCACAGCACATGAAACCCGCTTCCAACAAAATCACCCCAGAACACAAATAATTGGCTTCCAACTAAACGACTCCAGAACACAAAAAATTTGCTTCCAAGGAAATGACTAATCAGTCATAAAACACGCTTCCAACGAAATCACCCAAGAACACAAAAAATTCGCTTCCAACGAAATAGCCCCAGAACACAAAAATTCACTTCCAATGAAATGACTCCAGAGCACAAAAACTGGCTTCCAACGAAATCACCAGAGAACACAAAAAATTCCCATCCAACAAAATGACTCCAGAGCATATAAAACCCGCTTCCAACTAAATCACCTCATAACACAAAAAATTCGCTTCCAATGAAATGACTCCAGAGCACATAAAAACCACTTACAACAAAATCACCCCAGAACAAAAAAAAAAAAAAAAAAAAAAAAAATTCGCTTCCAACGAAATCACCCCAGAACACAAAAAAATTTGCATCCAACGAAATGACCCCAGAGTACATAAAACCTGCTGCCAAGGAAATAACCCCAGAACAGAAAAAATTCGCTTCCAACGAAATCACACCAGAACACAAAAAATTCGCTTCCAAGGACATCACCCCAGAGCACAAAAAATTCGATTCCAACAAAATCACCCCAGAACACAAAAAAATTCGCTTCCAAAGAAATCACCCCAGAACACAAAAAATTCGCTTCCAACAAAATCACCCCAGAGCAAAAAATATTAACTTCCAACGAAATGACTGTAGACTACAAAAAACCTGCTTGCAATGAAATCACCCCAGAACACAAGAAATTCACCTCCAACGAAATCACCCCAGAAAATAAAAAATCGCTTCCAACGAAATCACACCAGAACATAAAAAATTCGCTTCCAACGAAATTACCCCAGAACACAAAAAATTCTCTTCCAAGAAAATCACCCTAGAGCACAAAAAATTCGTTTCCAAAGAAATCACACCAGAACACAAAAAAATCGAGTACAACGAAATGACTCCAGAGCACAGAAAACCCGCTTCCAACGAAATCACCCAAGACCACAAAAAATTTGCTTCTAACGAAATGACTCCAGAGCACATAAAACCCGCTTCAAACGAAATCACACCAGAACACAAAAAATTCTCTTCCAACAAAATTACCCCAGAACACAAAAAATTCGCTTCCTACGAAATCACCCCAGAACATAACACATTCACTTCCAATGAAAAGACTCCAGAGCACAGAAAACCTGCTTCCAACAAAATCACCCGAGAACAAAAAAAATTCGCCTCCAATGACAACATCCCAGAACACAAAAAATAGGCCTCCAACAAAATGACTCTTCCAACAAAATTACCCCAGGATAACTGGAAACCTGAAAAGTGATATATGCACTCTACAGCAAAAAAGACGATTTCAACGAAAGAAGAACAAAAGGAAAGCACAACATTGTTGGAAACTTGTTTCTGTGCTGTACAGTGTGATATATCACATTTCAGTTTTACTGTTATAATAATTGAACGGGAGACACGTATGTGATTTAGTTTACAAAGTAGTGCTTTGCTTTTCTGTTCTTTCGTTGGAAACTTGCTCCTGTGCTGTACAGTGTGATTGATCACTTTTCAGGTTTCCTGTATTCGTTACTGAGCGAGCAACACACATGTGATTTACTTTACAAGGTAGGACTTTGCTTTTCTGTTCTTTCGTTGGAAACTTGTTCCTGTGCTGTACAGTGCGATATATCACTTTTCAGTTTTAATGTATTCCTAATTGTGCGAGTGACACACATGTGATTTAGTTTACAAAATAGTGATTTGCGTTTCTGTTCTTTTGTTGGAAACTTGTTCCTGTGCTGTACATTGCGATATATCAGTTTTCAGTTTACCTGTATTCATAATTGAGCGAGCAACACACAAGTGATTTACTTTACAACGTAGTGCTTTGCATTTCAGTTCATTTGTTAGATACTTGTTTCTGTGCTGTACAGTGCATATATCACATTTCAGTTTTACTGTTATAATAATTGAAAGGGAAACACATATGTGATTTATTTACAAAGTTGGGCTTTGCTTTTCTGTTTTTTCGTTGTAAACTTGTTTCTATGACATACAGTGCGAGACAACACTTTTCAGTTTTCCTGTATTCCTAATTGAGCAAGCGACACACATGTGATTTAGTTTACAAAGTAGTGCTTTCTTTTCTCTTCTTTCGTTCGAACGTGTTCCTGTGTTGTACAGTGCGATAAAAGATTTTCAGTTTTCCTGTACTCCTAATTGAACGGCAACACGTATGTGAATTAGTTTACGAAGATGTGCTTTGCGTTTCTGTTCTTTCCTTAGAAACTTGTTCCTGTGCTGTACAGGGTGAGATAACACTTTTCAGTTTTCCTGTATTCCTAATTGAGCGAGTGACACACATGTGATTTAGTTTACAAAGTAGTGCTTTGTGTTTATGTTCTTTCGTTAGAAACTTGTTAGAAACAAGTTAGGGTTAGGGTTAGGGTTAGGATTAGGGTAGGGTTAGGGTGAGGGTTAGGTTTAGGGTAGGGTTAGGGTTAGGGTTAGGGTTTGGGTTAGGGTTAGGGGGTTAGGGTTACGTTTAGGGTTAGGGTTAGAGTTAGGGTTAGGGTCAGGATCAGGGTCAAGGTTAGGGTTAGGGTTAGGGTTATATCACGTTTCAAATTTTCCTGTTATAATAATGGAACAGGCGACACATATGTGAGTTAGTTTATAAAGTAGTGCTTTGCTTTTCTGTTCTTTCATTCGAAACTTGTTTCTGTGCTATACACTGCGATATATCACTTTTCAGTTTTCCTGTATTCGTAATTGAGCGAGCGACACACATGTGATTTAGTTTACAAAGTAGTGCTTTGTGTTTATATTCTTTCATTGGAAACTTGTTCCTGTGCTGTACAGTGCGATATAAGACTTTTCAGTTTTCCTGTATTCCTAATTGAGCGAGCGAAACACATGTGATTTAATTTACAGAGTAGTGCTTTGCGTTTCTGTTCTTTCATTAGAAACTTGTTTCTGTGCTGTACAGTGCCATATAAGACTTTTGACTTTTCCTGTATTCCTAATTGAGCGAGCAACACACATGTGATTTAGTTTACAAAGTATTGCTTTGCGTTTCTCTTCTTTTGTTCGAAACTTTTTCCTGTGCTGTACGGTGTGATATAAGACTTTTCAGTTTTCCTGTATTCCTAATTGAACGGGCGACACATATGTGAATTAGTTTACAAAAATGTGCTTTGCGTTTCTGTACTTTCATTAAAAACTTGCTCCTGAGCTGTACAGGGCGATATATCACTTTTGAGTTTTCCTGTATTCCTAATTGAGCAAGCAACACACATGTGATTTAGTTTACAAAGTAGTGCTTTGCGTTTATGTTCTTTCATTGGAAACTTGTTAGGAACAAGTTAGGGTTAGGGTTAGGGTTAGGGTTAGGGTTAGTGTTAGGGTAGGGTTAGTGTTAGGGTTAGGGTTAGGGTAGGGTTAGGGTTAGGGTTAGGGTTAGGGTTAGGGTCAGGGTCAGGGTCAGGGTCAGGATTAGGGTTATGGTTAGGGTTATATCACTTTTCAGTTTTCCTGTTATAATAATTGAACGGGCGACACCTATGTGAATTAGTTTACAAAGTTGTGCTTTGCGTTTCTGTTCTTTCGATGGAAACTTGTTTATGTGCCGTACAGTGCGACATATCACTTCTCAGTTTTCCTGTATTCCTAATTGAGCAAGCGAGACACATGTGATTTGGTTTACAAAGTAGTGCTTTGCGTTTATGTTCTTTCATTTGTTAGGGTTAGGGTTAGGTTTAGGGTTAGGGTTAGTGTTAGGGTTAGGGTTAGGGTTAGGGTTAGGGTTAGTGTTAGGGTTAGGGTTAGTGTTAGGGTTAGGGTTAGTGTTATGGTTAGGGTTTGGGTAGGGTGAGGGTTAGGGTTAGGGGGTTAGGTTTAGGGTTAGGGGGTTAAGGTTAGGTTTAGGGTCAGAGTTATGGTTAGGGTTAGGGTAGGGTTAGGGTTAGGGCTAGGGTTAGGTTTAGGGGGTTAGGGCTAGGGTTAGGGTTAGGGTTAGGTTTAGGGTCAGGGTCAGGGTCAGGGTCAGGGTTAGGGTTACGGTTAGGGTTATATCACTTTTCAGTTTTCCTGTTATAATAATTGAACGGGCGACACCTATGTAAATTAGTTTACAAAGTTGTCCTTTTCGTTTCTGTTCTTTCGATGAAAACTTGTTTATGTGCCATACATTGCGATATATCACTTTTCAGTTTTCCTGTATTCCTAATTGAGCGAGCGACACACATGTGATTTAGTTTACAAAGTAGTGCTTTGCGTTTATGTTCTTTCATTTGTTAGGGTTAGGGTTAGGTTTAGGATTAGGGTTAGTGTTAGGGTTAGTGTTAGGGTTAGGGTTAGTGTTAGGGTTAGGGTTTGGGTAGGGTTAGGGTTACGGTTAGGGGGTTAGGTTTAGGGTTAGGGGGTTAGGGTTAGGTTTAGGGTCAGGGTTAGGGTTAGGGTTAGGGTCAGGGTTAGGGTCAGGGTTAGGGTAGGGTTAGGGTTAGGGTTAAGGTTAGGGTTAGGGTTAGGGGGTTAGGTTTATGATTAGGGGTTTAGGGTTAGGTTTAGGGTCAGGGTTAGGGTTAGGGTTGTGGTCAGGGTCAGGGTTGCGGTCAGGGTCAGGGTCAGGGTTAGGGTTAGGGTTATATCACTTTTCAGTTTTGCTGTATTCCTAATTGTGCGAGCAACACACTTGTGATTCAGTTTACAAAGTAGTGCTTTGCTTTCTGTTCTTTTGTTGGAAACTTATTCCTGTGATGTACAGTGCAATAGAAGACTTTTCAGTTTTCCTGTATTCCTAATTGAGCGAGCGACACACATGTGATATAGTTTATAAAGTAGTGCTTTGTGTTTTTGTTCTTCTGTTGGAAATTTGTTTCTGTGCTGTACAGTGCAATATGTCACTTTTCAGTTTTCCTGTTATAATAATTGAACGGACGACACGTATGTGACTTAGTTTACAAAGTTGTGCTTTGCGTTTCTGTTCTTTCTTCGGAAACTTCTTCCTGTGCTGTACAGTGCGTTATATCACTTTTCAGTTTTCCTGTTATAATAATTGAACAGGCGACATGTATGTGACTTAGTTTACAAAGTTGTGCTTTGCGTTTCTGTTCTTTCTTCGGAAACTTGTTTCTGTGCCTTACAGTACAAGATAACACTTTTCAGTTTTCCTGTATTCCTAATTGAGCGAACGACACACATGTGATTTAGTTTACAAAGTAGTGCTTGGCATTGATGTTCTTTCGTTGGAAACTTGTTAAGGACAAGTTAGGGTTAGGGTTAGGGTTAGGGTTAGGCTTAGGGTTAGGTTTAGTGTTAGGGTTAGGGTTAGTGTTAGGGTTAGGGTAGGGTTAGGTTTAGAGTTAGTGTTAGGGTTAGGGGGTTAGCGTTAGGGTTAGGGGGTTAAGGTTAGGTTTAGGGTTAGGGTTAGGGTGAGGGTTAGGGTCAGGTTCAGGGTCAGTGTTACAGTCAGGGTCAGGGTCAAGGTTAGGGTAGGGTTATATCTCTTTTCAGTTTTCCTGTTATAATAATTGAGCAGGCGACATGTATGTGAGTTAGTTTACAAAGTAGTGCTTTGCTTTTCTGTTCTTTCTTCGGAAACTTGATCCTGTGCTGTACAGTGCAATATGTCACTTTTCAGTTTTCCTGTATTCCTAACTGAGCGAGTGACACACATGTGATTTAGTTTACAAAGTAGTGCTTTGTGTTTACGTTGTTTCGTTGGAAAATTGTTCCTGTGCTGTACAGTGCGATATAAGACTTTTCAGTTTTAATGTATTCCTAAATGAGCGAACAACAGACATGTGATATAGTTTATAAAGTAGTGCTTTGCATTTCTGTTCTTCTGTTGGAAACTTGTTTCTGTGCTGTACAGTGTGATATATCACTTTTCAGTTTGGCAGTATTCCTAAATGAGCGAGCGACACACATGTGAGATAGTTTACAATGTAGTGCTTTGCATTTCTGTTCTTTTGTTGGAAACTTCTTTCTGTGCTGTACAGTGCGATATATCACTTTTCAGTTTTCCTGTTATAATAATTGAACGGGCGACACGTATGTGAATTAGTTTACAAAGTTGTGCTTTGCGTTTCTGTTCTTTCAATGGAAACTTGTTTCTGTGCCGAAGAGTGTGAGTTAACACGTTTCAGTTTTCCTGTATTCCTAACTGAGCGAGCGACACACATATGATTCAGTTTACAAAGTAGTGCTATGCGTTTATGTTCTTTCGTTGGAAACTTGTTCCTGTGCTGTACAGTGCGATATAAGACTTTTCAGTTTTTCTGTATTCCTACTTGAGTGAGCGACACACATGTGATTTAGTTTACAAAGTAGTGCTCTGCGTTTCTGTTCTTATGTTGGAAACTTGTTTCTTTGCTGTACTGTGGGATATAAGACTTTTCAGTTTTCCTGTATTCCTAATTGAGCGAGGAACACACATGTGATTTAGTTTACAAAGTAGTGCTTTGCTTTTCTCTTCTTTCGTTCGAAACTTGTTCCTGTGTTCAGTGCTATATAAGACTTTTCACTTTTCATGTATTCCTAATTGAACGGGCGACACGTATGTGAATTAGTTTACAAAGTTCTGCTTTGTGTTTCTGTTCTTTCGATGGAAACTTTTTTCTGTGCCATACAGTGCGATATATCACTTTTGAGTTTTCCTGTATTCCTAAATGAGTGAACGACACACATGTGAGATAATTTACAATGTAGTGCTTAGTATTTCTGTTCTTTTGTTGGAAACTTTTTCCTGTGCTGTACAGTGCGATATATCACTTTTCAGTTTTCCTGTTATAATAATTGAACAGGCTACACGTATGTGAATTAGTTTACAAAGTTGTGCTTTGTGTTTCTGTTCTTTCGATGGAAACTTGTTTCTGTGCCGTACAGTGCGAGATAACACTTTTCAGTTTTCCTGTATTCCTAATTGAGGAGCGACACACATGTGATTTAGTTTACAAAGTAGTGCTTTGCGTTTATGTTCTTTCGTTGGAAACTTGTTAGGAACAAGTTAGGGTTACGGTTAGGGTTAGGGTTAGTGTTAGGGTAGAGTTAGTGTTAGGGTTAGGGTTAGGGTTAGGGTAGGGTTAGGGTTAGGGTTAGGATAGTGTTAGGGTTAGGGTTAGGGTTAGTTTTAGGGTTAGGTTTAGGGTTAGGTTTAGGGGGTTAGGGCTAGGGTTAGGGTTAGGTTTAGGGTTAGGGTCAGGGTCAGGGTCAGGGTCAGGGTTAGGGTTACGGTTAGGGTTATATCACTTTTCAGTTTTCCTGTTATAATAATTGAACGGGCGACACCTATGTGAATTAGTTTACAAAGTTGTGCTTTGCGTTTCTGTTCTTTCGATGGAAACTTGTTTATGTGCCGTACAGTGCGACATATCACTTCTCAGTTTTCCTGTATTCCTAATTGAGCAAGCGAGACACATGTGATTTGGTTTACAAAGTAGTGCTTTGCGTTTATGTTCTTTCATTTGTTAGGTTTAGGGTTAGGTTTAGGGTTAGGGTTAGTGTTAGGGTTAGGGTTAGGGTTAGGGTTAGTGTTAGGGTTAGGGTTAGTGTTAGGGTTAGGGTTAGTGTTAGGGTTAGGGTTTGGGTAGGGTGAGGGTTAGGGTTAGGGGGTTAGGTTTAGGGTTAGGGGGTTAAGGTTAGGTTTAGGGTCAGAGTTATGGTTAGGGTTAGGGTAGGGTTATGGTTAGGGCTAGGGTTAGGTTTAGGGTGTTAGGGCTAGGGTTAGGGTTAGGGTTAGGGTTAGGGTCAGGGTCAGGGTCAGGGTCAGGGTTAGGGTTACGGTTAGGGTTATATCACTTTTCAGTTTTCCTGTATTCCTAATGGAGCGAGCGACACACATGTGATTTAGTTTACAAAGTAGTGCTTTGCATTCATGTTTTTTCATTTGAAACTTGTTCGTCTTAGGAACAAGTTTTGGGTTAGGGTTAGTTTTAGGGTTAGCATTAGGGTTAGGGATAGGGTAGGGTTAGGGTTAGGGTTAGAGTTATGGTTAGGGTTAGGGGTTAGGGTTAGGGTCAGAGTTAGGGTTAGGGTTAGGGGTTAGGGGTTAGGGTTATGGTTATGGTTAGGGTTAGGGTTAGAATTAGGGTTAAGGTTTAGGGTTAGGGTTAGGTTTAGGGTTAGTGTTAGGGGTTATGGTTATGGTTATGGTTAGGGTTAGGGTAGGGTTAGGGTTAGGGTTAGGGGTTAGAGTTAGGGTAAGGGTTAGGGCTTTGGTTAGGGGTTAGGGTTAGGGTTAGTGTTAGGGTTTGGGTTATATCACTTTGCAGTTTTCCTGTTATACTAATTGAACGGGTGACACGTATGTGAATTAGTTTACAAATTTGTGCTTTTCCTTTCGATTATTTCAATGGAAACTTGTTTCTGTGCCATACAGTGTGATATTTCACTTTTCAGTGTTCCTGTATTTCTCATTGAGCAAGCAACACACATGTGATTTAGTTTACAAAGTAGTTCTTTGCTTTTCTGTTCTTTCATTCGAAAATTGTTCCTGTTAGGAACAAGTTTTGGGATAGGGTTAGGATTAAGGTTAGGGTTAGCATTAGGATTAGGGTTAGGGTAGGGTTAGGGTTAGTGTTAGGGTAGGGTAGGGTTAGGGTTAGGGTGAGGGTTAGGGTTATATCACTTTTCAGTTTTCCTGTTACAATAATTGAACGGGCGACATGTATGTGAATTAATTTACAAAGTTGTGCTTTGTCTTTCAGTTCTTTCGATGGAGACTTGTTTTGGTGCCGTACAGTGCGATATATCACCTTTCAGTTTTCCTGTAGTCCTAATTGAGCAAGCGACACACATGTGATTTAGTTTACAAAGTAGTGCTTTGCATTCATGTTCTTTCATTTGAAACTTGTTCCTCTTAGGAAGAAGTTTTGAATTAGGGTTAGTTTTAGGGTTAGCATTAGGGTTAGGGTTAGGGTAGGGTTAGGGTTAGGGTTAGGGTTAGGGGTTAGCGTTAGGTTAGGGTTAGGGTTAGGGTTAGGGTTAGTGTTAGCGGTTATGTTTATGGTTAGGGTTAGGGTTAGGTTTAGGGTTAGGGTTAGGGTCGGGTTCGGGTTAGGGTTAGGGTTAGGGTTTAGGGTTAGGGTTAGGGTTAGGGTTAGGGGTTAGGGTTAGGGTTAGTGTTAGGTTTAGCGGTTAGGGTTAAGGTTATAGTTAGGGTTAGGGGTTCAGGTTAGGGTTAGAGTTAGGGTTAGGGTTAGTGTTAGGGTTATATCACTTTTCAATTTTCCTGTTTTACTAATTGAACGGGCGACACATATGTGAATTAGTTTACAAATTTGTGCTTTGCCTTTCTATTCTTTCGATGGAAACTTGTTTCTTTCCTGTACAGTGCAATATATCACCTTTCAGTTTTCCTGTATTTCTAATTGAGCGAGCGACACACATGTGATTTAGTTTACAAAGTTGTGCTTTGCTTTCCTGATCTTTCATTCAAAACTTGTTTCTGTTCTGTACAGAGCGATATATCACTTTTCAGTTTTCCTGTATTCCTAATTGAGCGAGCGACACACATGTGATTTAGTTTACAAAGTAGTGCTTTGCATTCATGTTTTTTCATTTGAAACTTGATCGTCTTAGGAACAAGTTTTGGGTTAGAGTTAGTTTTAGGGTTAGCATTAGGGTTAAGGATAGGGTAGGTTAGGGTTAGGGTTAGAGTTATGGTTAGGGTTAGGGTTAGGGTTAGGGGTTAGGGTTAGGGTTAGGGTAAGGGTTAGGGTTAGTGTTAGGTTAAGGTTATGTTTAGGGTTAGAATTAGGGTTAAGGTTTAGGGTTACGGTTAGGTTTAGGGTTAGTGTTAGGGGTTATGGTTAGGGTTAGGGTTAGAGTAGGGTTAGGGTTAGGGTTAGGGGTTAGAGTTAGGGTTAGGTTTAGGGCTTTGGTTAGGGGTTAGGGTTAGGGTTAGTGTTAGGGTTAGGGTTATATCACTTTTCAGTTTTCCTGTTATACTAATTGAACGGGCAACACGTATGTGAATTAGTTTACAAATTTGTGCTTTTACTTTCTATTATTTCGATGGAAACTTGTTTCTGTGCCATACAGTGTGATATTTCACTTTTCAGTGTTCCTGTATTTCTCATTGAGAAAGCGACACACGTTATTTAGTTTACAAAGTAGTTCTTTGCTTTTCTGTTCTTTCATTCGAAAATTGTTCCTGTTAGGATCAAGTTTTGGGTTAGGGTTAGGATTAAGGTTAGGGTTAGCATTAGGGTTAGGGTTAGGGTAGGGTTAGGGTTAGGGTTAGGGTAGGGTAGGGTTAGGGTTAGGGTTAGGGTTAGTGTTATATCACTTTTCAGTTTTCCTGTTACAATAATTGAATGGGCGACATGTATGTGAATTAGTTTACAAAGTTGTGCTTTGTCTTTCAGTTCTTTCAATGGAAACTTGTTTCTGTGCCGTACAGTGCGATATATCACCTTTCAGTTTTCCTGTGTTCCTAATTGAGCAAGCGACACACATGTGATTTACTTTACAAAGTAGTGATTTACTTTTCTGTTCTTTCATTTCAAACTAGTTCCTGTGCTGTACAGTGCGATATATCACTTTTCAGTTTTGCTGTATTCCTACTTGAGCGAGTGACACACAAGTGATTCAGTTTACAAAGTAGTGCTTTGCATTTATATTCTTTCGTTGGCTACTTGTTCCTGTCCTGTACAGTGCGAAATAAGACTTTTCAGGTTTCCTGTATTCCTAATTGAGCACACGACACATATGTGAATTAGGTTACAAAGTAGTGCTTTGCTTCTCTCTTCTTTCATTCGAAACTGGTTCCTGTGCTGTACAGTGCGATATATCACTTTTCAGTTTTGCTGTATTCCTAATTGAGCAAGCGACACACATGTGATTTAGTTTACAAAGGAGTGCTTTGCATTTATGTTCTTTCATTGGAAACTTGTTCCTGTTAGGAACAACTTAGGGATAGGGTTAGGGTTAGGGTTAGCGTTAGGGTTAGGGTTAGGTTAGGGTTAGGGTTAGGGTTAGGGTTAGGGTTAGTGTTAGGTTTAGGGTTAGGATTATGTTTAGGGTTAGCGTTAGGGTTAGGTTTACGGTACGGTTATGGTTAGGGTAGGTTTATGGTTAGGGTTAGGGTTAGCGTTATATCACTTTTCAGTTTTCCTGTTATAATAATTGAACGGGCGACACGTATGTGAATTAGTTCACAAAGTAGTGCTTTGCTTTTCTGTTAATTCAGTAGAAACTTGTTTCTGTTCTGTACAGTGCAATATATCACTTTTCAGTTTTCCTGTATTCCTAATTGAGCGAGCGACACACATGTGATTTAGTTTACAAAGTAGTGCTTTGTGTTTATGTTCTTTCATTGGAAACTTGTTCTTGTTAGGAACAAGTTTTGGGTTAGGGTTAGGGTTAGGGTTAAGGTCAGCATTAGGGTTAGGGTTAGTGTAGGTTTAGGGTTAGGATTAGTGTTAGGGTTAGGCTTAGGGGTTAGGGTAGGTTTAGGGTTAGGGTAGGGTTATGGTTAGGGTTAGGTTTAGGGTTAGGGTTAGGGTTAGGGTTAGTGGTTAGGGTTAGGGTTAGGGTTAGGGGTTAGCTTTAGGGTTAGGGTTAGGGTCAGGGTAGGGTTAGGGTTAGGGTTAGGATTAGGGTTAGGGGTTAGGTTTACGGTTAGGGTTAGCATCACAGTTAGATGTTAGGGTTAGGTTAGGGTTCGGGTTCAGTTTAGGGTTAGGGTTAGGTTAGGGTTAGGGTTAGGGTTAGGTTTAGCGTTAGGGGTTAGGGTTAGGGTTAGCGTTAGGGTTAGGGTTAGGTTAGTTTTAGGGTTAGGGTTAGGGTAGAGTTAGAGTTAGGGTTAGGGTTAGGGTTAGCGTTAGGGGTTAGGGTTAGGGTTAGCGTTAGGGTTAGGGTTAGGTTAGTTTTAGGGTTAGGGTTAGGGTTAGGGTAGAGTTAGAGTTAGGGTTAGGGTTAGGGTTAGGGGTTAGTGTTAGGGTTAGGGTTAGGGTTAGGGTTAGGGGTTAGGGTTAGTGTTAGGGTTAGGTTTATATCACTTTTCAGTTTTCCTGTTATACTAATTGAATGGGCGACACGTATTTGAATTAGTTTACAAATTTGTGCTTTGCCTTTCTATTCTTTCGATGGAATCTTGTTTCTGTGGGAACAAGTTTTGGGTTAGGGTTACGGTTAAGGTTAGGGTTAGCATTAGGGTTAGGTTTAGGGTAGGGTTATGGTTAGGGTTAGGGTTAGGGTTAAGGTAGGGTTAGGGTTAGGTTTAGGGTTAGGGTTAGGGTTAGTGTTATATCACTTTTCAGTTTTCCTGTTATAATAATTGAACGGGTGACACGTATGTGAATAAGTTTACAAAGTTGTGCTTTACGTTTCTCTTCTTTCGATGGAAACTTGTTTCGGTGCCGTACAGTGCGATATATCACCTTTCAGTTTTCCTGTATTTCTAATTGAGCAAGCGACACACATGTGATTTAGTTTACAAAGTAGTGCTTTACTTTTCTGTTCTTTCATTTCAAACTAGTTCCTGTGTTATACAGTCCGATATATCACTTTTCAGTTTTGCTGTATTCCTAATTGAGCGAGTGACACACAAGTGATTCAGTTTACAAAGTAGTGCTTTGCGTTTATGTTCTTTCGTTGGCTACTTGTTCCTATGCTGTACAGTGCGAAATAAGACTTTTCAGGTTTCCTGTATTCCTAATTGAGCTAGTGACACAGATGTGATTTAGTTTACAAAGTAGTGCTTTGCTTCTCTCTTCTTTCGTTCGAAACTTGTTCCTGTGCTGTAGAGTGTGATATATCACCTTTCAGTTTTCCTGTATTCCTAATTGAGCGAGCGACACACATGTGATTTAGTTTACAATGTAGTGCTTTACTTTTCTGTTCTTTCATTTCAAACTAGTTCCTGTGCTGTACAGTGCGATATATCACTTTTCAGTTTTGCTGTATTCCTAATTGAGCGAGCGACATACATGTGATTCAGCTTACAAAGTAGTGCTTTGCGTTTATGTTCTTTTGTTGCCTACTTGTTCCTGTGCTGTACAGTGCGAAATAAGACTTTTCAGTTTTCCTGTATTCCTAATTGTGGGAGCGACACACATGTGGTTTAGTTTACAAAGTAGTGCTTTGTTTTTATGTTCTTTCATTGGAAACTTGTTCCCGTTAGGAACAATTTAGGGTTAGGGTTAGGTTTAGGGTTAGGTTTATGGTTAGGGTTAGCGTTAGGGTTAGGGTAGGGTTAGGGTTAGGGTTAGGGTTAGGGTTAGGGTTAGGGTAGGTTTAGGGTTAGGCTTAGGGTTAGGGTTAGCGTTATATCACTTTTCAGTTTTCCTGTTATAATAATTTAACGGGGGACACATATTTGAATTAGTTTACCAAGATGTGCTTTGCGTTTCTGTTCATTTGTTGGAGACTTCTTTCTGTGCTGTACAGTGCGATATATTACTTTTCAGTTTTCCCTTATATAATTATTGAATGGGCGACACGTATGTGAATTAGTTTACAAAGTTGTTCTTTGCGTTTCTGTTCTTTTGATGGAAATTTGTGCCTTACAGTGTGATATATCTCTTTTCTATTTTCCTGTATTCCTAACTGAGCGAGCGACACACATGTGATTCAGTTTAAAACGTAGTGGTTTGCGTTTATGTTCTTTGTTGGAAACTTGTTCCTGTGCTGTACAGTGTGATATATCACTTTTCAGTTTTCCTGTTATAATAATTGAACGGGCGACACACATGTGATTCAGTTTAAAAGGTAGTGCTTTTCGTTTCTGTTCTTTCTATGGAAACTTGTTTCTGTGCTGTACATTGGGAGATAACACTTTTCAGTTTTTCTGTATTCCTAATGGAACGAGCGACACACATGTGATTTAATTTACAAAGTAGTGTTTTGCCACGGACTGCCCCAGTCGGGCTCCTGTCTTCCGTGGGAGAACAAGGCTTCAGACAGGAAGACACGGTTTCGGTGAAGAATTGACAGACAGAGACACCTTGATGGTTTTGACTCTGCTGCAACTTTACTGAAATCAAGCTAGTATTTTTATAATGATTTCACAAAAGGCACCTTAAAATTGGCATACTTCCCAGAACATTCAGACTTTTACCAAGAATATAAATTTTACATTTTAACTCAAAATGCAATCAAACATAAAGCAGTACCCACAAATAATCTTGGCCTAAAAACTTTTTGATCAGAGCAAACAAAGGAAAAGAAACCTCAAATATAGTTTCATTATTGCTAACCAATGAAGAGGAAAGTCAGGAGCTAAGTCAGATGCCTGCCAAAGTCCTTCTCTATATCAAAATCTAACTACACCTTTGTTAACCCTCCTCCCATATGTCCTGCCCAAGATTTATGATCTTCTCTAGAAACAAGGCACTGAAGGGAGGGGGAAACTCCCTCCAGCTGCACCTCTCATGCTATTATTTCTTAAGAAGAAGCCTATTATTATTTTAATATTCTTAATGCCTATTAATACTAAATCTAATTCATTACTTTCCTTAAACTTATTTTTATTAAAGCCTTTAACAATCTACTAATAATAAATTTCTTTATAAAGTTAGTTGTGCTGTTTCAGGTGTCACAGGGAAAGATAAAAGAATTCATTATTCCAGCCCCAGAGCCACAACTGAAGAAGCATAGAAATCTCAGAACACGTATCTATTCCAAGTGGGATGAGTTTGCCAGGGACCTTCAAGGGGGCATTATTTCCGGGTAAATCATATCCCCCGCCCTGTAGCTTATGCTACTATGGCGACACTGGCGTGGGTGTGGCAGTGCTTTGCTTCTCTCTTCTTTCATTCGAAACTTGTTCCTGTGCTGTACAGTGCGATATATCACTTTTCAGTTTTGCAGTATTACTAATTGAGCGAGCGACACACATCTGATTCACTTTACAAAGTAGTGCTTTGCATTTATGTCCTTTCGTTGGCTACTTGTTCCTGTGCTGTAGAGTGCAATATAAGACTTTTCATTTTCCTGTATTCCTAATTGAGTGAGCGACACACATGTGATTTAGTTTAGAAAGTATTGCTTTGCGTTTATGTTCTTTCATTGGAAACTTGTTCCTGTTGTTAGGGTTAGGGTTAGTGTTAGGGTTAGGATTAGGGTAGGGTTGGGGTTAGGGTTAGGGTTAGGGTTAAAGTAGGTTTAGGTTTAGGGTTAGGGTTAGGGTTAGCGTTATATCACTTTTCAGTTTTCCTGTTATAATAATTGAACAGGTGACACATATGTGAATTAGTTTACACAGTTGTGCTTTCCCTATCTGTTCTTTAGATGGAAACTTGTTTCTCTGCCATACAGTGCGAGATAACACTTTGCCGTTTTCCTGTATTCCTAATTGAGCGAGCAACACAAAGGTGATTCCGTTTAGAAGTAGTGCTTTGCTTTTCTGTTCTTTCTTTGCAAACTTGTTCTTGTTAGGAAGAAGTTAGGGTTAGGGTTAGGTTAGGGCTGGGTTAGTGTTAGGGTTAGGGTTAGGGTTTTATCACTTTTCAGTTTTTCTGTTATAATAACTGAACAGGAAACACGAATGTGAATTAGTTTAAAAAGTTGGGCTTTGCTTTTCTGTTCTTTCGATGGAAACTTGTTTCTGTGCCATACAGTGCGTGATAACACTTTTCAGTTTTCCTGTATTCCCAATTGAGTGAGCGACACACATGTGATTTAGTTTACAAAGTAGTGCTTTGGGTTTCTGTTCTTTTATTGGAAACTTGTTTGTGTACTGTACAGTGTGATATATCACTTTTCAGTTTTCCTGTTGTAATAATTGAACGGGCGACATGTATGTCATTTAGTTTACAAAGTTGTGCTTTGCGTTTCTGTTCTTCTTTTGGAAACTTGTTTCTGTGCTGTACAGTGTGACATATCAGTTTTCAGGTTTCCTGTTATAATAATTGAACGGGCGACACGTATGTGATTTAGTTTAAAAAGTTGTGCTTTGCGTTCCTGTTCTTGCGATGGAAAGTTGTTTCTGTGCCATACAGTGCGTGATAACACTTTTCGGTGTTCCTGTATTCCCAATTGAGCGAGCGACACACATGTGATTCCATTTAAAAGTAGTGCTTTGCTTTTCTGTACTTTCTTTGGAAACTTGATCCGGTGCTATACACTGCGATATATCACTTTTCAGTTTTCCTGTATTCCTAATTGAGCGAGCGACACACAGTTGATTTAATTGACAAAGAAGTGCTTTGCCTTTCTGTTCTTCTTTTGGAAACTTGTTTCTGTGTTGTACAGTGTGATATATCAGTTTTCTGGTTTCCTGTTATAATAATTGAACAGGCGACACATATGTGAATTAGTTTACAAAGTTGTGCTTTGCTTTTCTGTTCTTTGGTTGGAAACTTGTTCCTGTGCTATACAGTGCGTTATATCACTTTTCAGTTTTCCTGTTATAATAATTGAACGGGCGACACATAAGTGAATTAGTTTACAAAGTTGTGCTTTGCCTATCTGTTCTTTCGATGGAAACTTGTTTCTGTGCCGTACAGTGCGAGATAACACTTTTCGGTTTTCCTGTATTCCTAATTGAGCGAGTGACACACAGGTGATTCCGTTTAAAATTAGTGCCTTGCTTTTCTGTTCTTTCGTTGGAAACTTGTTCTTGTGCTGTATATTGAGATATATCACTTTTCAGTTTTCCTGTATTCCTAATGGCGCGAGCGGCACACAGGTGATTCTGTTTAAAAGTAGTGCTTTGCTTTTCTGTTCTTTCTTTGCAAACTTGTTCTTTTTAGCAACAAGTTAGGTTTAGGGTTAGGGTTAGGGTAAGGTTAGGGCTGAGTTAGGGTTAGTGTTAGGGTTAGAGTTATATCACTTTTCAGTTTTTCTGTTATAATAATTGAACAGGCAACACGTATGTGAATTAGTTTACAAAGTTGTGCTTTGCTTTTCTGTTCTTTCGTTGGAAACTTGTTCCTGTGCTGTACACTGCCTTATATCACTTTTCAGGTTTCCTGTTATAATAATTGAACAGGCGACACGTATGTGAATTAGTTTACAAAGTTGTGCTTTGCTTTTCTGTTCTTTCGATGGAAACTTGTTTCTGTGCCATATAGTGCGTGATAACACTTTTCGGGTTTTCCTGTATTCCTAATTGAGCAAGCGACACACATGTGATTTAGTTTACAAAGTACTGCTTTGCTTTTCTGTTCTTTCATTGGAAACTTGTTCCTGTGCTGTACAGTGCGTTATTATCACTTTTCAGTTTTTCTGTTATAATAATTGAACAGGCAAAACATATGTGAATTAGTTTACAAACTAGTGCTTTTCTTTTCTGTTCTTTCATTGGAAACGTGTTCCTGTGCTGTAAAGTGCATTATATCACTTGTCAGTTTTCCTGTTATAATAATTGAACGGGCGACACATATGTGATTTAGTTTACAAAGTTGTGCTTTGCGTTTCTGTTCTTTCGATGAAAACTTGTTTCTGTGCTACACACTGTGAGATAACACTTTTTGGTTTTCCTGCATTCCTAATTGAGCGAGCGACACCATATGATTAATTTACAAAGTGGTGCTTTCGTTTTCTGTTCTTTTGTTGGAAACTTGATCCTGTGCTGTACAGTGCGATATATCACTTTTCAGTTTTCCTGTATTCCTAATTGAGCGAGTGACACACATGTGATTCAGTTTACAAAGTAGTGCATTGCATTTACCTACTTTCGTAGGAAACTTGTTCCTGTTAGGAACAAGGTAGGGTTAGGGTTAGGGTTAGGGTTAGGGTTAGGGTTAGGGTTAGGGTTAGGGTTAGGGTAAGGGTTAGGGTTAGGGTTAGGGTTAGGGGATTAGGGTTAGGGGTAGGGTTAGGGTTATATCACTTTTCAGTTTTCCTGTTATAATAATTGAATAGGTGACACATATGTGAATTAGTTTACACCGTAGTGCTTTGCATTTACGTTCTTTTGTTAGAAACTTGTGCCTGTTAGGAACAAGTTAGGGTTAGGGTTAGGGTTAGGGTTAGGGTTAGGGTTAGGGTTAGGGGCTTAGGTTTAGGGTTAGTGTTAGGGTTATATCACTTTTCAGTTTTCCTGTAATAATAATTGAACAGGCAACACATATGTGAATTAGTTTATAAAGTTGTGCTTTGCGTATCTGTTGTTTCGATGGAAACTTGATTCTGTGCCCTACAGTGTGAGATAACACTTTTCAGTTTTCCTGTATTCCTAATGGAGCGAGGGACACACATGTGATTTAGTTTACAATTTAGTGCTTTGCTTTTTTGTTCTTTCATTTTTAACTTGTTCCTCTGCTGTACAGTGTGTTATATCACTTTTCAGTTTTCCCGTTATAATAATTGAACAGGCAACACGTATGTGAATTAGTTTACAAACTAGTGCTTTTCTTTTCTGTTCTTTCGTTGGAAAATTGTTCCTGTGCTGTACACTGCGTTATTTCACTTTTCAGTTTTCCTGTCATAATAATTGAATGGGCGACACGTATGTGATTAAGTTCACAAAGTTGTGCTTTGCGTTTCTGTTATTTCGATGAGAACTTGTTTCTGTGCCACACAGTGCGAGTTAACACTTTTCTGTTTTCCTGCATTCCTAATTGAGCGAGCGACACACATGTGATTAATTTACAAAGTGGTGCTTGGTTTTCTGTTATTTTGTTGGAAACTTGATCCTGTGCTGTACAGTGCGATATATCACTTTTCAGTTTTCCTGTACTCCCAATTGAGCGAGCGACACACATGTGATTTAGTTTACAAAGTAGTGCTTGGGTTTCTGTTCTTTTGTTGGAAACTTGTTTCTGTGCTGTACAGTGTGATATATCACTTTTCAGTTTTCCTATTGTAATAATTGAACGGGCGACACGTATGTCATTTAGTTTACAAAGTTGTTCTTTGCCTTTCTGTTCTTTCGATGGAAACTTGTTTCTGTGCCTTACAGTGCAAGATAACACTTTTCAGTTTTCCTGTATACCTAATTGAGCGAGCGACACACAGTTGATTTAGTTGACAAAGAAGTGCTTTGCCTTTCTGTTCTTCTTTTGGAAACTTGTTTCTGTGTTGTACAGTGTGATATATCAGTTTTCTGGTTTCATGTTATAATAATTGAACAGGCGACACATATGTGAATTAGTTTACAAAGTTGTGCTTTGCTTTTCTGTTCTTTCGTTGCAAACTTGTTCCTGTGCTGTACAGTGCGTTATATCAATTTTCAGTTTTCCTGTTATAATAATTGAATGGGCGACACATATATGAATTAGTTTACAAAATTGTGCTTTGCCTATCTGTTCTTTCGATGGAAACTTGTTTCTGTGCCGTACAGTGCGAGATAACACTTTGCAGTTGTCTTGTATTCCTAATTGAGCGAGCGACACACAGGTGATTCTGTTTAGAAGTAGTGCTTTGCTTTTCTGTTCTTTCTTTGGAAACTTGTTTCTGTGCCATACAGTGCGAGATAACACTTTTCGGTTTTCCTGTATTCCTAATTGAGCGAGTGACACACAGGTGATTCCGTTTAAAAGTAGTGCCTTGCTTTTCTGTTCTTTCGTTGGAAACTTGTTCTTGTGCTGTATATTGAGATATATCACTTTTCAGTTTTCCTGTATTCCTAATGGCGCGAGCGGCACACAGGTGATTCTGTTTAAAAGTAGTGCTTTGCTTTTGTGTTCTTTCTTTGCAAACTTGTTCTTGTTAGCAACAAGTTAGGGTTAGGGTTAGGGTTAGGGTAAGGTTAGGGCTGGGTTAGGGTTAGTGTTAGGGTTAGAGTTATATCACTTTTCTGTTTTTCTGTTATAATATTTGAACAGGCAACACGTATGTGAATTAGTTTACAAAGTTGTGCTTTGCTTTTCTGTTCTTTCGTTGGAAACTTGTTCCTGTGCTGTACAGTGCCTTATATCACTTTTCAGGTTTCCTGTTATAATAATTGAACAGGCGACACGTATGTGAATTAGTTTACAAAGTTGTGCTTTGCTTTTCTGTTCTTTCGATGGAAACTTGTTTCTGTGCCATACAGTGTGTGATAACACTTTTCGGTTTTCCTGTATTCCTAATTGAGCAAGCGACACACATGTGATTTAGTTTACAAAGTACTGCTTTGCTTTTCTGTTCTTTCATTGGAAACTTGTTCCTGTGCTGTACAGTGCGTTATTATCACTTTTCAGTTTTTCTGTTATAATAATTGAACAGGCAAAACGTATGTGAATTAGTTACAAACTAGTGCTTTTCTTTTCTGTTCTTTCATTGGAAACTTGTTCCTGTGCTGTAAAGTGCATTATATCACTTGTCAGTTTTCCTGTTATAATAATTGAACGGGCGACACGTATGTGATTTAGTTTACAAAGTTGTGCTTTGTGTTTCTGTTCTTTCGATGAAAACTTGTTTCTGTGCTACACACTGTGAGATAACACTTTTTGGTTTTCCTGCATTCCTAATTGAGCGAGCGACACCATGTGATTAATTTACAAAGTGGTGCTTTCGTTTTCTGTTCTTTTGTTGGAAACTTGATCCTGTGCTGTACAGTGCGATATATCACTTTTCAGTTTTCCTGTTATAATAATTGAATAGGTGACACATGTGAATTAGTTTACACCGTAGTGCTTTGCATTTACGTTCTTTTGTTAGAAACTTGTGCCTGTTAGGAACAAGTTAGGGTTATGGTTAGGGTGAGGGTTAGGGTTAGGGTTAGGGTTAGGGGGTTAGGTTTAGGGTTAATGTTAGGGTTATATCACTTTTCAGTTTTCCTGTAATAATAATTGAACAGGCAACACATATGTGAATTAGTTTATAAAGTTGTGCTTTGAGTATCTGTTCTTTCGATGGAAACTTGATTCTGTGCCCTACAGTGTGAGATAACACTTTTCAGTTTTCCTGTATTCCTAATGGAGCGAGGGACACATATGTGATTTAGTTTACAATTTAGTGCTTTGCTTTTCTGTTCTTTCATTTTTAACTTGTTCCTCTGCTGTACAGTGCGTTATATCACTTTTCAGTTTTGCTGTTATAATAATTGAACAGTCGACACATATGTGAATTAGTTTACAATGTAGTGCTTTTCTTTTCTGTTCTTTCGTTGGAAACTTGTTCCTGTGCTGTACAGTGCGGTATATCACTTTTCAGTTTTGCTGTTATAATGATTGAACAGGTGACACGTATGTGAAATAGTTAACAAAGTTTTGCTTTGCTTTTGTGTTATATTGTTGGAAACTTGTTCCTGTGCTGTACAGTGCGTTATATCACTTTTCAGTTTTCCCGTTATAATAATTGAACAGGCAACACGTATGTGAATTAGTTTACAAACTAGTGCTTTTCTTTTCTGTTCTTTCGTTGGAAAATTGTTCCTGTGCTGTACAGTGCGTTATTTCACTTTTCAGTTTTCCTGTCATAATAATTGAACGGGCGACACGTATGTGATTTAGTTTACAAAGTTGTGCATTGCGTTTCTGTTATTTCGATGAAAACTTGTTTCTGTGCCACACAGTGCGAGGTAACACTTTTCGGTTTTCCTGCATTCCTAATTGAGCGAGCGACACACATGTGATTAATTTACAAAGTGGTGCTTGGTTTTCTGTTATTTTATTGGAAACTTGATCCTGTGCTGTACAGTGCGATATATCACTTTTCAGTTTTCCTGTACTCCCAATTGAGCGAGCGACACACATGTGATTTATTTTACAATGTAGTGCTTGGGTTTCCATTCTTTTGTTGGAAACTTGTTTCTGTGCTGTACAGTGTGATATATCACTTTTCAGTTTTCCTATTGTAATAATTGAACGGGCGACACGTATGTCATTTAGTTTACAAAGTTGTTCTTTGCCTTTCTGTTCTTTCGATGGAAACTTGTTTCTGTGCCTTACAGTGCAAGATAACACTTTTCAGTTTTCCTGTATTCCTAATTGAGCGAGCGACACACAGTTGATTTAGTTGACAAAGAAGTGCTTTGCCTTTCTGTTCCTCTTTTGGAAACTTGTTTCTGTTTTGTACAGTGTGATATATCAGTTTTCTGGTTTCATGTTATAATAATTGAACAGGCGACACATATGTGAATTAGTTTACAAAGTTGTGCTTTACTTTCCTGTTCTTTCATTGGAAACATGTTCCTGTGCTGTACAGTGCGTTATATCACTTTTCAGTTTTCCTGTTATAGTAATTGAATGGGCGACACATATGTGAATTAGTTTATAAAATTGTGCTTTGCCTATCTGTTCTTTCGATGGAAACTTGTTTCTGTGCCGTACAGTGCGAGATAACACTTTGCAGTTTTCCTGTATTCCATATTGAGCGAGGGACACACAGGTGATCCCGTTTAGAAGTAGTGCTTTGCTATTCTGTTCTTTCTTTGGAAACTTGTTTCTGTGCCATACAGTGCGAGATAACACTTTTCGGTTTTCCTGTATTCCTAATTGAGCGAGTGACACACAGGTGATTCTGTTCATAAGTAGTGCCTTGCTTTTCTGTTCTTTCGTTGGAAACTTGTTCTTGTGCTGTATATTGAGATATATCACTTTTCAGTTTTCCTGTATTCCTAATGGCGCGAGCGGCACACAGGTGATTCTGTTTAAAAGTAGTGCTTTGCTTTTGTGTTCTTTCTTTGCAAACTTTTTCTTGTTAGCAACAAGTTAGGGTTAGGGTTAGGGTTAGGGTAAGGTTAGGGCTGGGTTAGTGTTAGTGTTAGGGTTAGAGTTATATCACTTTTCAGTTTTTCTGTTATAATAATTGAACAGGCAACACGTATGTGAATTAGTTTACAAAGTTGTGCTTTGCTTTTCTGTTCTTTCGTTGGAAACTTGTTCCTGTGCTGTACAGTGCCTTATATCACTTTTCAGGTTTCCTGTTATAATAATTGAACAGGCGACACGTATATGAATTAGTTTACAAAGTTGTGCTTTGCTTTTCTGTTCTTTCGATGGAAACTTGTTTCTGTGCCGTACAGTGCGAGATAACACTTTGCAGTTTTCCTGTATTCCATATTGAGCGAGGGACACACAGGTGATCCCGTTTAGAAGTAGTGCTTTGCTTTTCTGTTCTTTCTTTGGAAACTTGTTTCTGTGCCATACAGTGCGTGATAACACTTTTCGGTTTTCCTGTATTCCCAATTGAGTCAGCGACACACATGTGATTTAGTTTACAAAGTAGTGGTTTGGGTTTCTCTTCTTCTTTTGGAAACTTGTTTCTGTGCTGTACAGTGTGATATATCAGTTTTTAAATTTCCTGTTATAATAATTGAACGGGCGACACGTATGTGATTTAGTTTTCAAAGTTGTGCTTCGCGTTCCTGTTCTTTCGATGGAAACTTGTTTCTGTGTCTTACAGTGCAAGATAACACTTTTCAGTTTTCCTGTATTCCTAATTGAGCGAGCGACACAAATGTGATTCCGTTTAAAAGTAGTGCTTTGCTTTTCTGTTATTTCGTCGGAAACTTGTTCTTGTGCTGTACAGTGCGATATATATCACTTTTCATTTTTCCTAATTGAGTGAGTGACACACATGTGATTCAGTTTACAAAGTAGTGCTTTTCATTTACGTACTTTCGTTGGAAAGTTGTTCCTGTTAGGAACAAGATAGGGTTAGTATTAGGGTTAGGGTTAGGTTTAGGGTTAGGGTTAGGATTAGAGTTAGGGTTAGGTTAGTGCTGGGTTTGGGATAGGGTTAGGGTTAGGTTTAGGGGTTAGTGTTAGGGTTAGGGTTAGGGTTAGGTTTAGGGTTAGGGTTAGGGTTAGGGTGAGGGGATTAGGGTTAGGGTTAGGGTTAGGGTTATATCACTTTTCATTTTTCCTGTTATAATAATTGAACAGGTGACACGTATGTGAGTTAGTTTACAACGTAGTGCTTTGCTTCTCTCTTCTTTCGTTGGAAACTTGTTCCTGTGCTGTACAGTGCATTATATCACTTGTCAGTTTTCCTGTTATAATAATTGAACGGTCAACACGTATGTGATTTAGTTTAAAAGTTGTGCTTTGCGTTTCTGTTCTTTCGATGAAAACTTGTTTCGGTGCTACACAGTGCGAGATAACACTTTTTGATTTTCCTGCATTTCTAATTGAGCGAGCGACACACATGTGATTAATTTACAAAGTGGTGCTTTCGTTTTCTGTTCATTTGTTGGAAACTTGTTCCTGTGCTGTACAGTGCGATATATCACTTTTCAGTTTTCCTGTATTCCTAATTGAGCGAGCAACACACATGTGATTCAGTTTACAATGTAGTGCTTGGCCTTTACGTTCTTTTGTTGGAAACTTGAACACGTTAGGGTTAGAGTTAGGGTTAGGTTTAGGTTTAGGGTAGGTTTAGGGTTAGGGTTAGGGTTAGGGTATGGTTAGGGTTAGGGTTAGGGTTAGGGGTTAGGGTTAGGGTTAGGTTTTAGGGTTAGGGTTATATCATTTTTCAGTTATCCTGTTATAATAGTTGAAAGGCGACACATATGTAAATGAGTTTACAAAGTTGTGCTTTGTGTTTCTGTTCTTTCGATGGAAACTTGTTTCTCTGCTGTACATTGCGAGATAACACTTTTCAGTTTTCCTGTTTTCCTAATTGAGCGAGCGACACTCATGTGATTCTGTTTAAAAGTAGTGCTTTGCTTTTCTGTTATTACGTTCGAAACTTTTTCTTGTGCTGTACAGTGCGAAATATCACTTTTCAGTTTTCCTGTAGTCCTAATTGAGCGAGCGACACACATGTGATTTAGTTTACAAAATTGTGTTTTGCGTTTCTGTTCTTTAGTTGGAAACTTCTTTCTGTGCTGTACAGTGTGATATATCAATTTTCACGTTTCCTGTTATAATAATTGACCCGGCGACACGTATGTGATTTGGTTTACAAAGTAGTGCTTTGCTTTTCTGTTCTTTCCTTAAAAACTTGTTCCTGTACTGTACACGGCCTTTGATCACTTTTCAGTTTTTCGGTTATAATAATTGACCAGGCGACACATATGTGAATTAGTTTACAAAGTAGTGCTTTACTTTTCTGTTCTTTCTTTGGAAACGTTTTCCTAGCTGTACAGTGCGATATATCACTTTTCAGTTTTCCTGTATTCCTAATTGACTGAACGACACACATGTGATTCCGTTTAAAAGTAGTGCTTTGCTTTTCTGTTCTTTCGTTGGAAACTTGTTCCTGTGATGTACAGTGCAATATATCACTTTTCAGTTTTCCTGTATTCCTACTTGAGCGAGAGACACACATGTGATTCAGTTTACAATGTAGTGCTTGGCCTTTACGTTCTTTCGTTGGAAACTTGTTCTTGTTTAGAACAAGTTACGGTTAGGGTTAGGGTTAGGGTTAGGATTAGGGTTAGGGTAGAGTTAGGGTTAGGGTTAGGTTTAGGGGTTAGGGTTAGGGTTAGGGTTAGGGTAAGGTTTAGGGTTAGGGTTAGGGGATTAGGGTTATGGTTAGGGTTAGGGTTAAGGTTAGGTGAGGGCTGGGTAAGGGATAGGGTTAGGGTTAGGGTTAGGGTTAGGGTTAGCGGTTAGGGTTAGGGTTAGGTTTAGGGTTAGGGTTAGTGTTACGGTTATATCACTTTTCAGTTTTCCTGTTATAATAATTGACCAGGCGACACATATGTGAATTAGTTTACAAAGTAGTGCTTTACTTTTCTGTTCTTTCTTTGGAAACGTTTTCCTAGCTGTACAGTGCGATATATCACTTTTCAGTTTTCCTGTATTCCTAATTGAGCGAGCGACACACATGTGATTCTGTTCAAAAGTAGTGCTTTGCTTTTCTGTTCTTTCGTTGGAAACTTGTTCTTGTGAGGTACAGTGCGATATATCACTTTTCAGTTTTCCTATATTCCTAATTGAGCTTGCGACACACATGTGATTTAGTTTACAAAGTAGTGCTTTGCTTTTCTGTTCTTTCCTTAAACAATTGTTCCTGTGCTGTACACTGCCTTAGATCACTTTTCAGGTTTCCGGTTATAATAATTGACCAGGCGGCACGTATTTGAATTAGTTTACAAAGTAGTGCTTTGCCTTTCTGTTCTTTTGTTGGAAACTTGTTTCTGTGCTGTACAGTGTGATATATCAGTTTTCAGGTTTCCTGTTTTAATAATTGAACGGGCGACACGTAAGTGATTTAGTTTACAAAGTAGTGCTTTGCTTTTCTGTTCTTTCTTTGGAAACGTTTTCCTAGCTGTACAGTGCGATATATCACTTTTCAGTTTTCATGTATTCCTAATTGACCGAGCGACACACATGTGATTTCGTTTAAAAGTAGTGCTTTGCTTTTCTGTTCTTTCGTTGGAAACTTGTTCCTGTGATGTACAGTGCAATATATCACTTTTCAGTTTTCCTGTATTCCTACTTGAGCGAGAGACACACATGTGATTCAGTTTACAATGCAGTGCTTGGCCTTTACATTCTTTCATTGAAAACTTGTTCCTGTTAGGAACAAGTTAGGGTTAGGGTTAGGGTTACGGTTAGGGTTAGGGTTAGGGAAACGGTTAGGGTTAGGGTTCGGGTTAGGGTAGGGTTAGGGTTAGGATTAGGGTTAGGGTTAGGGTAGGGTAAGGGTTAGGGTTAGCGTTAGGGTTAGGGGTTAGGGTTAGGGTTAGGGTTAGGGTTAGGGTTAGGGTAAGGTTTAGGGTTAGGGTTAGGGGATAAGGGTTATGGTTAGGGTTAGGGTTAAGGTTAGGTGAGGGCTGGGTAAGGGATAGGGTTAGGGTTAGGGTTAGGGTTAGCGGTTAGGGTTAGGGTTAGGGTTAGGGTTAGGGTTAGGGTTAGGGTAGGGTTAGGGTTAGGTTTAGGGTTAGGGTTAGGTTTTAGGGTTAGGGTTAGGGTTAGGGTTATATCACTTTTCAGTTTTCCTGTTATAATAGTTGAACAGGCGACACATATATAAATTAGTTTACAAATTTGTGCTTTGTGTTTCTGTTCTTTCAATGGAAACTTGTTTCTCTGCTGTACGTTGCGAGATGAAACGTTTCAGTTTTCCTGTATTCCTAATTGAGCGAGCGACACACAAGTGATTCCGTTGAAAAGTAGTGCTTTGCTTTTCTGTTATTTCGTCGGAAACTTGTTCTTGTGCTGTACAGTGAGATATATCACTTTTCAGTTTTCCTGTATTCCTAATGGATCGAGCGACACACATGTGATTTAGTTTACAAATTAGTGCTTTGCTTTTCTGTTCTTTCATTTGAAACTTGTTCCTGTGCTGTACAGTGTGTTATATCACTTTTCAGTTTTCCTGTTATAATAATTGAACAGGCGACACGTATGTGAATTAGTTTACAAAGTAGTGATTTGCTTTTCTGTTCTTTCCTTGGAAACTTGTTACTGTGAAGTACACGGCCTTAGATCACTTTTCAGTTTTCCGGTTATAATAATTGACCAGGCGACACATATGGGAATTAGTTTACAAAGTAGTGCTTTGCTTTTCTGTTTTCTTTAGAAACGTTTTCCTAGCTGTACAGTGCGATATATCACTTTTCAGTTTTCCTGTATTCCTAACTGACCGAGCGACACACATGTGATTTTGTTTAAAAGTAGTGCTTTGCTTTTCTGTTCTGTCGTTGGAAACTAGTTCCTGATATGTACAGTGCAATGTATCACTTTTAAGTTTTCCTGTATTCCTACTTGAGCGAGAGACACACATGTGATTCAGTTTACAATGTAGTGCTTTGCCTTTACGTTCTTTCATTTGAAACTTGTTCCTGTGCTGTACAGTGCGTTGTATCACTTTTCTGTTTTCCTGCATTCCTACTTGAGCGAGAGACACACATGTGATTCAGTTTACAATGTAGTGCTTGGCCTTTACGTTCTTTCGTTGGAAACTTGTTCCTGTTAGGAACAAGTTAGGGTTAGGGTTAGGGTTAGGGTTAGGGTTAGGGTTAGTGTAGAGTTAGGGTTAGGGTTGGGGTTAGGGTAGGGTTAGGGTTAGGTTTAGGGTTAGGGTAGGTTTAGGGTTAGGGTTAGGATTAGGGTTAGGGTTAGGGTTAGTGTTAGGGTAGAGTTAGGGTTAGGGTTAGGGTTAGGGTTAGTGTTAGGGTTAGGGTTAGGGGTTTGGGTTAGGGTTAGGTTTAGGTTTTAGGGTTAGGGTTAGGGTTAGGGTTATATCACTTTTCAGTTTTCCTGTTATAATAGTTGAACAGGCGAAACATATATAAATTAGTTCACAAAGTTGTGCTTTGTGTTTCTGTTCTTTCGATGGAAACTTGTTTCTCTGCTGTACATTGTGAGATAACACTTTTCAGTTTTCCTGTATTCCTAATTGAGCGAGTGACACACATGTGATTCCGATTAAAATTAGTGCTTTGCTTTTCTGTTATTTCGTCGGAAACTTGTTCTTGTGCTGTACAGTGCGATATATCACTTTTAAGTTTTCCTGTATTCCTAATGGAACGAGCGACACACATGTGATTTAGTTTACAAATTAGTGCTTTGCTTTTCTGTTCTTTCATTTGAAACTTGTTCCTGTGCTGTACAGTGCGTTATATCACTTTTCAGTTTTCCTGTTATAATAATTGAACAGGAGACACGTATGTGAATTAGTTTACAAAGTAGTGCTTTGCTTTTCTGTTCTTTCCTTGGAAACTTGTTACTGTGAAGTACACGGCCTTAGATCACATTTCAGTTTTCCAGTTATAATAATTGACCAGGCGACACATCTGGGAATTAGTTTAAAAAGTAGTGCTTTGCTTTTCTGTTCTTTCTTTGGAAACGTTTTCTTAGCTGTACAGTACGATATATCACTTTTCAGTTTTCCTGTATTCCTAACTGACCGAGCGACACACATGTGATTCCATTTAAAAGTAGTGCTTTGCTTTTCAGTTCTTTCGTTGGAAACTTTTTCCTGTGATGTACAGTGCAATGTATCACTTTTCAGTTTTCCTGTATTCCTACTTGAGCGACAGACACACATGTGATTCAGTTTACAATGTAGTGCTTTGCCTATATGTTCTTTCGTTGGAAACTTGTTCCTGTTAGGAACAAGTAAGGGTTAGGATTAGGGTTAGAGTTAGGGTTAGGGTAGGGTTAGGGTTAGGGTTAGGGTTAGCGTTAGGGTAGGTTTAGGGTTAGGGTTAGGGTTAGGGTTAGGGTTAGTGTTAGGGTAGGGTTAGGGTTAGGGTTAGGGTTAAGGTTAGGGGTTAGGGTTAGGGTTAGTGTTAGGTTTTAGGGTTAGGGTTAGTGTTAGGGTTCAGGTTATATCACTTTTCAGTTTTCCTGTTATAATAGTTGAACAGGCGACACATATATAAATTAGTTTACAAAGTTGTGCTTTGTGTTTCTGTTCTTTCGATGGAAACTTGTTTCTCTGCTGTACATTGCGAGATAACACTCTTCAGTTTTCCTGTATTCCTAATTGCGCGAGCGACACACATGTGATTCCATTTAAAAGTAGTGCTTTGCTTATCTGTTATTTCGTCGGAAACTTGTTACTGTGAAGTACACGGCCTTAGATCACTTTTCAGTTTTCCTGTATTCCCAATTGAGCGAGCGACACACATGTGATTTAGTTTATAAAGTAGTGTTTTGCGTTTCTGTTCTTTGTTGGAAACTTGTTTCTGTGCTGTACACTGTGATATATCAGTTTTCAGGTTTCCTGTTACAATAATTGAACGGGCGACACGTATGTGATTTTGTTTACAAAGTAGTGCTTTTCTTTTCTGTTCTTTCGTTGGAAACTTGTTCCTGTTAGGAACAAGTTAGGGTTAGGGTTAGGGTTAGGGTCAGGGTTAGAGTTAAGGTTAGGGTAGGGTTAGGGTTATGTTTAGGGTTAGGGTAGGGTTAGGGTTGGGGTTAGGGTTAGGGTTAGGGGTTAGGGTTAGGGTTAGGGTTAGGTTTTAGGTTTAGGGTTATGGTTATATCACTTTTCAGTTTTCCTGTTATAATAGTTGAACAGGCGACACATATATACATTAGTTTACAAAGTTGTGCTTTGTGTTTCTGTTCTTTCGATGGAAACTTGTTTCTCTGCTGTACATTGCGAGATAACACTTTTCAGTTTTCCTGTATTCCTAATTGCGGGAGCGAAACACATGTGATTCCGTTTAAAAGTAGTGCTTTGCTTTTCTGTTATTTCGTCGGAAACTTGTTCTTGTGCTGTACAGTGCGATATATCACTTTTCAGTTTACCTGTATTCCTAATTGGCCCAGCGACACACATGTGATTCCGTTTAAAAGTAGTGCTTTGCTTTTCTGTTCTTTCGTTGGAAACTTGTTCCTGTGATGTACAGTGCAATATATCACTTTTCAGTTTTCCTGTATTCCTACTTGAGCGAGAGACACACATGTGATTCAGTTTACAATGTAGTGCTTGGCCTTTATGTTCTTTCGTTGGAAACTTTAGGAACAAGTTAGGGTTAGGGTTAGGGTTAGGGTTAGGGTTAGGGTTAGGGTTAGGGTAGGGTTAGGGTCAGGGTTAGGGTTAGGGTTAGGGTAGGGTTAGATTTAGGGTTAGGGTTAGGGTTAGGGTTAGGGTTAGGGGTTAGGGTTAGGGTTAGGTTTTAGGGTTAGGGTTATGGTTAGGGTTACATCACTTTTCAGTTTTCTTGTTATAATAGTTGAACAGGCGATACATATATAAATTAGTTTAAAAAGTTGTGCTTTGTGTTTCTGTTCTATCGATGGAAACTTGTTTCTCTGCTGTACATTGCGAGATAACACTTTTCAGTTTTCCTGTATTCCTAATTGAGCGAGCGACACACATGTGATTACGTTTAAAAGTAGTGCTTTGCTTTTCTGTTATTTCGTCGGAAACTTGTTCTTGTGCTGTCCAGTGCGATATAACACTTTTCAGTTTTCCTGTATTCCTAATGGAACGAGCGACACACATGTGATTTAGTTTACAAATTAGTGCTTTGCTTTTCTGTTCTTTCATTTGAAACTTGTTCCTTTGCTGTACAGTGCGTTATGTCACTTTTCAGTTTTCCTGTTATAATAATTGAACAGGCGACACGCATGTGAATTAGTTTACAAAGTAGTGCTTTGCTTTTCTGTTCTTTCCTTGTAAACTTGTTACTGTGAAGTACACGGCTTTAGATCACTTTTCAGTTTTCCGGTTATAATAATTGACCAGGCGACACATATGGGAATTAGTTTACAAAGTAGTGCTTTGCTTTTCTGTTCTTTCTTTGGAAACGTTTTCCTAGTTGTACAGTGCGATATATCACTTTTCAGTTTTCCTGTATTCCTAACTGACCGAGCGACACACATGTGATTTTGTTTAAAAGTAGTGCTTTGCTTTTCTGTTTTGTCGTTGGAAACTTGTTCCTGATATGTACAGTGCAATGTATCACTTTTCAGTTTTCCTGTATTCCTACTTGAGTGAGAGACACACATGTGATTCAGTTTACAATGTAGTGCTTTGCCTTTACGTTCTTTCATTTGAAACTTGTTCCTGTGCTGTACAGTGCGTTGTATCACTTTTCAGTTTTCCTGCATTCCTACTTGAGCTAGAGACACACATGTGATTCAGTTTACAATGTAGTGCTTGGCCTTTACGTTCTTTCGTTGGAAACTTGTTCCTGTTAGGAACAAGTTAGGATTAGGGTTAGGGTTAGGGTTAGGGTTAGCGTAGGGTTAGGGTTAGGGTTAGGGTTAGGGTAGGGTTAGGGTAAGGTTTAGGGTTAGGGTAGGTTTGGGGTTAGGGTTAGGATTAGGGTTAGGGTTAGGGTTAGTGTTAGGGTAGAGTTAGGGTTAGGGTTAGGGTTAGGGTTAGTGTTAGGGTTAGGGTTAGTGGTTTGGGTTAGGGTTAGGTTTAGGTTTTAGGGTTAGGGTTAGGGTTAGGGTTATATCACTTTTCAGTTTTCCTGTTATAATAGTTGAACAGGCGACACATATATAAATTAGTTCACAAAGTTGTGCTTTGTGTTTCTGTTCTTTCGATGGAAACTTGTTTCTCTGCTGTACATTGTGAGATAACACTTTTCAGTTTTCCTGTATTCCTAATGGAACGAGCAACACACATGTGACTTAGTTTACAAATTAGTGCTTTGCTTTTCTGTTCTTTCATTTTTAACTTCTTCCTTTGCTGTACAGTGCGTTATATCACTTTTCAGTTTTCCTGTTATAATAATTGAACAGGCGACACGTATGTGAATTAGTTTACAAAGTAGTGCTTTGCTTTTCTTCTTTCCTTGTAAACTTGTTACTGTGAAGTACACGGCCTTAGATCACTTTTCAGTTTTCCGGTTATAATAATTGACCAGGCGGCACGTATGTGAATTAGTTTACAAAGTAGTGCATTGCTTTTCTGTTCTTTCGTTGGAAACTTGTTCCTGAACTGTACAGTGCGATATATCACTTTTCAGTTTTCCTGTATTCCTACTTGAGCGAGAGACACTCATGTGATTCACTTTACAATGTAGTGCTTGGCCGTTACGTTCTTTCGTTGGAAACTTTTCCTGTTAGGAACAAGTTAGGGTTAGGGTTAGGGTTAGGGTTAGGGTTAGGGTTAGGGTTAGGGATAGGTTTAGGGTTAGGGTTAGGTTTAGGGTAGGGTTAGGGTTAGGGTTAGGATTTGGGTTAGGGTTAGGGGAGGGTTAGGGTTATGGTTAGGGTTATATCACTTTTCAGTTTTCCTGTTATAATAGTTGAACAGGCGACACATATATAAATTAGTTTACAAAGTTGTGCTTTGTGTTTCTGTTCTTTCGATGGAAACTTGATTCTCTGCTGTACATTGCGAGATAACACTTTTCAGTTTTCCTGTATTCCTAATTGACCGAGCGACACACATGTGATTCCGTTTAAAAGTAGTGCTTTGCTTTTCTGTTATTTCGTCGGAAACTTGTTCTTGTGCTGTACAGTGCGATATAACACTTTTCAGTTTTCCTGTATTCCTACTTGAGCGAGAGACACACGTGATTCAGTTTACAATGTAGTGCTTGGCCTTTATGTTCTTTCATTGGAAACTTGTTCCTGTTAGGAACAAGTTAGGGTTAGGGTTAGGGTTAGGGTTAGGGTTAGGGTTAGGGTTAGGGTTAGGGTTAGGGTTAGGGTTAGGGTAGGGTTAGGGTTAGGGTTAGGTTTTAGGGTTAGGGTTAGGGTTATATCACTTTTCAGTTTTCCTGTTATAATAGTTGAACAAGCGACACATATATAAATTAGTTTACAAAGCTGTGCTTTGTGTTTCTGTTCTATCAATGGAAAATTGTTTCTCTGCTGTACATTGCGAGATAACACTTTTCAGTTTACCTGTATTCCTAATTGCGCGAGCGACACACATGTGATTCCGTTTAATAGTAGTGCTTTGCTTTTCTGTTATTTCGTCGGAAACTTATTCTTGTGCTGTACAGTGCGATATAACACTTTTCAGTTTTCCTGTATTCCTAATTGAGCGAGCGACACACATGATTCCATTTAAAAGTAGTGCCTTGCTTTTGTGTTATTTCGTCGGAAACTTGTTCTTGTCCTGTACAGTGCGATACGTCACTTTTCAGTTTTCCTGTATTCCTAATGGAACGAGCGACACACATGTGATTTAGTTTACAAATTAGTGCTTTGCTTTTCTGTTCTTTCTTTTGAAACTTTTTCCAGTGCTGTACAGTGCGTTTTATTACTGTTCAGTTTTCCTGTTATACTAATTGAACAGGCGACACGTATGTGAATTATTTTACAAAGTAGTGCTTTGCTTTTCTGTTCTTTCCTTGTAAACTTGTTAGTGTGAAGTACACAGCCTTAGATCACTTTTCAGGTTTCCGGTTATAATAATTGACCAGGCAGCACGTATTTGAATTAGTTTACAAAGTAGTGCTTTGCTTTTCTGTTCTTTCGTTGGAAAGTTGTTCCTGAGCTGTACAGTGCGATATATCACTTTTCAATTTTCCTGTATTCCTAATTGAGCGAGCGACACACATGTGATTTAGTTTACAAAGTAGTGTTTTGCTTTTCTGTTCTTTTGTTGGAAACTTGTTTCTGTGCTGTACAGTGTGATATATCAGTTTTCAGGCTTCCTGTTATAATAATTGAATGGTTTATGGTTAGGGTTATGGTTATGGTTAGGGTTAGGGTTAGGGTTAGTGTAGGGTTAGGGTTAGGGTTAGGGGTTAGGGTTAGGGTTAGGTTTTAGGGTTAGGGTTAGGGTTATATCACTTTTCAGTTTTCCTGTTATAATAGTTGAACAGGCGACACATATATTAATTAGTTTACAAAGTTGTGCTTTGTGTTTCTGTTCTTGCGATGGAAACTTGATTCTCTGCTGTACATTGCGAGATAACACTTTTCAGTTTTCCTGTATTCCTAATGGACCGAGCGACACACATGTGATTCCGTTTAAAAGTAGTGCTTTTCTTTTCTGTTATTTCGTCGGAAACTTGTTCTTGTGCTGTACAGTGCAATATATCACTTTTCAGTTTTCCTGTATTCCTAATTGACCGAGCGACACACATGTGATTCCGTTTAAAAGTAGTGCTTTGCTTTTCTGTTCTTTCGTTGGAAACTTGTTCCTGTGCTGTACAGTGCGTTATATCACTTTTCAGTTTTCCTGTTATAATAATTGAACAGGCGACACGTATGTGAATTAGTTTACAAAGTAGTGCTTTGCATTTGTGTTCTTTACTTAGTAACATGTTACTGTGAAGTAAACGGCTTTAGATCACTTTTCAGTTTTGCGGTTATAATAACTGAACAGGCTGCACGTATGTGAATTAGTTTACAAAGAAGTGCTTTGCTTTTCTGTTCTTTCATTGGAAACTTGTTCCTGTGCTGTACACCGTCATAGATCACTTTTCAGTTTTCCGGGTGTAATAATTGACCAGGCAACACATATGTGAATTCGTTTACAAAGTAGTGCTTTGCTTTTCGGTTCTTTCTTTGGAAATGTTTTCCTAGCTGTACAGTGCGATATATCACTTTTCAGTTTTCCTGTACAAGTTAGGGTTAGGGTTAGGGTTAGGGTTAGGGTTAGGGTTAGGGTTAGGATAGTGTTAAGGTTAGGGTTAGGGTTAGGGTTAGGATTAGGGGTTAGGGTTAGGGTTAGGGTTAGGTTTTAGGGTTAGGGTTATGGTTTAGGTTATATCACTTTTCAGTTTTCCTGTTATAATAGTTGAACAGGCGACACATATATAAATTAGTTTACAAAGTTGTGCTTTGTGTTTCTGTTCTTTCGATGGAAACTTGTTTCTCTGCTGTACATTGCGAGATAACACTTTTCAGTTGTCCTGTATTCCTACTTGAGCGAGAGACACACATGTGATTCAGTTGACAATGTAGTGCTTGGCCTTTACCTTCTTTCGTTGGAAACTTGTTCCTCTTAGGAACAAGTTAGGGTTAGGGTTATGGTTAGAGTTAGGGTTAGGGTTAGGGTAGGGTTATGGTTATGGTTAGGGTTAGGGTAGGGTTAGAGTTAGGTTTAGGGTTAGGGTTAGGGTTAGGGGTTAGGGTTAGGGGTTAGGGTTAGGGTTAGGGTTAGGTTTTAGGGTTAGGGTTAGGGTTAGGGTTTTATCACTTTTCAGTTTTCCTGTTATAATAGTTGAACAGGCGATACATATATAAATTAGTTTACAAAGTTGTTCTTTGTGTTTCTGTTCTTTCGATGGAAACTTGATTCTCTGCTGTACATTGCGAGATAACACTTTTCAGTTTTCCTGTATTCCTAATGGACCGAGCGACACACATGTGATTCCGTTTAAAAGTAGTGCTTTTCTTTTCTGTTATTTCGTCGGAAACTTGTTCTTGTGCTGTACAGTGCAATATATCACTTTTCAGTTTTCCTGTATTCCTAATTGACCGAGCGACACACATGTGATTCCGTTTAAAAGTAGTGCTTTGCTTTTCTGTTCTTTCGTTGGAAACTTGTTCCTGTGCTGTACAGTGCGTTATATCATTTTTCAGTTTTCCTGTTATAATAATTGAACAGGCGACACGTATGTGAATTAGTTTACAAAGTAGTGCTTTTCTTTTCTGTTCTTTCTTTGGAAACCTTTTCCTAGCTTTTCTGTTCTTTCCTTGTAAACTTGTTAGTATGAAGTACACGGCCTTAGATCACTTTTCAGTTTTCCGGTTATAATAATTGACCAGGCGGCACGTATTTGAATTAGTTTACAAAGTAGTGCTTTGCTTTTCTGTTCTTTCGTTGGAAAGTTGTTCCTGAGCTGTACAGTGCGATATATCACTTTTCAGTTTTCCTTTATTCCTAACTGAGTGAGCGACACACATGTGATTTAGTTTACAAAGTAGTGTTTTGCGTTTCTGTTCTTTTGTTGGAAACTTGTTTCTGTGCTGTACAGTGTGATATATCAGTTTTCAGGTTTCCTGTTATAATAATTGAATGGGCGACACGTATGTGATTTAGTTTACAAAGTAGTGCCTTGCTTTTCTGTTCTTTCCTTAAAAACTTGTTCCTGTGCTGTACACGGCCTTAGATCACTTTTCAGTTTTCCGGTTATAATAATTGACCAGGCAACACATATGTGAATTAGTTTACAAAGTAGTGCTTTGCTTTTCTGTTCTTTCATTGGAAACTTGTTCCTGAGCTGTACAGTGCGATTTATCACTTTTCAGTTTTCCTGTATTCCTAATTGAGCGAGGGACACACATGTGATTTAGTTTACCAAGTAGTGTTTTCCGTTTCTGTTTTTTTGTTGGAAACTTGTTTCTGTGCTGTACAGTGTGATATATCAGTTTTCAGGCTTCCTGTTATAATAATTGAATGGTTTATGGTTAGGGTTATGGTTAGGGTTAGGGTTAGGGTTAGGGTTAGTGTAGGGTTAGGGTTAGGGTTAGGGGTTAGGGTTAGGGTTAGGTTTTAGGGTTAGGGTTATATCACTTTTCTCTTTTCCTGTTATAATAGTTGAACAGGCGACACATATATAAATTAGTTTACAAAGTAGTGTTTTGCGTTTCTGTTCTTTTGTTGGAAACTTGTTTCTGTGCTGTACAGTGTGATATGTCAATTTTCAGGTTTCCTGTTATAATAATTGAATGGGCGACACGTATGTGATTTAGTTTACAAAGTACTGCTTTTCTTTTCTGTTCTTTCTTTGGAAACGTTTTCCTAGCTGTACAGTGCGATGTATCACTTTTCAGTTTTCCTGTATTCTTAATTGACCGAGCGACACACATGTGATTCCGTTTGATAGTAGTGCTTTGCTTTTCTGTTCTTTCGTTGGAAACTTGTTCCTGTGATGTACAGTGCAATATATCACTTTTCAGTTTTCCTGTATTCCTACTTGAGCGAGAGACACACATGTGATTCAGTTTACAATGTAGTGCTTGGCCTTTATGTTCTTTCGTTGGAAACTTTTTCCTGTTAGGAACAAGTTAGGGTTAGGGTTAGGGTTAGGGTTAGGGTTAGGGTTAGGGTTAGGGTAGGGTTAGGGTTAGGGTTAGGGTTAGGATAGGGTTAGGGTTAGGGTTAGGGTTAGGGTTATATCACTTTTCAGTTTTCCTGTTATAATAGTTGAACAAGCGACACATATATAAATTAGTTTACAAAGCTGTGCTTTGTGTTTCTGTTCTATCGATGGAAACTTGTTTCTCTGCTGTACATTGCGAGATAACACTTTTCAGTTTACCTGTATTCTTAATTGCGCGAGCGACACACATGTGATTCCGTTTAAAAGTAGTGCTTTGCTTTTCTGTTATTTCGTCGGAAACTTATTCTTGTGCTGTACAGTGCGATATAACACTTTTCATTTTTCCTGTATTCCTAATGGAACGAGCGACACACATCTGATTTAGTTTACAAATTAGTGCTTTGCTTTTCTGTTCTTTCATTTGAAACTTGTTCCTGTGCTGTACAGTGCGTTTTATTACTTTTCAGTTTTCCTGTTATAATAATTGAACAGGCGACACGTATGTGAATTACTTTACAAAGTAGTGCTTTGCTTTTCTGTTCTTTCGTTGTAAACTTGTTCCTGAGCTGTACAGTGCGATATATCACTTTTCAGTTTTCCTGTATTCCTAATTTAGCGAGCGACACACATGTGATTTAATTTACAAAGTAGTGTTTTGCGTTTCTGTTCTTTTGTTGGAAACTTGTTCCTGTGATGTACAGTGCAATATATCACTTTTCAGTTTTCCTGTATTCCTACTTGAGCGAGAGACAAACATGTGATTCAGTTTACAATGTAGTGCTTGGCCTTTACGTTCTTTCATTTGAAACTTGTTCCTGTTAGGATCAAGTTAGGATTAGGGGTAGGGTTAGCGTTAATGTTAGGGTTAGGGTTAAGGTTAGGGTAGGGTTAGGGTTAAGGTTAGGGTTAGGATTAGGGTTAGGGTTAGCCGTTAGGGTTAGGGTTAGGGTTAGGTTTTAGGATTAGGGTTATGGTTAGGCTTATATCACTTTTCAGTTTTCCTGTTATAATAGTTGAACAGGCAACACATATAAAAATTAGTTTACAAAGTTATGCTTTGTGTTTCTGTTCTTTCGATGGAAACTTGTTTCTCTGCTGTACATTGCGAGATAACACTTTTCAGTTTTCCTGTATTCCTAATTGAGCGAGCGACACACATGATTCCATTTAAAAGTAGTGCTTTGCTTTTGTGTTATTTCGTCGGAAACTTGTTCTTGTCCTGTACAGTGCGATATGTCACTTTTCAGTTTTCCTGTATTCCTAATGGAACGAGCGACACACATGTGATTTAGTTTACAAATTAGTGCTTTGCTTTTCTGTTCTTTCATTTGAAACTTTTTCCTGTGCTGTACAGTGCGTTATATCACTTTTCAGTTTTCCGGTTATAATAATTGTCCAGGCGGCACATATGTGAATTAGTTTACAAAGTAGTGCTTTGCTTTTCTCTTCTTTCGTTGGAAACTTGTTCCTGAGCTGTACAGTGCGATATGTCACTTTTCAGTTTTCCTGTATTCCTAATGGAGCGAGCGACACACATGTGATTTAGTTTACAAATTAGTGCTTTGCTTTTCTGTTCTTTCTTTTGAAACTTTTTCCAGTGCTGTACAGTGCGTTTTATTACTGTTCAGTTTTCCTGTTATAATAATTGAACAGGCGACACGTATGTGAACTAGTTTACAAAGTAGTGCTTTGCTTTTCTGTTCTTTCTTTGGAAACGTTTTCCTATTATACAGTGCGATATATCACTTTTCAGTTTTCCTGTATTACTAATTGACCGAGCGACACACATGTGATTCCGTTTAAAAGTATTGCTTTGCTTTTCTGTTCTTTCGTTGGAAACTTGTTCCTGAGATGTACAGTGCAATATATCACTTTTCAGTTTTCCTGTATTCCTACTTGAGCGAGAGACACACATGTGATTCAGTTTACAATGTAGTGCTTGGCCTTTATGTTCTTTTGTTGGAAACTTGTTCCTGTTCCTGTTAGGAACAAGTTAGGGTTAGGGTTAGGGTTAGGGTTACGGTTAGGGTTAGGGTTAGGGTTAGGGTTAGGGTTAGGGTAGCGTTAGGGTTAGAGTTAGGATTAGGGTAGGGTTACTGTTAGGGTTAGGGTTAGGGTTAGGGGTTAGGGTTAGGTTTTAGGGTTAGGGTTAGGGTTATATCACTTTTCAGTTTTCCTGTTATAATAGTTGAACAGGCGACACATATATAAATTAGTTTACAAACTTGTGCTTTGTGTTTCTGTTCTTTCGATGGAAACTTGTTTCTCTGCTGTACATTGCGAGATAACACTTTTCAGTTTTCCTGTATTCCTAATAGTTCGAGCGACACACATGTGATTCCGTTTAAAAGTAGTGCTTTGCTTTTCTGTTATTTCGTCGGAAACTTGTTCTTGTGCTGTACAGTGCGATATATCACTTTTCAGTTTTCCTGTATTCCTAATGGAACGAGCGACACACATGTGATTTAGTTTACAAATTAGTGCTTTGCTTTTCTGTTCTTTCATTTGAAACTTGTTCCTGTGCTGTACAGTGCGTTTTATTACTGTTCAGTTTTCCTGTTATAATAATTGAACAGGCAACAAATATGTGAATTATTTTACAAAGTAGTGCTTTGCTTTTCTGTTCTTTCTTTGGAACCGTTTTCCTACTGTACAGGGCAATATATCACTTTTCAGTTTTCCTGTAATCCTAACTGACCGAGCGACACACATGTGATTCCGTTTAAAAGTAGTGCTTTGCTTTTCTGTTCTTTCGTTGGAAACTTGTTCCTGTGTGGTACAGTGCAATATATCACTTTTCAGTTTTCCTGTATTCCTACTTGAGCGAGAGACACACATGTGATTCAGTTTACAAAGTAGTGCTTGGCCTTTATGTTCTTTTTTGGAAACTTGTTCCTGTTAGGAACAAGTTAGGGTTAGGGTTAGGATTAGGGTTAGGGTTAGGGTTAGGGTTAGGGTTAGGGTTAGGTTTTAGGGTTAGGGTTAGGGTTATATCACTTTTCAGTTTTCCTGTTATAATAGTTGAACAGCCGACACATATATAAATTAGTTTACTAAGTTGTGCTTTGTGTTTCTGTTCTTTCGATGGAAACTTGTTTCTCTGCTGTACATTGCAAGATAACACTTTTCAGTTTTCCTGTATTCCTAATTGCGCGAGCGACACACATGTGATTCCGTTTAAAAGTAGTTCTTTGCTTTTGTGTTATTTCGTCGGAAACTTGTTCTTGTGCTGTACAGTGCGATATAACACTTTTCAGTTTTCCTGTATTCCTAATGGAACGAGCGACACACATGTGATTTAGTTTACAAATTAGTTCTTTGCTTTTCTGTTCTTTCATTTGAAACTTGTTCCTGTGCTGTACAGTGCGTTATATCACTTTTCAGTTGTCCTGTTATAATAATTGAATAGGCGACACGTATGTGAATTAGTTTACAAAGTAGTGCTTTGCTTTTCTGTTCTTTCGTTGGAAACTTGTTCCTGAGCTGTACAGTGCGATATCACTTTTCAGTTTTCCTGTATTCCTAATTGAGCGAGCGACACACATGTGTTTTATTTTACAAAGTAGTGTTTGCGTTTCTGTTCTTTTATTGGAAACTTGTTTCTGTGCTGTACAGTGTGATATGTCAGTTTTCAGGTTTCCTGTTATAATAATTGAATGGGCGACACGTATGTGAATTAGTTTACAAAGTAGTGCTTTGCTTTTCTGTTCTTTCCTTGTAAACTTGTTACTGTGAAGTACACGGCCTTAGATCACTTTTTAGTATTCCGGTTATAATAAATGACCAGGCAGCACGTATGTGAATTAGTTTACAAACTAGTGCTTTGCTTTTCTGTTCTTTCTTTGGAAACCTTTTCCTAGCTATACAGTGCGATATATCACTTTTCAGTTTTCCTGTATTCCTAATTGGCCGAGCGACACACATGTGATTCCGTTTAAAAGTAGTGCTTTGCTTTTCTGTTCTTTCGTTGGAAACTTGTTCCTGTGATGTACAGTGCAATATATCACATTTCAGTTTTCCTGTATTCCTACTTGAGCGAGAGACACACATGTGATTCAGTTTACAATGTAGTGCTTGGCTTTTACGTTCTTTTATTTGAAACTTGTTCCTGTTAGGAACAAGTTAGGGTTAGGGGTAGGGTTAGGGTTAGGGTTAGGGTTAGGGTAGGGTTAGGGTTAAGGTTAGGGTTAGGGTTAGGGTTAGGGTTAGGGGTTAGTTTTAGGGTTAGGGTTAGGTTTTAGGGTTAGGGTTATGGTTAGGGTTATATCACTTTTCAGTTTTCCTGTTATATTAGTTGAACAGGCGACACATATATAAATTAGTTTACAAAGTTGTGCTTTGTGTTTCTGTTCTTTCGATGGAAACTTGTTTCTCTGCTGTACATTGCGAGATAACACTTTTCAGTTTACCTGTATTCCTAATTGCGCGAGCGACACACATGTGATTCCGTTTAATAGTAGTGCTTTGCTTTTCTGTTATTTCGTCAGAAACTTGTTCTTGTGCTGTACAGTGCGATATAACACTTTTCAGTTTTCCTGTATTCCTAATGGAACGAGCGACACACATGTGATTTAGTTTACAAATTAGTGCTTTGCTTTTCTGTTCTTTTATTTGAAACTTGTTCCTGTGTTGTACAGTGCGTTTTATTACTTTTCAGTTTTCCTGTTATAATAATTGAACAGGCGACACGTATGTGAATTAGTTTACAAAGTAGTGCTTTGCTTTTCTGTTCTTTGTTTGGAAACGTTTTCTTAGCTGTACAGTGCGATATATCACTTTTCATTTTTCCTGTATTCCTAAATGGCCGAGCGACACACTTGTGATTCCGTTTAAAAGTAGTGCTTTGCTTTTCTGTTCTTTCGTTGGAAACTTGTTCCTGTGATGTACAGTGCAATTTATCACACTTTTCAGTTTTCCTGTGTTCCTACTTGAGCGAGTGACACACGTGATTCAGTTTACAATGTAGTGCTTGGCCTTTATGTTCTTTTGTTGGAAACTTGTTCCTGTTCCTGTTAGGAACAAGTTAGGGTTAGGGTTAGGGTTAGGGTTAGGGTTAGGGTTAGGGTTAGGGTTAGGGTTAGGGTTAGGGTAGGGTTAGGGTTAGGGTTAGGGTAGGGTTAGGGTTATAGTTAGGGTTAGGTTTAGGGGTTAGGGTTAGGGTTAGGTTTTAGGGTTAGGGTTAGGCTTATATCACTTTTCAGATTTCCTGTTATAATAGTTGAACAGGCGACACATATATAAATTAGTTTACAAAGTTGTGCTTTGTGTTTCTGTTCTTTCGATGGAAACTTCTTTCTCTGCTGTACATTGCGAGATAACACTTTTCAGTTTTCCTGTATTCCTAATTGCGCGAGCGACACACATGTGATTCCGTTTAAAAGTAGTGCTTTGCTTTTCTGTTCTTTCGTTGGAAACTTGTTCCTGTGAGGTACAGTGCAATATCTCACTTTTCAGTTTTCCTGTATTCCTACTTGAGCGAGAGACACACATGTGATTCAGTTTACAAAGTAGTGCTTGGCCTTTATGTTCTTTTTTGGAAACTTGTTCCTGTTAGGAACAAGTTAGGGTTAGGGTTAAGATTAGGGTTAGGGTTAGGGTTAGGGTTAGGGTTAGGGTTAGGGTTAGGTTTTAGGGTTAGGGTTAGGGTTATATCACTTTTCAGTTTTCCTGTTATAATAGTTGAACAGCCGACACATATATAAATTAGTTTACTAAGTTGTGCTTTGTGTTTCTGTTCTTTCGATGGAAACTTGTTTCTCTGCTGTACATTGCGAGATAACACTTTTCAGTTTTCCTGTATTCCTAATTGCGCGAGCGACACACATGTGATTCCGTTTAAAAGTAGTGCTTTGCTTTTGTGTAATTTCGTCGGAAACTTGTTCTTGTGCTATACAGTGCGATATAACACTTTTCAGTTTTCCTGTATTCCTAATGGAACGAGCGACACGCATGTGATTTAGTTTACAAATTAGTGCTTTGCTTTTCTGTTCTTTCATTTGAAACTTGGTCCTGTGCTGTACAGTGCGTTATATCACTTTTCAGTTTTCCTGTTATAATAATTGAACAGGCGACACGTATGTGAATTAGTTTACAAAGTAGTGCTTTGCTTTTCTGTTCTTTCCATGGAAACTTGTTACTGTGAATTACACGGCTTTAGATCACTTTTCAGTTTACCGGTTATACTAATTGACCAGGCGGCACGTATGTGAATTAGTTTAAAAAGTAGTGCTTTGCTTTTCAGTTCTTTCGTTGGAAACTTGTTCCTGAGCTGTACAGTGCGATATATCACTTTTCAGTTTTCCTGTATTCCTAATTGAGCGAGCGACACACATGTAATTTAGTTTACAAAGTAGTGTTTTGCGATTATGTTCTTTTATTGGAAACTTGTTTCTGTGCTGTACAGTGTGATATGTCAGTTTTCAGGTTTCCTGTTATAATAATTGAATGCGCGACACGTATGTGAATTAGTTTACAAAGTAGTGCTTTGCTTTTCTGTTCTTTCCTTGTAAACTTGTTACTGTGAAGGACACGGCCTTAGATCACTTTTTAGTATTCCGGTTATAATAAATGACCAGGCGTCACGTATGTGAATTAGTTTACAAAGTAGTGCTTTGCTTTTCTGTTCTTTCTTTGGAAACCTTTTCCTAGCTATACAGTGCGATATATCACTTTTCAGTTTTCCTGTATTCCTAATTGGCCGAGCGACACACATGTGATTCCGTTTAAAAGTAGTGCTTTGCTTTTCTGTTCTTTCGTTGGAAACTTGTTCCTGTCATGTACAGTGCAATATATCACTTTTCAGTTTTCCTGTATTCCTACTTGAGCGAGAGACACACATGTGATTCAGTTTACAAGGTAGTGCTTGGCCTTTACGTTCTTTCATTGGAAACTTGTTCCTGTTAGGAACAAGTTAGGGTTAGGGGTAGAGTTAGGGTTAGGCTTAGGGTTAGGGTAGGGTGAGTGTTAAGGTTAGGGTTAGGGTTAGGGTTAGGTGTTAGGGTTAGGGTTAGGGTTAGGGTTAGGGTTAGGTTTTAGGGGTAGGGTTAGGGTTAGGGTTATATCACTTTTCAGTTTTCCTGTTATAATAGTTGAACAGGCGACACATATATAAATTAGTTTACAAAGTTGTGCTTTGTGTTTCTGTTCTTTAGATGGAAACTTTTTTCTCTGCTGTACATTGCGAGATAACACTTTTCAGTTTACCTGTATTCCTAATTGACCGAGCGACACACATGTGATTCCGTTTAAAAGTAGTGCTTTTCTTTTCTGTAATTTTGTCGGAAACTTGTTCTTGTGCTGTACAGTGCAATATATCACTTTTCAGTTTTCCTGTATTACTACTTGAGCGAGAGACACACGTGATTCAGTTTACAAATTTGTGATTTGCTCTTCTGTTCTTTCCTTAAAAACTTGTTCCTGTGCTGTACACCGTCTTAGATCACTTTTCAGTTTTCCGGTTATAATAATTGACCAAGCGACACATATGTGAATTAGTTTACAAAGTAGTGCTTTGCTTTTCTGTTCTTTCTTTGGAAACGTTTTCCTAGCTGTACAGTGCGATATATCACTTTTCAGTTTTCTAGTATTCTTAATTGACCGAGCGACACACATGTGATTCCGTTCGAAAGTAGTGCTTTGCTTTTCTGTTCTTTTGTTGGAAAATTGTTACTGTGATGTACAGTGCAATATATCACATTTCAGTTTTCCTGTATTCCTACTTGAGCGAGAGACACACATGTGATTCAGTTTATAATGTAGTGCTTGGCCTTTACGTTCTTTCGTTGGAAACTTGTTCCTGTTAGGAACAAGTTAGGGTTAGGGGTAGGGTTAGGGTTAGGGTTAGGGTTAGGGTTAGGTTAGGGTTAGGGTTAGGGTTAGGGTTAGGGTTAGGGTTAGGGTTAGGGTTAGGGGTTAGGGTTAGGGTTAGGTTTTAGGGTTAGAGTTATGATTAGGGTTATATCACTTTTCAGTTTTCCTCTTATAATAGTTGAACAGGCGACACATATATAAATTAATTTACAAAGTTATGCTTTGTGTTTCTGTTCTTTCGATGGAAACTTGTTTCTCTGCTGTACATTGCGAGATAACACTTTTCAGTTTTCCTGTATTCCTACTTGAGCGAGCGACACACATATGATTCCATTTAAAAGCAGTGCTTTGCTTTTCTGTTCTTTCATTTGAAACTTGTTCCTGTGCTGTACAGTGCGTTTTATTACTGTTCAGTTTTCCTGTTACAATAATTGAACAGGCAACACGTATGTGAATTAGTTTACAACGTAGTGCTTTGCTTTTCTGTTCTTTCTTTGGAAATGTTTTCCTAGCTGTACAGTGCGATATATCACTTTTCAGTTTTCCTGTATTCCTAATTGGCCGAGTGACACACATCTGATTCCGTTTAAAAGTAGTGCTTTGCTTTTCTGTTCTTTCTTTGGAAACTTGTTCCTGTGATGTACAGTGCAATATATCACTTTTCAGTTTTCCTGTATTCCTACTTGAGCGAGAGACACACATGTGATTCAGTTTACAATGTAGTGCTTGGCCTTTATGTTCTTTTGTTGGAAACATATTCCTGTTCCTGTTAGGAACAAGTTAGGGTTAGGGTTAGGGTTAGGGTTAGGGTTAGGGTTAGGGTTAGGGTAGGGTTAGGGTTAGGGTTAGTGTAGGGTTAGGGTTAGGGTTAGGGTTAGGGTTTAGGGTTAGGGTTAGGATTTAGGGTTAGGGTTAGAGTTATATCACTTTTCAGTTTTCCTGTTATAATAGTTGAAAAGGCGACTTTCCTAGCTGTACAGTGCAATATATCACTTTTCAGTTTTCCTGTATTCCTACTTGAGCGAGAGACACACGTGATTCAGTTTACAATGTAGTGCTTGGCCTTTATGTTCTTTTGTTGGAAACTTGTTCCTGTTCCTGTTAGGAACAAGTTAGGGTTAGGGTTAGGGTTAGGGTTAGGGTTAGGGTTAGGGTTAGGGTAGGGTTAGGGTTAGGGTTAGGGTTAGGGTAGGGTTAGGGGTAGGGGTAGGGTTAGGGTTAGGGGTTAGGGTTAGGGTTAGGTTTTAGGGTTAGGGTTAGGGTTATATCACTTTTCAGTTTTTCTGTTATAATAGTTGAACAGGCGACACATATATAAATTAGTTTACAAACTTGTGTTTTGTGTTTCTGTTCTTTCGATGGAAACTTGTTTCTCTGCTGTACATTGCGAGATAACACTTTTCAGTTTTCCTGTATTCCTAATTGCGCGAGCGACATACATGTGATTCCGTTTAAAAGTAGTGCTTTGCTTTTCTGTTCTTTCGTTGGAAACTTGTTCCTGAGCTGTACAGTGCGATATATCACTTTTCAGTTTTCCTGTATTCCTAATTGAGCGAGCGACACACATGTGATTTAGTTTACAAAGTAGTGTTTTGCGTTTCTGTTCTTTTGTTGGAAACTTGTTCCTGTTCCTGTTAGGAACAAGTTAGGGTTAGGGTTAGGGTTAGGGTTAGGGTTAGGGTTAGGGTTAGGGTTAGGGTTAAGGTTAGGGTAGGGTTAGGGTTAGGGTTAGGTTTTAGGGTTAGGGTTAGGGTTATATCACTTTTCAGTTTTCCTGTTATAATAGTTGAACAGGCGACACATATATAAATTAGTTTACAAAGTTGTGCTTTGTGTTTCTGTTCTTTCGATGGAAACTTGTTTCTCTGCTGTACATTGCGACATAACACTTTTCAGTTTACCTGTATTCCTAATTGCGCGAGCGACACACATGTGATTCCGTTTAAAAGTAGTGCTTTGCTTTTCTGTTCTTTCATTTGAAACTTGTTCCTGTGCTGTACAGTGCGTTTTATTACTTTTCAGTTTTCCTGTTATAATAATTGAACAGGGGACACGTATGTGAATTAGTTTACAAAGTAGTGCTTTGCTTTTCTGTTCTTTCTTTGGAAACCTTTTCCTAGCTGTACAGTGCGATATATCACTTTTCAGTTTTCCTGTATTCCTAATTGCCCGAGCGACACACATCTGATTCCGTTTAAAAGTAGTGCTTTGCTTTTCTGTTCTTTCGTTGGAAACTTGTTCCTGTGATGTACAGTGCAATATATCACACTTTTCAGTTTTCCTGTATTCCTACTTGAGCGAGAGACACACATGTGATTCAGTTTACAATGTAGTGCTTGGAATTTATATTCTTTCGTTGGAAACTTGTTCCTGTTAGGAACAAGTTAGGGTTAGGGTTAGGGTTAGGGTTAGGGTTAGGGTTAGGTTTTAGGGTTAGGGTTAGGGTAAGGGTTAGAGTAGGGTTAGGGTTAGGTTTTAGGGTTAGGGTTATGGTTAGGGTTATATCACTTTTCAGTTTTCCTTTTATAAGAGTTGAACAGGCGACACATATATAAATTAGTTTACAAAGTTATGCTTTGTGTTTCTGTTCTTTCGATGGAAACTTGTTTCTCTGCTGTACATTGCGAGATAACACTTTTCAGTTTTCCTGTATTCCTAATTGAGCGAGCGACACACATGTGATTCCGTTTAAAAGTAGTGCTTTGCTTTTCTGTTATTTCGTCGGAAACTTGTTCTTGTGCTGTACAGTGCGATATAACATTTTTCAGTTTTCCTGTATTTTTAATGGAACGAGCGACACACATGTGATTTAGTTTACAAATTAGTGCTTTGCATTTCTGTTCTTTCATTTGAAACTTGGTCCTGTGCTGTACAGTGCGTTTTATTACTTTTCAGATTTCCTGTTATAATAATTGAACAGGCGACACGTATGTGAATTAGTTTACAAAGTAGTGCTTTGCTTTTCTGTTCTTTCTTTGGAAACATTTTCTTAGCTGTACAGTGCGATATATCACTTTTCAGTTTTCCTGTATTCCTAACTGGCCGAGCGACACACTTGTGATTCCGTTTAAAAGTAGTGCTTTGCTTTTCTGTTCTTTCGTTGGAAACTTGTTCCTGTGATGTACAGTGCAATATATCACTTTTCAGTTTTCCTGTATACCTACTTGAGCGAGAGACACACGTGATTCAGTTTACAATGTAGTGCTTGGCCTTTATGTTCTTTTGTTTGAAACTTGTTCCTGTTCCTGTTAGGAACAAGTTAGGGTTAGGGTTAGGGTTAGGGTTAGGGTTAGGGTTAGGGTCGGGTTTGGGTTAGGGGTTAGGGTTAGGGTTAGGTTAGGGTTAGGGTAGGGTTAGGGTTAGGGTTAGGGTTCGGGTTAGGGTTAGGGTTAGGGTAGGGTTAGGGTTAGGGTTAGGGTTAGGGTTAGGGGTTAGGGTTAGGGTTAGGTTTTAGGGTTAGGGTAAGGGTTATATCACTTTTCAGTTTTCCTGTTATAATAGTTGAACAGGCGACACGTATATAAATTAGTTTACAAAGTTGTGCTTTGTGTTTCTGTTCTTTCGATGGAAACTTGTTTCTCTGCTGTACGTTGCGAGATAACACTTTTCTGTTTTCCTGTATTCCTAATTGAGCGAGAGACACACATGTGATTCCGTTTAAAAGTAGTGCTTTGCTTTTCTGTTATTTCGTCGGAAACTTGTTCTTGTGCTGTACAGTGCGATATAACACTTTTCATTTTTCCTGTATTCCTAATAGAACGAGCGACACACATGTGATTTAGTTAAAAAATTAGTGCTTTGCTTTTCTGTTCTTTCATTTGAAACTTGTTCCTGTGCTGTACAGTGCGTTTTATTACTTTTCAGTTTTCCTGTTATAATAATTGAACAGGCGACACGTATGTGAATTAGTTTACAAAGTAGTGCTTTGCTTTTCTGTTCTTTCTTTGGAAACCTTTTCCTAGCTGTACAGTGCGATATATCACTTTTCAGTTTTCCTGTATTCCTAATTTTCCGAGCGACACACATGTGATTCCGTTTAAAAGTAGTACTTTCCTTTTCTGTTCTTTCGTTGGAAACTTGTTCCTGTGATGTACAGTGCAATATATCACTTTTCAGTTTTCCTGTATTGCTACTTGAGCGAGAGACACACATGTGATTCAGTTTACAATGTAGTGCTTGGCCTTTATGTTCTTTTGTTGGAAACTTGTTCCTGTTCCTGTTAGGAACAAGTTAGGTTTAGGGTTAGGGTTAGGGTTAGGGTTAGGGTTAGGGTTAGGGTTAGGGTTAGTGTTAGGGTAGGGTTAGGGTTAGGGTTAGGGTAGGGTTAGGGTTAGGGTTAGGGTTAGGGTTAGGGGTTAGGGTTAGGTTTTAGGGTTAGGGTTAGGGTTATATCACTTTTCAGTTTTCCTGTTATAATAGTTGAACAGGCGACACATATATAAATTAGTTTACAAAGTTGTGCTTTGTGTTTCTGTTCTTTTGATGGAAACTTGTTTCTCTGCTGTACATTGCGAGATAACACTTTTCAGTTTTCCTATATTCCTAATGCGCGAGCGACACACATGTGATTCTGTTTAAAACAGTGCTTTGCTTTTCTGTTATTTCGTCGGAAACTTGTTCTTGTGCTGTACAGTGCGATATGACACTTTTCAGTTTTCCTGTATTCCTAATGGAACGAGCGACACACATGTGATTTAGTTTACAAATTAGTGCTTTGCTTTTCTGTTCTTTCATTTGAAACTTGTTCCTGTGCTGTACAGTGCGTTATATCACTTTTCAGTTTTCCTGTTATAATAATTGAACAGGCGACACGTATGTGAATTAGTTTACAAAGTAGTGCTTTGCTTTTCTGTTCTTTCCTTGTAAACTTGTTACTGTGAAGTACACGGCCTTAGATCACTTTTCAGTTTTCCGGTTATAATAAATGACCAGGCGGCACGTATGTGAATTAGTTTACAAAGTAGTGCTTTGCTTTTGTGTTCTTTCTTTGGAAACGTTTTCCTAGCTGTACAGTGCGATATATCACTTTTCAGTTTTCCTGTATTCCTAATTGGCCGAGCGACACACATGTGATTCCGTTTAAAAGTAGTGCTTTGCTTTTCTGTTCTTTCGTTGGAAACTTGTTCCTGTGATGTACAGTGCAATTTATCACACTTTTCAGTTTTCCTGTATTCCTACTTGAGCGAGAGACACACATGTGATTCAGTTTACAATGTAGTGCTCGGCCTTTATATTCTTTCGTTGGAAACTTGTTCCTGTTAGGAACAAGTTAGGGTTAGGGTTAGGGTTAGGGTTAGGGTTAGGGTTAGGGTTAGGGTTAGGGTAGGGTTAGGGTTAGGGTTACGGTTAGGGGTTAGGGTTAGGGTTAGGGTTAGGTTTTAGGGTTAGTGTTAGGGTAAGGGTTAGAGTAGGGTTAGGGTTAGGTTTTAGGGTTAGGGTTATGGTTAGGGTTATATCACTTTTCAGTTTTCCTTTTATAATACTTGAACAGGCGACACATATATAAATTAGTTTACAAAGTTGTGCTTTGTGTTTCTGTTCTTTCGATGGAAACTTGTTTCTCTGCTGTACATTGCGACATAACACTTTTCAGTTTACCTGTATTCCTAATTGCGCGAGCGACACACATGTGATTTCCTTTAAAAGTAGTGCTTTGCTTTTCTGTTATTTCGTCGGAAACTTGTTCTTGTGCTGTACAGTGCGATATAACACTTTTCAGTTTTCCTGTATTCCTAATAGAATGAGCGACACACATGTGATTTAGTTTACAAATTAGTGCTTTGCTTTTCTGTTCTTTCATTTGAAACTTGTTCCTGTGCTGTACAGTGCGTTTTATTACTTTTCAGTTTTCCTGTTATAATAATTGAACAGGCGACACGTATGTGAATTAGTTTACAAAGTAGTGCTTTACTTTTCTGTTCTTTCTTTGGAAACCTTTTCCTAGCTGTACAGTGCGATATATCACTTTTCAGTTTTCCTGTATTCCTAATTTTCCGAGCGACACACATGTGATTCCGTTTAAAAGTAGTGCTTTCCTTTTCTGTTCTTTCGTTGGAAACTTGTTCCTGTGATGTACAGTGCAATATATCACTTTTCAGTTTTCCTGTATTGCTACTTGAGCGAGAGACACACATGTGATTCAGTTTACAATGTAGTGCTTGGCCTTTATGTTCTTTTGTTGGAAACTTGTTCCTGTTCCTGTTAGGAACAAGTTAGGGTTAGGGTTAGGGTTAGGGTTAGGGTTAGTGTTAGGGTAGAGTTAGGTTTAGGGTTAGGGTAGGGTTAGGGTTAGTGTTAGGGTAGGGTTAGGGTTAGGGTTAGGGTTAGGGTAGGGTTAGGATTAGGGTTAGGGTTAGGGTTAGGGTTTAGGGTTAGGTTTTAGGGTTAGGGTTAGGGTTATATCACTTTTCAGTTTTCCTGTTATAATAGTTGAACAGGCGACACATATATAAATTAGTTTACAAAGTTGTGCTTTGTGTTTCTGTTCTTTTGATGGAAACTTGTTTCTCTGCTGTACATTGCGAGATAACACTTTTCAGTTTTCCTATATTCCTAATGCGCGAGCGACACACATGTGATTCCGTTTAAAAGTAGTGCTTTGCTTTTCTGTTATTTCGGCGGAAACTTGTTCTTATGCTGTACAGTGCGATATAACACTTTTCAGTTTTCCTGTATTCCTAACTGGCCAAATGACACACATGTGATTTAGTTTACAAATTAGTGCTTTGCTTTTCTGTTCTTTCATTTGAAACTTGTTCCTGTGCTGTACAGTGCGTTTTATTACTTTTCAGTTTTCCTGTTATAATAATTGAACAGGGGACACGTATGTGAATTAGTTTACAAAGTAGTGCTTTGCTTTTCTGTTCTTTCTTTGGAAACCTTTTCCTAGCTGTACAGTGCGATATATCACTTTTCAGTTTTCCTGTATTCCTAATTGCCCGAGCGACACACATCTGATTCCGTTTAAAAGTAGTGCTTTGCTTTTCTGTTCTTTCGTTGGAAACTTGTTCCTGTGATGTACAGTGCAATATATCACACTTTTCAGTTTTCCTGTATTCCTACTTGAGCGAGAGACACACATGTGATTCAGTTTACAATGTAGTGCTTGGAATTTATATTCTTTCGTTGGAAACTTGTTCCTGTTAGGAACAAGTTAGGGTTAGGGTTAGGGTTAGGGTTAGGGTTAGGGTTAGGTTTTAGGGTTAGGGTTAGGGTAAGGGTTAGAGTAGGGTTAGGGTTAGGTTTTAGGGTTAGGGTTATGGTTAGGGTTATATCACTTTTCAGTTTTCCTTTTATAAGAGTTGAACAGGCGACACATATATAAATTAGTTTACAAAGTTATGCTTTGTGTTTCTGTTCTTTCGATGGAAACTTGTTTCTCTGCTGTACATTGCGAGATAACACTTTTCAGTTTTCCTGTATTCCTAATTGAGCGAGCGACACACATGTGATTCCGTTTAAAAGTAGTGCTTTGCTTTTCTGTTATTTCGTCGGAAACTTGTTCTTGTGCTGTACAGTGCGATATAACATTTTTCAGTTTTCCTGTATTTTTAATGGAACGAGCGACACACATGTGATTTAGTTTACAAATTAGTGCTTTGCATTTCTGTTCTTTCATTTGAAACTTGGTCCTGTGCTGTACAGTGCGTTTTATTACTTTTCAGATTTCCTGTTATAATAATTGAACAGGCGACACGTATGTGAATTAGTTTACAAAGTAGTGCTTTGCTTTTCTGTTCTTTCTTTGGAAACATTTTCTTAGCTGTACAGTGCGATATATCACTTTTCAGTTTTCCTGTATTCCTAACTGGCCGAGCGACACACTTGTGATTCCGTTTAAAAGTAGTGCTTTGCTTTTCTGTTCTTTCGTTGGAAACTTGTTCCTGTGATGTACAGTGCAATATATCACTTTTCAGTTTTCCTGTATACCTACTTGAGCGAGAGACACACGTGATTCAGTTTACAATGTAGTGCTTGGCCTTTATGTTCTTTTGTTTGAAACTTGTTCCTGTTCCTGTTAGGAACAAGTTAGGGTTAGGGTTAGGGTTAGGGTTAGGGTTAGGGTTAGGGTCGGGTTTGGGTTAGGGGTTAGGGTTAGGGTTAGGTTAGGGTTAGGGTAGGGTTAGGGTTAGGGTTAGGGTTCGGGTTAGGGTTAGGGTTAGGGTAGGGTTAGGGTTAGGGTTAGGGTTAGGGTTAGGGGTTAGGGTTAGGGTTAGGTTTTAGGGTTAGGGTAAGGGTTATATCACTTTTCAGTTTTCCTGTTATAATAGTTGAACAGGCGACACGTATATAAATTAGTTTACAAAGTTGTGCTTTGTGTTTCTGTTCTTTCGATGGAAACTTGTTTCTCTGCTGTACGTTGCGAGATAACACTTTTCTGTTTTCCTGTATTCCTAATTGAGCGAGAGACACACATGTGATTCCGTTTAAAAGTAGTGCTTTGCTTTTCTGTTATTTCGTCGGAAACTTGTTCTTGTGCTGTACAGTGCGATATAACACTTTTCATTTTTCCTGTATTCCTAATAGAACGAGCGACACACATGTGATTTAGTTAAAAAATTAGTGCTTTGCTTTTCTGTTCTTTCATTTGAAACTTGTTCCTGTGCTGTACAGTGCGTTTTATTACTTTTCAGTTTTCCTGTTATAATAATTGAACAGGCGACACGTATGTGAATTAGTTTACAAAGTAGTGCTTTGCTTTTCTGTTCTTTCTTTGGAAACCTTTTCCTAGCTGTACAGTGCGATATATCACTTTTCAGTTTTCCTGTATTCCTAATTTTCCGAGCGACACACATGTGATTCCGTTTAAAAGTAGTACTTTCCTTTTCTGTTCTTTCGTTGGAAACTTGTTCCTGTGATGTACAGTGCAATATATCACTTTTCAGTTTTCCTGTATTGCTACTTGAGCGAGAGACACACATGTGATTCAGTTTACAATGTAGTGCTTGGCCTTTATGTTCTTTTGTTGGAAACTTGTTCCTGTTCCTGTTAGGAACAAGTTAGGTTTAGGGTTAGGGTTAGGGTTAGGGTTAGGGTTAGGGTTAGGGTTAGGGTTAGTGTTAGGGTAGGGTTAGGGTTAGGGTTAGGGTAGGGTTAGGGTTAGGGTTAGGGTTAGGGTTAGGGGTTAGGGTTAGGTTTTAGGGTTAGGGTTAGGGTTATATCACTTTTCAGTTTTCCTGTTATAATAGTTGAACAGGCGACACATATATAAATTAGTTTACAAAGTTGTGCTTTGTGTTTCTGTTCTTTTGATGGAAACTTGTTTCTCTGCTGTACATTGCGAGATAACACTTTTCAGTTTTCCTATATTCCTAATGCGCGAGCGACACACATGTGATTCTGTTTAAAACAGTGCTTTGCTTTTCTGTTATTTCGTCGGAAACTTGTTCTTGTGCTGTACAGTGCGATATGACACTTTTCAGTTTTCCTGTATTCCTAATGGAACGAGCGACACACATGTGATTTAGTTTACAAATTAGTGCTTTGCTTTTCTGTTCTTTCATTTGAAACTTGTTCCTGTGCTGTAAAGTGCGTTATATCACTTTTCAGTTTTCCTGTTATAATAATTGAACAGGCGACACGTATGTGAATTAGTTTACAAAGTAGTGCTTTGCTTTTCTGTTCTTTCCTTGTAAACTTGTTACTGTGAAGTACACGGCCTTAGATCACTTTTCAGTTTTCCGGTTATAATAAATGACCAGGCGGCACGTATGTGAATTAGTTTACAAAGTAGTGCTTTGCTTTTGTGTTCTTTCTTTGGAAACGTTTTCCTAGCTGTACAGTGCGATATATCACTTTTCAGTTTTCCTGTATTCCTAATTGGCCGAGCGACACACATGTGATTCCGTTTAAAAGTAGTGCTTTGCTTTTCTGTTCTTTCGTTGGAAACTTGTTCCTGTGATGTACAGTGCAATTTATCACACTTTTCAGTTTTCCTGTATTCCTACTTGAGCGAGAGACACACATGTGATTCAGTTTACAATGTAGTGCTCGGCCTTTATATTCTTTCGTTGGAAACTTGTTCCTGTTAGGAACAAGTTAGGGTTAGGGTTAGGGTTAGGGTTAGGGTTAGGGTTAGGGTTAGGGTAGGGTTAGGGTTAGGGTTACGGTTAGGGGTTAGGGTTAGGGTTAGGGTTAGGTTTTAGGGTTAGTGTTAGGGTAAGGGTTAGAGTAGGGTTAGGGTTAGGTTTTAGGGTTAGGGTTATGGTTAGGGTTATATCACTTTTCAGTTTTCCTTTTATAATACTTGAACAGGCGACACATATATAAATTAGTTTACAAAGTTGTGCTTTGTGTTTCTGTTCTTTCGATGGAAACTTGTTTCTCTGCTGTACATTGCGACATAACACTTTTCAGTTTACCTGTATTCCTAATTGCGCGAGCGACACACATGTGATTTCCTTTAAAAGTAGTGCTTTGCTTTTCTGTTATTTCGTCGGAAACTTGTTCTTGTGCTGTACAGTGCGATATAACACTTTTCAGTTTTCCTGTATTCCTAATAGAATGAGCGACACACATGTGATTTAGTTTACAAATTAGTGCTTTGCTTTTCTGTTCTTTCATTTGAAACTTGTTCCTGTGCTGTACAGTGCGTTTTATTACTTTTCAGTTTTCCTGTTATAATAATTGAACAGGCGACACGTATGTGAATTAGTTTACAAAGTAGTGCTTTACTTTTCTGTTCTTTCTTTGGAAACCTTTTCCTAGCTGTACAGTGCGATATATCACTTTTCAGTTTTCCTGTATTCCTAATTTTCCGAGCGACACACATGTGATTCCGTTTAAAAGTAGTGCTTTCCTTTTCTGTTCTTTCGTTGGAAACTTGTTCCTGTGATGTACAGTGCAATATATCACTTTTCAGTTTTCCTGTATTGCTACTTGAGCGAGAGACACACATGTGATTCAGTTTACAATGTAGTGCTTGGCCTTTATGTTCTTTTGTTGGAAACTTGTTCCTGTTCCTGTTAGGAACAAGTTAGGGTTAGGGTTAGGGTTAGGGTTAGGGTTAGTGTTAGGGTAGAGTTAGGTTTAGGGTTAGGGTAGGGTTAGGGTTAGTGTTAGGGTAGGGTTAGGGTTAGGGTTAGGGTTAGGGTAGGGTTAGGATTAGGGTTAGGGTTAGGGTTAGGGTTTAGGGTTAGGTTTTAGGGTTAGGGTTAGGGTTATATCACTTTTCAGTTTTCCTGTTATAATAGTTGAACAGGCGACACATATATAAATTAGTTTACAAAGTTGTGCTTTGTGTTTCTGTTCTTTTGATGGAAACTTGTTTCTCTGCTGTACATTGCGAGATAACACTTTTCAGTTTTCCTATATTCCTAATGCGCGAGCGACACACATGTGATTCCGTTTAAAAGTAGTGCTTTGCTTTTCTGTTATTTCGGCGGAAACTTGTTCTTATGCTGTACAGTGCGATATAACACTTTTCAGTTTTCCTGTATTCCTAACTGGCCAAATGACACACATGTGATTTAGTTTACAAATTAGTGCTTTGCTTTTCTGTTCTTTCATTTGAAACTTGTTCCTGTGCTGTAAAGTGCGTTATATCACTTTTCAGTTTTCCGGTTATAATAAATGACGAGGCGGTACGTATGTGAATTAGTTTTCAAAGTAGTGCTTTGCTTTTCTGTTCTTTCGTTGGAAACTTGTTCCTGAGCTGTACAGTGCGATATAACACTTTTCATTTTTCCTGTATTCCTAATGGAACGAGCGACACACATGTGATTTAGTTTACAAATTAGTGCTTTGATTTTCTGTTCTTTCATTTGAAACTTGTTCCTGTGCTGTACAGTGCGTTATATCACTTTTCAGTTTTCCTGTTATAATAATTGAACAGGCGACACGTATGTGAATTAGTTTACAAAGTAGTGCTTTGCTTTTCTGTTCTTTCCTTGTAAACTTGTTACTGTGAAGTACACGGCCTTAGATCACTTTTCAGTTTTCCGGTTATAATAAATGACCAGGCGGCACGTATGTGAATTAGTTTACAAAGTAGTGCTTTGCTTTTCTGTTCTTTCTTTGGAAACGTTTTCCTAGCTGTACAGTGCGATATATCACTTTTCAGTTTTCCTATATTCCTAATGGAACGAGCGACACACATGTGATTCCGTTTAAAAGTAGTGCTTTGCTTTTCTGTTCTTTCCTTAAAAACTTGTACCTGTGCTGTACAACGTCTTAGATCACTTTTCAGTTTTCCGGTTATAATAATTGACCAGGCGACACATATGTGAATTAGTTTACAAAGTAGTGCTTTGCTTTTCTGTTCTTTCGTTGGAAACTTGTTCCTGAGCTGTACAGTGAGATATATCACTTTTCAGTTTTCCTGTATTCCTAATTGAGCGAGCGACACACATGTGATTTAGTTTACGAATTAGTGTTTTGCGTTTCTGTTCTTTTGTTGGAAACTTGTTCCTGTTCCTGTTAGGAATAAGTTAGGGTTAGGGTTAGAGTTAGGGTTAGGGTTAGGGTTAGGGTAGGGTTAGGGTTAGGGTTAGGGTTAGGGTTAGGGTAGGGTTACGGTTAGGTTTAGGTTTTAGGGTTAGGGTTAGGGTTATATCACTTTTCAGTTTTCCTGTTATAATAGTTGAACAGGCGACACATACTTAAATTAGTTTACAAAGTTGTGCTTTGTGTTTCTGTACTTTCGATGGAAACTTGTTTCTCTGCTGTACATTGCGACATAACACTTTTCAGTTTATCTGTATTCCTAATTGCGTGAGCGACACACATGTAATTCCGTTTAAAAGTAGTGCTTTGCTTTTCTGTTATTTCGTTGGAAACTTGTTCCTGTGATGTACAGTGCAATATATCACTTTTCAGTTTTCCTGTATTCCTACTTGAGCGATAGACACACATGTGATTCAGTTTACCATGTAGTGCTTGTCCTTTATATTCTTTTGTTGGAAATTGTTTCTGTTCCTATTAGGAAGAAGGTAGGTTTAGGGTTAGGGTTAGGGTTACGGTTAGTGTTAGGTTTAGGGTTAGGGTAGGGTTAGGGTTAGGGTTAGGGTTAGGGTTAGGGTTAGGGTAGGGTTAGGGTTAGGGTTAGGGTTAGGGTTAGGGTTAGGGTTAGGGTTAGGGGTTAGGGTTAGGGTTAGGTTTTAGGGTTAGGGTTAGGGTTATATCACTTTTTAGTTTTCCTGTTATAATAATTGAACAGGCGACACGTATGTGAATTAGTTTACAAAGTAGTGCTTTGCTTTTCTGTTCTTTCCTTGTAAACTTGTTACTGGGAAGTACACGGCCTTAGATCACTTTTCAGTTTTCCGGTTATAATAAATGACCAGGCGGCACGTATGTGAATTAGTTTACAAAGTAGTGCTTTGCTTTTCTGTTCTTTCATTGGAAACTTGTTCCTGAGCTGTACAGTGCGATATATCACTTTTCAGTTTTCCTGTATTCCTAATTGAGCGAGAGACACACATGTGATTTAGTTTACAAAGTAGTGTTTTGCGTTTCTGTTCTTTTGTTGGAAACTTGTTCTTGTTCCTGTTAGGAACAAGTTACGGTTAGGGTTAGAGTTAGGGTTAGGGTTAGGGTTAGGGTAGGGTTAGGGTTAGGGTTAGGGTTAGGGTATGGTTAGGGTTAGGGTTAGGTTTTAGGGTTAGGGTTAGGGTTATATCACATTTCAGTTTTCCTGTTATAATAGTTGAACAGGCGACACATATATAAATTAGTTTACAAAGTTGTGCTTTGTGTTTCTGTTCTTTCGATGGAAACTTGTTTCTCTGCTGTACATTGCGAGATAACACTTTTCAGTTTACCTGTATTCCTAATTGCGCGAGCGACACACATGTGATTCCGTTTAAAAGTAGTGCTTTGCTTTTCTGTTATTTCGTCGGAAACTTGTTCTTGTGCTGTACAGTGCGATATAACACTTTTCAGTTTTCCTGTATTCCTAATTGAGCGAGCGACACACATGTGATTTAGTTTACAAAGTAGTGTTTTGCGTTTCTGTTCTTTTGTTGGAAACTTGTTTCTGTGCTGTACAGTGTGATATGTCAGTTTTCAGGTTTCCTGTTATAATAATTGAATGGGCGACACGTATGTGATTTAGTTTACAAAGTAATGCTTTGCTTTTCTGTTCTTTCCTTAAAAACTTATTCCTGTGCTGTACACCGTCTTAGATCACTTTTCAGTTTTCCGGTTATAATAATTGACCAGGCGACAAGTATGTGAATTAGTTTACAAAGTAGTGCTTTGCTTTTCTGTTCTTTCTTTGGAAACGTTTTCCTAGCTGTACAGTGCGATATATCACTTTTCAGTTTTCCTGTATTCCTAATGGAACGAGCGACACACATGTGATTTAGTTTACAAATTAGTGCTTTGCTTTTCTGTTCTTTCATTTGAAACTTGTTCCTGTGCTGTACAGTGCGTTTTATTACTGTTCAGTTTTCCTGTTATAATAATTGAACAGGCGACACGTATGTGAATTAGTTTACAAAGTAGTGCTTTGCTTTTCTGTTCTTTCTTTGGAAACGTTTTCCTAGCTGTACAGTGCGATATATCACTTTTCAGTTTTCCTGTATTCCTAATGGAACGAGCGACACACATGTGATTCCGTTTAAAAGTAGTGCTTTCCTTTTCTGTTCTTTCTTTGGAAACTTGTTCCTGTGATATAAAGTGCAATATATCACTTTTCAGTTTTCCTGTATTGCTACTTGAGCGAGAGACACACAGGTGATTCAGTTTACAATGTAGTGCTTGGCCTTAATGTTCTTTTCTTGGAAACTTGTTCCTGTTCCTGTTAGGAACAAGTTAGGGTTAGGGTTAGGGTTAGGGTTAGGGTTAGGGTTAGTGTTAGGGTAGGGTTAGGGTTAGGGTTAGGGTTAGGGTAGGGTTAGGGTTAGGGTTAGGTTTTAGGGTTAGGGTTAGGGTTATATCACTTTTCAGTTTTCCTGTTATAATAGTTGAACAGGCGAAACATGTATAAATTAGTTTACAAAGTTGTGCTTTGTGTTTCTGTTCTTTCGATGGAAACTTGTTTCTCTGCTGTACATTGCGAGATAACACTTTTCAGTTTTACTGTATTCCTAATTACGCGAGCAATACACATGTGATTCCGTTTAAAAGTAGTGCTTTGCTTTTCTGTTATTTCGTTGGAAACTTGTTCTTGTGCTGTAAAGTGTGATATAACACTTTTCAGTTTTCCTGTATTCCTAATGGAACGAGCGACACACATGTGATTTAGTTTACAAATTAGTGCTTTGCTTTTCTGTTCTTTCATTTGAAACTTGTTCCTGTGCTGCACAGTGCGTTATATCACTTTTCAGTTTTCCTGTTATAATAATTGAACAGGCGACACGTATGTGAATTAGTTTACAAAGTAGTGCTTTGCTTTTCTGTTCTTTCCTTGTAAACTTGTTACTGTGAAGTACACGGCCTTAGATCACTTTTCAGTTTTCCGGTTATAATAAATGACCAGGCGGCACGTATGTGAATTAGTTTACAAAGTAGTGCTTTGCTTTTCTGTTCTTTCGTTGGAAACTTGTTCCTGAGCTGTACAGTGCGATATATCACTTTTCAGTTTTCCTGTATTCCTAATTGAGCGAGCGACACACATGTGATTTAGTTTACAAAGTAGTGTTTTGCATTTCTGTTCTTTTGTTGGAAACTTGTTCCTGTTCCTGTTAGGAACAAGTTAGGGTTAGGGTTAGAGTTAGGGTTAGGGTTAGGGTTAGGGTTAGGGTAGGGATAGGGTTAGGGTTAGGGTTAGGGTAAGGGTAGAGTTAGGGTTAGGGTTAGGTTTTAGGGTTAGGGTTAGGGTTATATCACTTTTCAGTTTTCCTGTTATAATAGTTGAACAGGCGACACATATATAAATTAGTTTACAAAGTTGTGCTTTGTGTTTCCGTTCTTTCGATGGAAACTTGTTTTTCTGCTGTACATTGCGAGATAACACTTTTCAGTTTACCTGTATTCCTAATTGCGCGAGCGACACACATGTGATTCCTTTTAAGAGTAGTGCTTTCCTTTTCTGTAATTTCGTTGGAAACTTGTTCCTGTGATGTACAGTGCAATATATCACTTATCAGTTTTCCTGTATTGCTACTTGAGCGAGAGATTGTGATTCAGTTTACAATGTAGTGCTTGGCCTTTTTAAATTAGTTTATAGTTATAGTAATAGTTAGTTAGTAGTTAATATTTAGTAATAGTTAGTTATAGTAACAGTTGAACAGGCGACACATATATAAATTAGTTTACAAAGTTGTGCTTTGTGTTTCCGTTCTTTCGATGGAAATTTGTTTCTCTGCTGTACATTGCGACATAACACTTTTCAGTTTACCTATATTCCTGATTGCGCGAGCGACACACATGTGATTCCGTTTAAAAGTAGTGCTTTGCTTTTCTGTTATTTCGTCGGAAACTTGTTCTCGTGCTGTACAGTGCAATATAACACTTTTCAGTTTTCCTGTATTCCTAATGGAACGAGCGACACACATGTGATTTAGTTTACAAATTAGTGCTTTGCTTTTCTGTTCTTTCATTTGAAACTTGTTCCTGTGCTGTACAGTGCGTTTTATTACTTTTCAGTTTTCCTGTTATAATAATTGAACAGGCGACACGTATGTGAATTAGTTTACAAAGTAGTGCTTTGCTTTTCTGTTCTTTCTTTGGAAACCTTTTCCTAGCTGTACAGTGCGATATATCACTTTGCAGTTTTCCTGTATTCCTAATTGGCCGAGCGACACACATGTGATTCCGTTTAAAAGTAGTGCTTTCCTTTTCTGTTCTTTCGTTGGAAACTTGTTCCTGTGATGTACAGTGCAATATATTACTTTTCAGTTTTCCTGTATTGCTGCTTGAGCGAGAGACACACATGTGATTCAGTTTACAATGTAGTGCTTGGCCTTTATGTTCTTTTGTTGGAAACTTGTTCCTGTTCCTGTTAGGAACAAGTTAGGGTTAGGGTTAGGGTTAGGGTTTGGGGTTACGGTTAGGTTTAGGTTTTAGGGTTAGGGTTAGGCTTATATCACTTTCCAGTTTTCCTGTTATAATAGTTGAACAGGCGACACATATATAAATTAGTTTACAAAGTTGTGCTTTGAGTTTCTGTTCTTTCGATGGAAACTTGTTTCTCTGCTGTACATTGCGACATAACACTTTTCAGTTTACCTATATTCCTAATTGCGCGAGCGACACACATGTGATTCTGTTTAAAAGTAGTGCTTTGCGTTTCTGTTATTTCGTCGGAAACTTGTTCTTGTGCTGTACAGTGCGATATAACACTTTTCAGTTTTCCTGTATTCCTAATGGAACGAGCGACACACATGTGATTTAGTTTACAAAGTAGTGCTTTGCTTTTCTGTTCTTTCATTTGAAACTTTTTCCTGTGCTGTACAGTGCGTTATATCACTTTTCAGTTTTCCTGTTATAATAATTGAACAGGCGACACGTATGTGAATTAGTTTACAAAGTAGTGCTTTGCTTTTCTGTTCTTTCCTTGTAAACTTGTTACTGTGAAGTACACGGCCTTAGATCACTTTTCAGTTTTCCGGTTATAATAAATGACCAGGCGGCACGTATGTGAATTAGTTTACAAAGTAGTGCTTTGCTTTTCTGTTCTTTCGTTGGAAACTTGTTCCTGAGCTGTACAGTGTGATATGTCAGTTTTCAGGTTTCCTGTTATAATAATTGAATGGGCGACACGTATGTGATTTAGTTTACAAAGTAGTGCTTTGCTTTTCTGTTCTTTCCTTAAAAACTTGTTCCTGTGCTGTACACCGTCTTAGATCACTTTTCAGTTTTCCGGTTATAATAATTGGCCAGGCGACACGTATGTGAATTAGTTTACAAAGTAGTGCTTTGCTTTTCTGTTCTTTCTTTGGAAACATTTTCCTAGCTGTACAGTGCAATATATCACTTTTCAGTTTTCCTGTATTCCTAATGGAACGAGCGACACACATGTGATTTAGTTTACAAATTAGTGCTTTGCTTTTTTGTTCTTTCATTTGAAACTTGTTCGTGTGCTGTACAGTGCGTTTTATTACTGTTCAGTTTTCCTCTTATAATAATTGAACAGGCGACACGTATGTGAATTAGTTTACAAAGTAGTGCTTTGCTTTTCTGTTCTTTCTTTGGAAACGTTTTCCTAGCTGTACAGTGCGATATATCACTTTTCAGTTTTCCTGTATTCCTAATTGGCCGAGCGACACACATGTGATTCCGTTTAAAAGTAGTGCTTTCCTTTTCTGTTCTTTCGTTGGAAACTTGTTCCTGTGATATACAGTGCAATATATCACTTTTCAGTTTTCCTGTATTGCTACTTGAGCGAGAGACACACAGGTGATTCAGTTTACAATGTAGTGCTTGGCCTTTATGTTCTTTTCTTGGAAAATTGTTCCTGTTCCTGTTAGGAACAAGTTAGGGTTAGGGTTAGGGTTAGGGTTAGGGTTAGGGTTAGGGTTAGTGTTAGGGTAGGGTTAGGGTTAGGGTTAGGATTAGGGTAGGGTTAGGGTTAGGGTTAGGTTTTAGGGTTAGGGTTAGGGTTATATCACTTTTCAGTTTTCCTGTTATAATAGTTGAACAGGCGAAACATGTATAAATTAGTTTACAAAGTTGTGCTTTGTGTTTCTGTTCTTTCGATGGAAACTTGTTTCTCTGCTGTACATTGCGAGATAACACTTTTCAGTTTTCCTGTATTCCTAATTGCGCGAGCAACACACATGTGATTCCGTTTAAAAGTAGTGCTTTGCTTTCCTGTTATTTCGTCGGAAACTTGTTCTTGCGCTGTACAGTGCGATATAACACTTTTCAGTTTTCCTGTATTCCTAATTGCGCGAGCGACACACATGTGATTCCGTTTAAAAGTAGTGCTTTGTTTTCCTGTTATTTCGTCGGAAACTTGTTCTTGCGCTGTACAGTGCGATATAACACTTTTCAGTTTTCCTGTATTCTTAATGGAACGAGCGACACACATGTGATTTAGTTTACAAATTAGTGCTTTGAATTTCTGTTCTTTCATTTGAAACTTGTTCCTGTGCTGTACAGTGTGTTTTATTACTTTTCAGTTTTCCTGTTATAATAATTGAACAGGCGACACGTATGTGAATTAGTTTACAAAGTAGTGCTTTGCTTTTCTGTTCTTTCTTTGGAAACGTTTTCCTAGCTGTACAGTGCGATATATCACTTTTCAGTTTTCCTGTATTCCTAATTGGCCGAGCGACACACATCTGATTTCGTTTAAAAGTAGTGCTTTGCTTTTCTGTTCTTCGTTGGAAACTTGTTCCTGATATGTACAGTGCAATATATCACTTTTCAGTTTTCCTGTATTCCTACTTGAGCGAGAGACACACCTGTGATTCAGTTTACAATGTAGTGCTTGGCCTTTATGTTCTTTTGTTGGAAACTTGTTTCTGTTCCTATTAGGAACAAGGTAGGTTTAGGGTTAGGGTTAGGGTTAGGGTTAATGTTAGGGTTAGGGTTAGGGTTAGGGTTAGGTTTAGGGTTAGGGTTAGGGTTAGGGTAGCGTTAGGGTTAGTGTTAGGGTTAGGGTTAGGGTTAGGGGTTAGGGTTAGGGTTAGGTTTTAGGGTTAGGGTTAGGGTTATATCACTTTTCAGTTTTCCTGTTATAATAGTTGAACAGGCGACACATATATAAATTAGTTTACAAAGTTGTGCTTTGTGTTTTTGTTCGTTCGATGGAAACTTGTTTCTCTGCTGTACATTGCGAGATAACACTTTTCAGTTTTCCTGTATTCCTAATGGAACGAGCGACACACATGTGATTCTGTTTAAAAGTAGTGCTTTGCTTTTCTGTTATTTCGTCGGAAACTGGTTCTTGTGCTGTACAGTGCGATATAACACTTTTCAGTTTTCCTGTATTCCTAATGGAACGAGCGACACACATGTGATTTAGTTTACAAATTAGTGCTTTGCTTTTCTGTTCTTTCATTTGAAACTTTTTCCTGTGCTGTACAGTGCGTTATATCACTTTTCAGTTTTCCTGTTATAATAATTGAACAGGCGACACGTATGTGAATTAGTTTACAAAGTAGTGCTTCGCTTTTCTGTTCTTTCCTTGTAAACTTGTTACTGTGAAGTACACGGCCTTAGATCACTTTTCAATTTTCCGGTTATAATAAATGACCAGGCGGCACGTATGTGAATTAGTTTACAAAGTAGTGCTTTGCTTTTCTGTTCTTTCGTTGGAAACTTGTTCCTGAGCTGTACAGTGCGATATATCACTTTTCAGTTTTCCTGTATTCCTAATTGAGCAAGCGACACACAAGTGATTTAGTTAGTAGTGTTTTGCGTTTCTGTTCTTTTGTTGGAAACTTGTTCCTGTTCCTGTTAGGAACAAGATAGGGTTAGGGTTAGGGTTCGGGTTAAGGTTAGTGTTAGGGTAGGGTTAGGGTTAGGGTTAGGGTTAGGGTAGGGTTAGGGTTAGGGTTAGGGTTAGGGTTAGGGGTTAGGGTTAGGGTTAGGTTTTAGGGTTAGGGTTAGGGTTATATCACTTTTCAGTTTTCCTGTTATAATAGTTGAAGAGGCGACACATATATAAATTAGTTTACAAAGTTGTGCTTTGTGTTTCTGTTCTTTCGATGGAAACTTGTTTCTCTACTGTACATTGCGAGATAACACTTTTCAGTTTACCTGTATTCCTAATTGCGTGAGCGACACACATGTGATTCCGTTTAAAAGTAGTGCTTTGCTTTTTTGTTCTTTCGTTGGAAACTTGATCCTGTGATGTACAGTGCAATATATCACTTTTCAGTTTTCCTGTATTCCTACTTGAGCGAGAGACACACATGTTATTCAGTTTACAATGTAGTGCTTGGCCTTTATGTTCTTTTGTTGGAAACTTGTTCCTGTTCCTGTTAGGAACAAGTTAGGGTTAGGGTTAGGGTTAGGGTTAGGGTAGGGTTAGGGGTTAGGGTTAGGGTTAGGGTTAGGTTTTAGGGTTAGGGTTATGGTTAGGGTTATATCACTTTTCAGTTTTCCTGTTATAATAGTTGAACAGGCGACACATATATAAATTAGTTTACAAAGTTGTGCTTTGTGTTTCTGTTCTTTCGATGGAAACTTGTTTCTCTGCTGAACATTGCGACATAACACTTTTCAGTTTACCTGTATTCCTAATTGCGCGAGCGACACACATGTGATTTCGTTTAAAAGTAGTGCTTTGCTTTGCTGTTATTTCGTCGAAAACTTGTTCTTGTGCTGTACAGTGCGTTTTATTACTTTTCAGTTTTCCTGTTATAATAATTGAACAGGCGACACGTATGTGAATTAGTTTACAAAGTAGTGCTTTGCTTTTCTGTTCTTTCTTTGGAAACGTTTTCTTAGCTGTACAGTGCGATATATTACTTTTCAGTTTTAATGTATTCCTAATTGCCCGAGCGACACACTTGTGATTCCGTTTAAAAGTAGTGCTTTGCTTTTCTGTTCTTTCGTTGGAAACTTGTTCCTGTGATGTACAGTGCAATATATCACACTTTTCAGTTTTCCAGTATTCCTACTTGAGCGAGAGACACACATGTGATTCAGTTTACAATGTAGTGCTTGGCCTTTATGTTCTTTCGTTGGAAACTTGTTCCTGTTAGGAACAAGTTAGAGTTAGGGTTAGGGTTAGGGTTAGGGTTAGGGTTAGGGTAGGGTTAGGGTTAGGGTTAGGGTTACGGTTAGGGTTTACGGTTAGGGTTAGGGTTAGGTTTTAGGGTTAGTGTTAGGGTTAGGGTTAGAGTAGGGTTAGGGTTAGGTTTTAGGATTAGGGTTATGGTTAGGGTTATATCACTTTTCAGTTTTCCTTTTATAATAGTTGAACAGGCGACACATATATAAATTAGTTTACAAAGTTGTTCTTTGTGTTTCTGTTCTTTCGATGGAAACTTGTTTCTCTGCTGTACATTGCGAGATAACACTTTTCAGTTTTCCTGTATTCCAAATTGTTCGAGCGACACACATGTGATTACGTTTAAAAGTAGTGCTTTGCTTTTCTGTTATTTCGTCGGAAACTTGTTCTTGTGCTGTACAGTGCGATATATCACATTTCAGTTTTCCTGTATTCCTAATGGAACGAGCGACACACATGTGATTTAGTTTACAAATTAGTGCTTTGCTTTTCTGTTCTTTCATTTGAAACTTGTTCCTGTGCTGTACAGTGCGTTTTATTACTTTTCAGTTTTCCTGTTATAATAATTGAACAGGCGACACGTATGTGAATTAGTTTACAAAGTAGTCCTTTGCTTTTCTGTTCTTTCTTTGGAAACGTTTTCCTACTATACAGTGCGATATATCACTTTTCAGTTTTTCTGTATTCCTAATTAACCGAGCGACACACATGTGATTCCGTTGAAAAGTAGTGCTTTGCTTTTCTGTTCTTTCGTTGGAAACTTGTTCCTGTGATGTAAAGTGCAATATATCACGTTTCAGTTTTCCTGTATTCCTACTTGAGCGAGAGACACACATGTTATTCAGTTTACAATGCAGTGCTTGGCCTTTATGTTCTTTTGTTGGAAACTTGTTCCTGTTCCTGTTAGGAACAAGTTAGGGTTAGGGTTAGGGTTAGGGTTAGGGTTAGTGTTAGGGTAGGGTTAGGGTTAGGGTTAGGGTTAGGGTAGGGTTAGGGTTAGGGTTAGGGTTAAGGGTTAGGGGTAGGGTTAGGTTACGGTTAGGGTTAGGGTTATATCACTTTTCAGTTTTCCTGTTATAATAGTTGAACAGGCGACACATATATAAATTAGTTTACAAAGTTGTGCTTTGTGTTTCTGTTCTTTCGATGTAAACTTGTTTCTCTGCTGTACATTGCGACATAACACTTTTCAGTTTACCTGTATTCCTAATTGCGCGAGCGACACACATGTGATTCCGTTTAAAAGTAGTGCTTTGCTTTTCTGTTCTTTCGTCGGAAAGTTGTTCTTGCGCTGTACAGTGCGATATAACACTTTTCAGTTTTCTTGTATTCCTAATGGAACGAGCGAAACACATGTGATTTAGTTTACAAATTAGTGCTTTGCTTTTCTGTTCTTTCATTTGAAACTTGTTCCTGTGCTGTACAGTGCGTTGTATCACTTTTCAGTTTTCCAGTTTAAATAATTGAACAGGCGACACATATGTGAATTAGTTTACAAAGTAGTGCTTTGTTTTTCTGTTCTTTCCTTGTAAACTTGTTACTGTGAAGTACACGGCCTTAGATCACTTTTCAGTTTTCCGGTTATACTAAATGACCAGGCGGCACGTATGTGAATTAGTTTACAAAGTAGTGCTTTGCTTTTCTGTTCTTTCGTTGGAAACTTGTTCCTGAGCTGTACAGTGTGATATATCACTTTTCAGTTTTCCTGTATTCCTAATTGAGCGAGAGACACACATGTGATTTAGTTTACAAAGTAGTGTTTTGCGTTTCTGTTCTTTTGTTGGAAACTTGTTCCTGTTCCTGTTAGGAACAAGTTAGGGTTAGGGTTAGAGTTAGGGTTAGGGTTAGTGTTAGGGTAGGGTTAGGGTTAGGGTTAGGGTTAGGGCAGGGTTAGGGTTAGGGTTAGGTTTTAGGGTTAGGGTTAGGGTTATATCACTTTTCAGTTTTCCTGTTATAATAGTTGAACAGGCGACACATATATAAATTAGTTTACAAAGTTGTGCTTTGTGTTTCTGTTCTTTCGATGGAAACTTGTTTCTCTGCTGTACATTGCGAGATAACACTTTTCAGTTTACCTGTATTCCTAATTGCGCGAGCGACACACATGTGATTCCGTTTAAAAGTAGTGCTTTGCTTTTCTGTTATTTCGTCGGAAACTTTTTCTTGTGCTGTACAGTGCGATATAACACTTTTCAGTTTTCCTGTATTCCTACTTGAGCGAGAGACACACGTGATTCAGTTTACAATGTAGTGCTTGGCCTTTATGTTCTTTTGTTGGAAACTTGTTCCTGTTCCTGTTAGGAACAAGTTAGGGTTAGGGTTAGGGTTAGGGTTAGGGTTAGGGTTAGGGTTAGGGTTAGGCTTAGGGTAGGGTTAGGGTTAGGGTTAGGGTTAGGGTTAGGGTAGGGTTAGGGTTAGGTTTAGGGTTAGGGTAGGGTTAGGCTTAGGGTAGGGAAAGGGATAGGTTTAGGCTTAGGGTAGGGTTAGGGTTAGGGTTAGGATTAGGGTAGGGTTAGGGTTAGGGTTAGGGTTAGGGTTAGGGTTAGGTTTTAGGGTTAGGGATAGGGTCATATCACTTTTCAGTTTTCCTGTTATAATAGTTGAACAGGCGACACATATATAAATTAGTTTACAAAGTTGTGCTTTGTGTTTCCGTTCTTTCGATGGAAACTTGTTTTTCTGCTGTACATTGCGAGATAACACTTTTCAGTTTACCTGTATTCCTAATTGCGCGAGCGACACACATGTGATTCCGTTTAATAGTAGTGCTTTGCTTTTCTGTTATTTCGTCGGAAACTTGTTCTTGTGCGGTACAGTGCGATATAACACTTTTCAGTTTTCCTGTATTCCTAATGGAACGTGCGACACACATGTGATTTAGTTTACAAATTAGTGCTTTGCTTTTCTGTTCTTTCATATGAAACTTGTTCCTGTGCTGTACAGTGCGTTTTATTACTTTTCAGTTTTCCTGTTATAATAATTGAACAGGCGACACGTATGTGAATTAGTTTACAAAGTAGTGCTTTGCTTTTCTGTTCTTTCTTTGGAAACCTTTTCCTAGCTGTACAGTGCGATATATCACTTTTCAGTTTTCCTGTATTCCTAATTGGCCGAGCGACGCACATGTGATTCCGTTTAAAAGTAGTGCTTTCCTTTTCTGTAATTTCGTTGGAAACTTGTTCCTGTGATGTACAGTGCAATATATCACTTTTCAGTTTTCCTGTATTGCTACTTGAGCAAGAGACACACATGTGATTCAGTTTACAATGTAGTGCTTGGCCTTTATGTTCTTTTGTTGGAAACTTGTTCCTGTTCCTCTTAGGAACAAGTTAGGGTTAGGGTTAGGGTTAGGGTTAGGGTTAAGGTTAGGGTTAGGGTTAGGGTAGGGTTAGGGTTAGGGTTAGGGTTAGGGTAAGGTTAGGGTTAGGGTTAGGGTTAGGGTTAGGGGTTAGGGTTAGGGTTAGGTTTTAGGGTTAGGGTTAGGGTTATATCACTTTTCAGTTTTCCTGTTATAATAGTTGAACAGGCGACACATATATAAATTAGTTTACAAAGTTGTGCTTTGTGTTTCTGTTCTTTCGATGGAAACTTGTTTCTCTGCTGTACATTGCGACATAACACTTTTCAGTTTACCTGTATTCCTAATTGCGCGAGCGACACACATATGATTCCGTTTAAAAGTAGTGCTTTGCTTTTCTGTTATTTCGTCGGAAACTTGTTCTTGCGCTGTACAGTGTGATATAACACTTTTCAGTTTTCCTGTATTCCTAATGGAACGAGCGACACACATGTGATTTAGTTTACAAATTAGTGCTTTGCTTTTCTGTTCTTTCATTTGAAACTTGTTCCTGTGCTGTACAGTGCTTTTTATTACTTTTCAGTTTTCCTGTTATAATAATTGAACAGGCGACACGTATGTGAATTAGTTTACAAAGTAGTGCTTTGCTTTTCTGTTCTTTCTTTGGAAACGTTTTCCTAGCTGTACAGTGCGATATATCACTTTTCAGTTTTCCTGTATTCCTAATTGGCCGAGCGACACAGAACTGATTTCGTTTAAAAGTAGTGCTTTGCTTTTCTGTTCTTTCGTTGGAAACTTGTTCCTGTGATGTACAGTGCAATATATCACTTTTCAGTTTTCCTGTATTCCTACTTGAGCGAGAGACACACATGTGATTCAGTTTACAATGTAGTGCTTGGCCTTTATGTTCTTTTGTTGGAAACTTGTTTCTGTTCCTATTAGGAACAAGGTAGGTTTAGGGTTAGGGTTAGGGTTAGGGTTAATGTTAGGGTTAGTGTTAGGGTTAGGGTTAGGGTTAGGGTTAGGGTAGGGTTAGGGTTAGGGTTAGGGTTAGGGTTAGGGTTAGGGGTTAGGGTTAGGGTTAGGGTTAGGTTTTAGGGTTAGGGTTAGGGTTATATCACTTTTCAGTTTTCCTGTTATAATAGTTGAACAGGCGACACATATATAAATTAGTTTACAAAGTTGTGCTTTGTGTTTCTGTTCTTTCGATGGAAACTTGTTTCTCTGCTGTACATTGCGAGATAACACTTTTCAGTTTTCCTGTATTCCTACTTGAGCGAGAGACACACATGTGATTCAGTTTACAAGGTAGTGCTTGGCCTTTATGTTCTTTTGTTGGAAACTTGTTTCTGTTCCTATTAGGAACAAGGTAGGTTTAGGGTTAGGGTTAGGGTTAGGGTTAATGTTAGGGTTAGGGTTAGGGTTAGGGTTAGGGTTAGGGTTAGGGTTAGGGTAGGGTTAGGGTTAGGGTTAGGGTTATTGTTAGGGTTAGGGTTAGGGTTAGGGGTTAGGGTTAGGGTTAGGTTTTAGGGTTAGGGTTAGGGTTATATCACTTTTCAGTTTTCCTGTTATAATAGTTGAACAGGCGACACATATATAAATTAGTTTACAAAGTTGTGCTTTGTGTTTCTGTTCTTTCGATGGAAACTTGTTTCTCTGCTGTACATTGCGAGATAACACTTTTCAGTTTTCCTGTATTCCAAATTGTTCGAGCGACATACGTGTGATTCCGTTTAAAAGTAGTGCTTTGCTTTTCTGTTTTTTCGTTTGAAACTTGTTCCTGAGTGTACAGTGCGATATATCACTTTTCACTTTTTCTGTATTCCTAATTGAGCGAGAGACACACATGTGATTTAGTTTACAAAGTAGTGTTTTGCGTTTCTGTTCTTTTGTTGGAAACTTGTTCCTGTTCCTGTTAGGAACAAGTTAGGGTTAGGGTTAGAGTTAGGGTTAGGGTTAGGGTTAGGGTAGGGTAAGGGTTAGGGTTAGGGTTAGGGTAGGGTTAGGGTTAGGTTTAGGTTTTAGGGTTAGGGTTAGGGTTATATCACTTTTCAGTTTTCCTGTTATAATAGTTGAACAGGCGACACATATATAAATTAGTTTACAAAGTTGTGCTTTGTATTTCTGTTCTTTCGATGGAAACTTGTTTCTCTGCTGTACATTGCGAGATAACACTTTTCAGTTTACCTGTATTCCTAATTGCGCGAGCGACACACATGTGATTCCGTTTAAAAGTAGTGCTTTGCTTTTCTGTTATTTCATTTGAAACTTTTTCCTGTGCTGTACAGTGCGTTTTATTACTTTTCAGTTTTCCTGTTATAATAATTGAACAGGCGACACGTATGTGAATTAGTTTACAAAGTAGTGCTTTGCTTTTCTGTTCTTTCTTTGGAAACCTTTTCCTAGCTGTACAGTGCGATATATCACTTTTCAGTTTTCCTGTATTCCTAATTGGCCGAGCGACACACATGTGATTCCGTTTAAAAGTAGTGCTTTCCTTTTCTGTAATTTCGTTGGAAACTTGTTCCTGTGATGTACAGTGCAATATATCACTTTTCAGTTTTCCTGTATTGCTACTTGAGCAAGAGACACACATGTGATTCAGTTTACAATGTAGTGCTTGGCCTTTATATTCTTTTGTTGGAAACTTGTTCCTGTTCCTCTTAGGAACAAGTTAGGGTTAGTGTTAGGGTTAGGGTTAGGGTTAGGGTTAGGGTTAGGGTAGGGTTAGGGTTAGGGTTAGGGTTAGGGTAAGGTTAGGGTTAGGGTTAGGGTTAGGGTTAGGGGTTAGGGTTAGGGTTAGGTTTTAGGGTTAGGGTTAGGGTTATATCACTTTTCAGTTTTCCTGTTATAATAGTTGAACAGGCGACACATATATAAATTTGTTTACAAAGTTGTGCTTTGTGTTTCTGTTCTTTCGATGGAAACTTGTTTCTCTGCTGTACATTGCGACATAACACTTTTCAGTTTACCTGTATTCCTAATTGCGCGAGCGACACACATATGATTCCGTTTAAAAGTAGTGCTTTGCTTTTCTGTTATTTCGTCGGAAACTTGTTCTTGCGCTGTACAGTGTGATATAACACTTTTCAGTTTTCCTGTATTCCTAATGGAACGAGCGACACACATGTGATTTAGATTACAAATTAGTGCTTTGCTTTTCTGTTCTTTCATTTGAAACTTGTTCCTGTGCTGTACAGTGCTTTTTATTACTTTTCAGTTTTCCTGTTATAATAATTGAACAGGCGACACGTATGTGAATTAGTTTACAAAGTAGTGCTTTGCTTTTCTGTTCTTTCTTTGGAAACCTTTTCCTAGCTGTACAGTGCGATATATCACTTTTCAGTTTTCCTGTATTCCTAATTGGCCGAGCGACACACAACTGATTTCGTTTAAAAGTAGTGCTTTGCTTTTCTGTTCTTTCGTTGGAAACTTGTTCCTGTGATGTACAGGGCAATATATCACTTTTCAGTTTTCCTGTATTCCTACTTGAGCGAGAGACACACATGTGATTCAGTTTACAAGGTAGTGCTTGGCCTTTATGTTCTTTTGTTGGAAACTTGTTTCTGTTCCTATTCGGAACAAGGTAGGTTTAGGGTTAGGGTTAGGGTTAGGGTTAATGTTAGGGTTAGGGTTAGGGTTAGGGTTAGGGTTAGGGTTAGGGTTAGGGTAGGGTTAGGGTTAGGGTTAGGGTTAGGGTTAGGGTTAGGGTTAGGGTTAGGGGTTAGGGTTAGGGTTAGGTTTTAGGGTTAGGGTTAGGGTTATATCACTTTTCAGTTTTCCTGTTATAATAGTTGAACAGGCGACACATATATAAATTAGTTTACAAAGTTGTGCTTTGTGTTTCTGTTCTTTCGATGGAAACTTGTTTCTCTGCTGTACATTGCGAGATAACACTTTTCAGTTTTCCTGTATTCCAAATTGTTCGAGCGACACACATGTGATTCCGTTTAAAAGTAGTGCTTTGCTTTTCTGTTTTTTCGTTTGAAACTTGTTCCTGAGTGTACAGTGCGATATATCACTTTTCACTTTTTCTGTATTCCTAATTGAGCGAGAGACACACATGAGATTTAGTTTACAAAGTAGTGTTTTGCGTTTCTGTTCTTTTGTTGGAAACTTGTTCCTGTTCCTGTTAGGAACAAGTTAGTGTTAGGGTTAGAGTTAGGGTTAGGGTTAGGGTTAGGGTAGGGTTAGGGTTAGGGTTTGGGTTAGGGTAGGGTTACGGTTAGGTTTAGGTTTTAGGGTTAGGGTTAGGGTTATATCACTTTTCAGTTTTCCTGTTATAATAGTTGAACAGGCGACACATATGTGAATTAGTTTACAAAGTAGTGCTTTGCTTTTCTGTTCTTTCTTTGGAAACGTTTTCCTAGCTGTACAGTGCGATATATCACTTTTCAGTTTTCCTGTATTCCTAATGGAACGAGCGACACACATGTGATTTAGTTTACAAATTAGTGCTTTGCTTTTCTGTTCTTTCATTTGAAACTTGTTCGTGTGCTGTACAGTGCGTTTTATTACTGTTCAGTTTTCCTCTTATAATAATTGAACAGGCGACACGTATGTGAATTAGTTTACAAAGTAGTGCTTTGCTTTTCTGTTCTTTCTTTGGAAACGTTTTCCTAGCTGTACAGTGCGATATATCACTTTTCAGTTTTCCTGTATTCCAAATTGTTCGAGCGACACACATGTGATTCCGTTTAAAAGTAGTGCTTTGCTTTTCTGTTATTTCGTCGGAAACTTGTTCTTGTGCTGTACAGTGCGATATAACACTTTTCAGTTTTTCTGTATTCCTACTTGAGCGAGAGACACACGTGATTCAGTTTACAATGTAGTGTTTGGCCTTTATGTTCTTTTGTTGGAAACTTGTTCCTGTTCCTGTTAGGAACAAGTTAGGGTTAGGGTTAGGGTTAGGGTTAGGGTTAGGGTTAGGCTTAGGGTTAATGTTATGGTTGGGTTAGGGTTAGGGTTAGGGTTAGGGTTAGGATTAGGGTAGGGTTAGGGTTAGGGTTAGGGTTAGGGTTAGGGTTAGGGTTAGGGTTTAGGGTTAGGGTTAGGTTTTAGGGTTAGGGTTAGGGTTATATCACTTTTCAGTTTTCCTGTTATAATAGTTGAACAGGCGACACATATATAAATTAGTTTACAAAGTTGTGCTTTCTGTTTCTGTTCTTTCGATGGAAACTTGTTTCTCTGCTGTACATTGCGAGATAACACTTTTCAGTTTTCCTTTATTCCATATTGTTCGAGCGACACACATGTGATTCCCTTTAAAAGTAGTGCTTTGCTTTTCTGTTATTTCGTCGGAAACTTGTTCTTGTGCTGTACAGTGCGATATATCACTTTTCAGTTTTCCTGTATTCCTACTTGAGCGAGAGACACACGTGATTCAGTTTACAATGTAGTGCTTGGCCTTTATGTTCTTTTGTTGGAAACTTGTTCCTATTCCTGTTAGGAACAAGTTAGGGTTAGGGTTAGGGTTAGGGTTAGGGTTAGGCTTAGGGTAGGGTTAGGGTTAGGGTTAGGGTTAGGGTAGGGTTAGGGTTAGGGTTAGGGTTAGGGGTTAGGGTTAGGGTTAGGTTTTAGGGTTAGGGTTAGGGTTATATCACTTTTCAGTTTTCCTGTTATAATAGTTGAACAGGCGACACATATATAAATTAGTTTACAAAGGTGTGCTTTGTGTTTCTGTTCTTTCGATGGAAACTGGTTTCTCTGCTGTACATTGCGAGATAACACTTTTCAGTTTTCCTGTATTCCTAATTGCGCGAGCGACACACATGTGATTCCAGTAAAGTAGTGCTTTGCTTTTCTGTTATTTTGTCGGAAACTTGTTCTTGCGCTGTACAGTGCGATATAACACTTTTCAGTTTTCCTGTAATCCTAATGGAACGAGCGACACACATGTGATTTAGTTTACAAATTAGTGCTTTGCTTTTCTATTCTTTCATTTGAAACTTTTTCCTGTGCTGTACAGTGCGTTATATCACTTTTCAGTTTTCCTGTTATAATAATTGAACAGGCGACACGTATGTGAATTAGTTTACAAAGTAGTGCTTTGCTTTTCTGTTCTTTCGTTGGAAAGTTGTTCCTGAGCTGTACAGTGCGATATATCACTTTTCAGTTTTCCTGTATTCCTAATTGAGCGAGAGACACACATGTGATTTAGTTTACAAAGTAGTGTTTTGCGTTTCTGTTCTTTTGTTGGAAACTTTTTCCTGTTCCTGTTAGGAACAAGTTAGGGTTAGGGTTAGAGTTAGGGTTAGGGTTAGGGTTAGGGTAGGGTTAGGGTTAGGGTTAGGTTTTAGGGTTAGGGTTAGGGTTATATCACTTTTCAGTTTTCCTGTTATAATAGTTGAACAGGCGACACGTATATAAATTAGTTTACAAAGTTGTGCTTTGTGTTTCTGTTCTTTCGATGGAAACTTGTTTCTCTGCTGTACATTGCGAGATAACACTTTTCAGTTTACCTGTATTCCTAATTGCGCGAGCGACACACATGTGATTCCGTTGAAAAGTAGTGCTTTGCTTTTCTGTTAATTCGTCGGAAACTTGTTCTTGTGCTGTACAGTGCGATATAACACTTTTCAGTTTTCCTGTATTCCAAATGGAACGAGCGACACACATGTGATTTAGTTTACAAATTAGTGCTTTGCTTTTCTGTTCTTTCACTTGAAACTTGGTCCTGTGCTGTACAGTGCGTTTTATTACTTTTCAGTTTTCTGTTATAATAATTGAACAGGCGACACGTATGTGAATTAGTTTACAAAGTAGTGCTTTGCTTTTCTGTTCTTTCCTTAAAAACTTGTTCCTGTGCTGTACACCGTCTTAGATCACTTTTCAGTTTTCCGGTTATAATAATTGACCAGGCGACACATATGTCAATTAGTTTACAAAGTAGTGCTTTGCTTTTCTGTTCTTTCTTTGGAAACGTTTTCCTAGCAGTACAGTGCGATATATCACTTTTCAGTTTTCCTGTATTCCTAATTGGCCGAGCGACACACATGTGATTCCGTTTAAAAGTAGTGCTTTGCTTTTCTGTTCTTTCGTTGGAAACTTGTTCCTGTGATGTACAGTGCAATATATCACACTTTTCAGTTTTCCTGTATTCCTACTTGAGCGAGAGACACACATGTGATTCACTTTACAATGTAGTGCTTGGCCTTTATGTTCTTTCGTTGGAAACTTGTTCCTGTTAGGAACAAGTTAGGGTTACGGTTAGGGTTAGGGTTAGGGTTAGGGTTAGGGTTAGGGTTAGGGTAGGGTTAGGGTTAGGGTTAGGGTTAGGGTAGGGTTAGGGTTAGGGTTAGGGTTACGGTTAGGGGTTAGGGTTAGGGTTAGGGTTAAGTTTTAGGGTTAGTGTTAGGGTTGGGGTTAGAGTAGGGTTAGGGTTAGGTTTTAGGGTTAGGGTTATGGTTAGGGTTATATCACTTTTCAGTTTTCCTGTTATAATAGTTGAACAGGCGACACATATATAAATTAGTTTACAAAGTTGTGCTTTGTGTTTCTGTTCTTTCGATGGAAACTTGTTTCTCTGCTGTACATTGCGAGATAACACTTTTCAGTTTTCCTGTATTCCAAATTGTTCGAGCGACACACATGTGATTCCGTTTAAAAGTAGTGCTTTGCTTTTCTGTTATTTCGTCGGAAACTTGTTCTTGTGCTGTACAGTGCGATATATCACTTTTCAGTTTTCCTGTATTCCTAATGGAACGAGCGACACACATGTGATTTAGTTTACACATTAGTGCTTTGCTTTTCTGTTCTTTCATTTGAAACTTGTTCCTGTGCTGTACAGTGCGTTTTATTACTGTTCAGTTTTCCTGTTATAATAATTGAACAGGCGAAACGTATGTGAATTATTTTACAAAGTAGTGCTTTGCTTTTCTCTTCTTTCTTTGGAAACGTTTTCCTACTATACAGTGCGATATATCACTTTTCAGTTTTCCTGTATTCCTAATTGACCGAGCGACACACATGTGATTCCGTTTAAAAGTAGTGCTTTGCTTTTCTGTTCTTTCGTTGGAAACTTGTTCCTGTGATGTACAGTGCAATATATCACTTTTCAGTTTTCCTGTATTCCTACTTGAGCGAGAGACACACATGTTATACAGTTTACAATGTAGTGCTTGGCCTTTATGTTCTTTTGTTGGAAACTTGTTCCTGTTCCTGTTAGGAACAAGTTAGGGTTAGGGTTAGGGTTAGGGTTAGGGTTAGGGTTAGGGTTAGGGTTAGGGTTAGGGTAGGGTTAGGGTTAGGGTTAGGGTTAGGGTAGGGTTAGGGTTAGGGTTAGGGTTAGGTTTAGGGTTAGGGGTTAGGGTTAGGGTTAGGTTTTAGGGTTAGGGTTAGGGTTATATCACTTTTCAGTTTTCCTGTTATAATTGTTGAACAGGCGACACATATATAAATTAGTTTACAAAGTTGTGCTTTGTGTTTCTGTTCTTTCGATGGAAACTTGTTTCTCTGCTGTATATTGCGAGATAACACTTTTCAGTTTTCCTCTATTCCTAATTGCGCGAGCGACACACATGTGATTCCGTTTAAAAGTAGTGCTTTGCTTTTCTGTTATTTCGTCGGAAACTTGTTCTCGTGCTGTACAGTGCGATATAACACTTTTCAGTTTTCCTGTATTCCTAATGGAACGAGCGACACACATGTGATTTAGTTTACAAATTAGTGCTTTGCTTTTCTGTTCTTTCATTTGAAACTTTTTCCTGTGCTGTACAGTGCGTTATATCACTTTTCAGTTTTCCTGTTATAATAATTGTACAGGCGACACGTATGTGAATTAGTTTACAAAGTAGTGCTTTGCTTTTCTGTTCTTTCTTTGGAAACGTTTTCCTAGCTGTACAGTGCGATATATCACTTTTCAGTTTTCCTGTATTCCTAATTGGCCGAGCGACACACATGTGATTCCGTTTAAAAGTAGTGATTTCCTTTTCTGTTCTTTCGTTGGAAACTTGTTCCTGTGATGTACAGTGCAATATATCACTTTTCAGTTTTCCTGTATTGCTACTTGAGCGAGAGACACACATGTGATTCAGTTTACAATGTAGTGCTTGGCCTTTATGTTCTTTTGTTGGAAACTTGTTCCTGTTCCTTTTAGGAACAAGTTAGGGTTAGGGTTAGGGTTAGTGTTAGGGTAGGGTTAGGGTTAGGGTTAGGGTTAGGGGTTAGGGTTAGGGTTAGGTTTTAGGGTTAGGGTTAGGGTTATATCACTTTTCAGTTTTCCTGTTATAATAGTTGAACAGGCGACACATATATAAATTAGTTTATAAAGTTGTGCTTTGTGTTTCTGTTCTTTCGATGGAAACTTGTTTCCCTGCTCTACATTGCGATATAACACTTTTCACTTTTCCTGTATTCCTAATTGCGCGAGCGACACACATGTGATTCCGTTTAAAAGTAGTGCTTTGCTTTTCTGTTATTTCGTCGGAAACTTATTCTTGTGCTGTACAGTGCGTTTTATCACTTTTCAGTTTTCCTGTTATAATAATTGAACAGGCGACACGTATGTGAATTAGTTTACAAAGTAGTGCTTTGCTTTTCTGTTCTTTCTTTGGAAACGTTTTCCTAGCTGTACAGTGCGATATATCACTTTTCAGTTTTCCTGTATTCCTAATTGGCCGAGCGACACACATGTGATTCCGTTTAAAAGTACTGCTTTGCTTTTCTGTTCTTTCGTTGGAAACTTGTTCCTGTGATGTACAGTGCAATATATCACACTTTTCAGTTTTCCTGTATTCCTACTTGAGCGAGAGACACACATGTGATTCAGTTTACAATGTAGTGCTTGGCCTTTATGTTCTTTCGTTGGAAACTTGTTCCTGTTAGGACCAAGTTAGGGTTAGGGTTAGGGTTAGGGTTAGGGTTAGGGTTAGGGTTAGGGTTAGGGTAGGGTTAGGGTTAGGGTTAGGGTTAGGGTAGGGTTAGGGTTAGGGTTAGGGTTACGGTTAGGGGTTAGGGGTTAGGGTTAGGGTTAGGTTTTAGGGCTAGTGTTAGGGTTAGGGTTAGAGTAGGGTTAGGGTTAGGTTTTAGGGTTAGGGTTATGGTTAGGGTTATATCACTTTTCAGTTTTCCTGTTATAATAGTTGAACAGGAGACACATATATAAATTAGTTTACAAAGTTGTGCTTTGTGTTTCTGTTCTTTCGATGGAAACTTGTTTCTCTGCTGTACATTGCGACATAACACTTTTCAGTTTACCTGTATTCCTAATTGCGCGAGCGACACACATGTGATTCCGTTTAAAAGTAGTGCTTTGCTTTTCTGTTATTTCGTTGGAAACTTGTTCCTGTGATGTACAGTGCAATATATCACTTTTCAGTTTTACTGTATTCCTACTTGAGCGAGAGACACACGTGATTCAGTTTACAATTTAGTGCTTGGCCTTTATGTTCTTTTGTTGGAAACTTGTTCCTGTTCCTGTTAGGAACAAGTTAGGTTTAGGGTTAGGGTTAGGGTTAGGGTTAGGGTTAGGGTTAGGCTTAGGGTAGGGTTAGGGTTAGGGTTAGGGTTAGGGTAGGGTTAGGGTTAGGGTTAGGGTTTGTGTTAGGGGTTAGGGTTAGGGTTAGGGTTAGAGTTATATCACTTTTCAGTTTTCCTGTTATAATAGTTGAACAGGCGACACATATATAAATTAGTTTACAAAGTTGTGCTTTGTGTTTCTGTTCTTTCGATGGAAACTTGTTTCTCTGCTGTACATTGCGACATAACACTTTTCAGTTTACCTGTATTCCTAATTGCGCGAGCGACACACATGTGATTCCGGGTAAAGTAGTGCTTTGCTTTTCTGTTATTTCGTTGGAAACTTGTTCCTGTGATGTACAGTGCAATATATCACTTTTCAGTTTTACTGTATTCCTACTTGAGCGAGAGACACACGTGATTCAGTTTACAATTTAGTGCTTGGCCTTTATGTTCTTTTGTTGGAAACTTGTTCCTGTTCCTGTTAGGAACAAGTTAGGTTTAGGGTTAGGGTTAGGGTTAGGGTTAGGGTTAGGCTTAGGGTAGGGTTAGGGTTAGGGTTAGGGTTAGGGTAGGGTTAGGGTTAGGGTTAGGGTTAGGGTTAGGGTTAGGGTTAGGGTTAGGGGTTAGGGTTAGGGTTAGGGTTAGGGTTATATCACTTTTCAGTTTTCCTGTTATAATAGTTGAACAGGCGACACATATATAAATTAGTTTACAAAGTTGTGCTTTGTGTTTCTGTTCTTTCGATGGAAACTTGTTTCTCTGCTGTACATTGCGAGATAAGACTTTTCAGTTTTCCTGTATTCCTAATTGTTCGAGCGACAAACATGTGATTCCGTTTAAAAGTAGTGCTTTGCTTTTCTGTTATTTCGTCGGAAACTTGTTCTTGTGCTGTACAGAGCGTTTTATTACTGTTCAGTTTTCCTGTTATAACAATTGAACAGGCGACACCTATGTGAATTAGTTTACAAAGTAGTGCTTTGCTATTCTGTTCTTTCTTTGGAAACCTTTTCCTAGCTGTACAGTGCGATATATCACTTTTCAGTTTTCCTGTATTCCTAATTGGCCGAGCGACACACATGTGATTCCGTTTAAAAGTAGTGATTTCCTTTTCTGTTCTTTCGTTGGAAACTTGTTCCTGTGATGTACAGTGCAATATATCACTTTTCAGTTTTCCTGTATTGCTACTTGAGCGAGAGACACACATGTGATTCAGTTTACAATGTAGTGCTTGGCCTTTATGTTCTTTTGTTGGAAACTTGTTTCTGTTCCTATTAGGAACAAGGTAGGTTTAGGGTTAGGGTTAGGGTTAGGGTTAGTGTTAGGGTTAGGGTTAGGGTAGGGTTAGGGTTAGGGTTAGGTTTAGGGTTAGGGTAGGGTTAGGGTTAGGGTTAGGGTTAGGGTAGGGTTAGGGTTAGGGTTACGGTTAGGGTTAGGGGTTAGGGTTAGGGTTAGGTTTTAGGGTTAGGGTTAGGGTTATATCACTTTTCAGTTTTCCTGTTATAATAGTTGAACAGGCGACACATATATAAATTAGTTTACAAAGTTGTGCTTTGTATTTCTGTTCTTTCGATGGAAACTTGTTTCTCTGCTGTACATTGCGAGATAACACTTTTCAGTTTACCTGTATTCCTAATTGCGCGAGCGACACACATGTGATTCTGTGTAAAAGTAGTGCTTTGCTTTTCTGTTATTTCGTCGGAAACTTGTTCTTGTGCTGTACAGTGCGATATAACACTTTTCAGTTTTCCTGTATTCCTAATGGAACGAGCGACACACATGTGATTTAGTTTACAAATTAGTGCTTTGCTTTTCTGTTCTTTCATTTGAAACTTGGTCCTGTGCTGTACAGTGTGTTTTATTACATTTCAGTTTTCCTGCTATAATAATTGAACAGGCGACATGTATGTGAATTAATTCACAAAGTAGTGCTTTGCTTTTCTGTTCTTTCTTTGGAAACCTTTTCCTAGCTGTACAGTGCGATATATCACTTTTCAGTTTTCCTGTATTCCTAATTGGCCGAGCGACACACATGTGATTCCGTTTAAAAGTAGTGATTTCCTTTTCTGTTCTTTCGTTGAAAACTTGTTCCTGTGATGTACAGTGCAATATATCACTTTTCAGTTTTCCTGTATTGCTACTTGAGCGAGAGACACACATGTGATTCAGTTTGCAATGTAGTGCTTGGCCTTTATGTTCTTTTGTTGGAAACTTGTTCCTGTTCCTGTTAGGAACAAGTTAGGGTTAGGGTTAGGGTTAGGGTTAGGGTTAGTGTTAGGGTAGGGTTAGGGTTAGGGTTAGGGTTAGGGTTAGGGGTTAGGGTTTGGGTTAGGTTTTAGGGTTAGGGTTAGGATTATATCACTTTTCAGTTTTCCTGTTATAATAGTTGAACAGGCGACACATATATAAATTAGTTTACAAAGTTGTGCTTTGTGTTTCTGTTCTTTCGATGGAAACTTGTTTCTCTGCTGTACATTGCGAGATAACACTTTTCAGTTTTCCTGTATTCCTAATTGCGCGAGCGACACACATGTGATTCTGTTTAAAAGTAGTGCTTTGCTTTTCTGTTATTTCGTCGTAAACTTGTTCTTGTGCTGTACAGAGCGTTTTATTACTGTTCAGTTTTCCTGTTATAATAATTGAACAGGCGACACGTATGTGAATTAGTTTACAAAGTAGTGCTTTGCTATTCTGTTCTTTCTTTGGAAACCTTTTCCTAGCTGTACAGTGCGATATATCACTTTTCAGTTTTCCTGTATTGCTACTTGAGCGAGAGACACACATGTGATTCCTTTTAAAAGTAGTGCTTTCCTTTTCTGTTCTTTCGTTGGAAACTTGTTCCTGTTCCTGTTAGGAACAAGTTAGGGTTAGGGTTAGGGTTAGGGTTAGGGTTAGGGTTAGGGTAGGGTTAGGGTTAGGGTTAGGGTTAGGGTTAGGGTAGGGTTAGGGTTAGGTTTTAGGGTTAGGTTTATGGTTAGGGTTATATCACTTTTCAGTTTTCCTGTTATAATAGTTGAACAGGCGACACGTATGTGAACTAGTTTACAAAGTAGTGCTTTGCAGTTCTGTTCTTTCTTTGGAAACGTTTTCCTACTATACCGTGCGATATATCACTTTTCAGTTTTCCTGTATTCCTAATTGGCCGAGCGACACACATGTGATTCCGTTTAAAAGTAGTGATTTCCTTTTCTGTTCTTTCGTTGGAAACTTGTTCCTGTGATGTACAGTGCAATATATCACTTTTCAGTTTTCCTGTATTGCTACTTGAGCGAGAGACACACATGTGATACAGTTTACAATGTAGTGCTTGGCCTTTATGTTCTTTTGTTGGAAACTTGTTCCTGTTCCTGTTAGGAACAAGTTAGGGTTAGGGTTAGGGTTAGGGTTAGTGTTAGGGTTAGGGTTAGGGTAGGGTTAGGGTTAGGGTTAGGGTTAGGGTTAGGGTTAGGGTAGGGTTAGGGTTAGGGTTAGGGTTAGGGTTAGGGTTAGGGGTTACGGTTAGGGTTAGGGTTAGGGTTATATCACTTTTCAGTTTTCCTGTTAAAATAGTTGAACAGGCGACACATATATAAATTAGTTTACAAAGTTGTGCTTTGTGTTTCTGTTCTTTCTATGGAAACTTGTTTCTCTGCTGTGCATTGCGAGATAACACTTTTCAGTTTTCCTGTATTCCTAATTGCGCGAGCGACACACATGTGATTCCATTTAAAAGTAGTGCTTTGCTTTTCTGTTATTTCGTCGGAAACTTGTTCTTGTGCTGTAGAGTGCGATATAACACTTTTCAGTTTTCCTGTATTCCTAATGGAACGAGCGACACACATGTGATTTAGTTTACAAATTAGTGCTTTGCTTTTCTGTTCTTTCATTTGAAACTTGTTCCTGTGCTGTACAGTGTGTTATATCACTTTTCAGTTATCCTGTTATAATAATTGAACAGGCGACACTTATGTGAATTAGTTTACAAAGTAGTGCTTTGCTTTTCTGTTCTTTCCTTAAAAACTTGTTCCTGTGCTGTACACCGTCTTAGATCACTTTTCAGTTTTCCGGTTATAATAATTGACCAGGCGACACATATGTGAATTATTTTACAAAGTAGTGCTTTGCTTTTCTGTTCTTTCTTTGGAAACGTTTTCCTAGCTGTACAGTGCGAAATATCACTTTTCAGTTTTCCTGTATTCCTAATTGGCCGAGCGACACAAATGTGATTCCGTTTAAAAGTAGTGCTTTGCTTTTCTATTCTTTCGTTGGAAACTTGTTCCTGTGATGTACAGTGCAATATATCACACTTTTCAGTTTTCCTGTATTCCTACTTGGGCGAGAGACACACATGTGATTCAGTTTACAATGTAGTGCTTGGCTTTTATGTTCTTTCGTTGGAAACTTGTTCCTGTTAGGAACAAGATAGGGTTAGGGTTAGGGTTAGGGTTAGGGTTAGGGTAGGGTTAGGGTTAGGGTTAGGGTTAGGGTAGGGTTAGGGTTAGGGTTAGGGTTACGGTTAGGGTTTACGGTTAGGGTTAGGGTTAGGTTTTAGGGTTAGTGTTAGGGTTAGGGTTAGAGTAGGATTAGGGTTAGGTTTTAGGGTTAGGGTTATGGTTAGGGTTATATCACTTTTCAGTTTTCCTGTTATAATAGTTGAACAGTCGACACATACATAAATTAGTTTACAAAGTTGTGCTTTGTGTTTCTGTTCTTTCGATGGAAACTTGTTTCTCTGCTGTACATTGCGACATAACACTTTTCAGTTTACCTGTATTCCAAATTGTTCGAGCGACACACATGTGATTCCGTTTAAAAGTAGTGCTTTGCTTTTCTGTTCTTTCATCGGAAACTTGTTCTTGTGCTGTACATTGCGATTTAACACTTTTCAGTTTTCCTGTATTCCTAATGGAACTAGCGACACACATGTGATTTGGTTTACAAATTAGTTCTTTGCTTTTCTGTTCTTTCATTTGAAACTTGTTCCTGTGCTGTACAGTGCGTTTTATTACTGTTCAGTTTTCCTGTTATAATAATTGAACAGGTGACACGTATGTGAATTAGTTTACAAAGTAGTGCTTTGCTTTTCTGTTCTTTGTTTGGAAACCTTTTCCTAGCTGTACAGTGCGATATATCACTTTTCAGTTTTCCTGTATTCCTAACTGGCCGAGCGACACACATGTGATTCCGTTTAAAAGTAGTGCTTTCCTTTTCTGTTCTTTCGTTGGAATCTTGTTCCTGTGATGTACAGTGCAATATATCACTTTTCAGTTTTCCTGTATTGCTACTTGAGCGAGAGACACACATGTGATTCAGTTTACAATGTAGTGCTTGGCCTTTATGTTCTTTTGTTGGAAACTTGTTCCTGTTCCTGTTAGGAACAAGTTAGGGTTAGGGTTAGGGTTAGGGTTAGGGTTAGGGTTAGGGTTAGGGTTAGGGTTAGGGTAGTGTTAGGGTTAAGGTTAGGGTTAGGGTAGGGTTAGGGTTAGGGTTAGGGTTAGGGTTAGGGGTTAGGGTTAGGTTTTAGGGTTAGGGTTAGGGTTATATCACTTTTCAGTTTTCCTGTTATAATAGTTGAACAGGCGACACATATATAAATTAGTTTACAAAGTTGTGCTTTGTGTTTCTGTTCTTTCGATGGAAACTTGTTTCTCTGCTGTACATTGCGACATAACACTTTTCAGTTTACCTGTATTCCTAATTGCGCGAGCGACACACATGTGATTCTGTTTAAAAGTAGTGCTTTGCTTTTCTGTTATTTCGTCGGAAACTTGTTCTTGTGCTGTACAGTGCGATATAACACTTTTCAGTTTTCCTGTATTCCTAATGGAACGAGCGACACACATGTGATTTAGTTTACAAATTAGTGCTTTGCTTTTCTGTTCTTTCATTTGAAACTTGTTCCTGTGCTGTACAGTGCTTTTTATTACTTTTCAGTTTTCCTGTTATAATAATTGAACAGGCTACACGTATGTGAATTAGTTTACAAAGTAGTGCTTTGCTTTTCTGTTCTTTCTTTGGAAACCTTTTCCTAGCTGTACAGTGCGATATATCACTTTTCAGTTTTCCTGTATTCCTAATTGGTGGAGCGACACACATGTGATTCCCTTTAAAAGTAGTGCTTTCCTTTTCTGTTCTTTCGTTGAAAACTTGTTCCTGTGATGTACAGTGCAATATATCACTTTTCAGTTTTCCTGTATTGCTACTTGAGCGAGAGACACACATGTGATTCAGTTTACAATGTAGTGCTTGGCCTTTATGTTCTTTCGTTGGAAACTTGTTCCTGTTAGGAACAAGATAGGGTTAGGATTAGGGTTAGGGTTAGGGTTAGCGTTAGGGTTAGGGTAGGGTTAGGGTTAGGGTTAGGGTTAGGGTAGGGTTAGGGTTAGGGTTAGGGTTACGGTTAAGGTTTAGGGTTAGGTTTAGGGTTAGGTTTTAGGGTTAGTGTTAGGGTTAGGGTTAGAGTAGGATTAGTGTTAGGTTTTAGGGTTAGGGTTATGGTTAGGGTTGTATCACTTTTCAGTTTTCCTGTTATAATAGTTGAACAGGGGACACATACATAAATTAGTTTACAAAGTTGTGCTTTGTGTTTCTGTTCTTTCGATGGAAACTTGTTTCTCTGCTGTCGACATAACACTTTTCAGTTTACCTGTCCTCCTAACTGCGCGAGCGACACACATGTGATTCCGTTTAAAAGTAGTGCTTTCCTTTTCTGTTCTTTCGTTGGAATCTTTTTCCTGTGATGTACAGTGCAATATATCACTTTTCAGTTTTCCTGTATTGCTACTTGAGCGAGAGACACACATGTGATTCAGTTTACAATGTAGTGCTTGGCCTTTATGTTCTTTTGTTGGAAACTTGTTCCTGTTCCTGTTAGGAAAAAGTTAGGGTTAGGGTTAGGGTTAGGGTTAGGGTTAGGGTTAGGGTTAGGGTTAGGGTTAGGATTAGTGTTAGGGTAGGGTTAGGGTTAGGGTTAGGGTTAGGGTAGGGTTAGGGTTAAGGTTAGGGTTAGGGGTTAGGGTTAGGGTTAGGTTTTAGGGTTAGGGTTAGGGTTATATCACTTTTCAGTTTTCCTGTTAAAATAGTTGAACAGGCGACACATATATAAATTAGTTTACAAAGTTGTGCTTTGTGTTTCTGTTCTTTCGATGGAAACTTGTTTCTCTGCTGTACATTGCGAGATAACACTTTTCAGTTTTCCTGTATTCCTAATTGCACGAGCGACACACATGTGATTCCGTTTAAAAGTAGTGCTTTGCTTTTCTGTTATTTCGTCGGAAACTTGTTCTTGTGCTGTACAGAGCGTTTTATTACTGTTCAGTTTTCCTGTTATAATAATTGAACAGGCGACACGTATATGAATTAGTTTACAAAGTAGTGCTTTGCTATTCTGTTCTTTCTTTGGAAACCTTTTCCTAGCTGTACAGTGCGATATATCACTTTTCAGTTTTCCTGTATTCCTAATTGGCCGAGCGAAACACATGTGATTCCGTTTAAAAGTAGTGATTTCCTTTTCTGTTCTTTCGTTGGAAACTTGTTCCTGTGATGTACAGTGCAATATATCACTTTTCAGTTTTCCTGTATTGCTACTTGAGCGAGAGACACACATGTGATTCAGTTTACAATGTAGTGCTTGGCCTTTATGTTCTTTTGTTGGAAACTTGTTTCTGTTCCTATTAGGAACAAGGTAGGTTTAGGGTTAGGGTTAGGGTTAGGGTTAGTGTTAGGGTTAGGGTTAGGGTAGGGTTAGGGTTAGGGTTAGGGTTAGGGTTAGGGTTAGGGTAGGTTTAGGGTTAGGTTTAGGGTTAGGGTAGGGTTAGGTTTAGGGTTACGGTTAGGGTTAGGGGTTAAGGTTAGGGTTAGGTTTTAGGGTTAGGGTTAGGGTTATATCACTTTTCATTTTTCCTGTTATAATAGTTGAACAGGCGACACATATATAAATTAGTTTACAAAGTTGTGCTTTGTGTTTCTGTTCTTTCGATGGAAACTTGTTTCTCTGCTGTACATTGCGAGATAACACTTTTCAGTTTACCTGCATTCCTAATTGCGCGAGCGACACACATGTGATTCCGTTTAAAAGTAGTGCTTTGCTTTTCTGTTAATTCGTCGGAAACTTGTTCTTGTGCTGTACAGTGCGATATAACACTTTTCAGTTTTCCTGTATTCCTAATGGAACGAGCGACACACATGTGATTTAGTTTACAAATTAGTGCTTTGCTTTTCTGTTCTTTCATTTGAAACTTGGTCCTGTGCTGTACAGTGCGTTTTATTACTTTTCAGTTTTCCTGTTATAATAATTGAACAGGCGACACGTATGTGAATTAGTTTACAAAGTAGTGCTTTGCTTTTCTGTTCTTTCTTTGGAAACGTTTTCCTAGCTGTACAGTGCGATATATCACTTTTCAGTTTTCCTGTATTCCTAATTGGCCGAGCGACACACATGTGATTCCGTTTAAAAGTAGTGATTTCCCTTTCTGTTCTTTCGTTGGAAACTTGTTCCTGTGATGTACAGTGCAATATATCACTTTTCAGTTTTCCTGTATTGCTACTTGAGCGAGAGACACACATGTGATTCAGTTTACAATGTAGTGCTTGGCCTTTATGTTCTTTTGTTGGAAACTTGTTCCTGTTCCTGTTAGGAACAAGTTAGGGTTAGGGTTAGGGTTAGTGTTAGGGTAGGGTTAGGGTTAGGGTTAGGGTTAGGGTTAGGGTTAGGGTAGGGTTAGGGTTAGAGTTATATCACTTTTCAGTTTTCCTGTTATAATAGTTGAACAGGCGACACATATATAAATTAGTTTATAAAGTTGTGCTTTGTGTTTCTGTTCTTTCGATGGAAACTTGTTTCTCTGCTGTACATTGCGAGATAACACTTTTCACTTTTCCTGTATTCCTAATTGCGCGAGCGACACACATGTGATTCCGTTTAAAAGTAGTGCTTTGCTTTTCTGTTATTTCGTCGGAAACTTATTCTTGTGCAGTACAGTGCGATATAACACTTTTCAGTTTTCCTGTATTCCTAATGGAACGAGCGACACACATGTGATTTAGTTTATAAATTAGTGCTTTGCTTTTCTGTTCTTTCATTTGAAACTTGTTCCTGTGCTGTACAGTGCGTTATATCACTTTTCAGTTTTCCTGTTATAATAATTGAACAGGCGACACGTATGTGAATTAGTTTACAAAGTAGTGCTTTGCTTTTCTGTTCTTTCCTTAAAAACTTGTTCCTGTGCTGTACACCGTCTTAGATCACTTTTCAGTTTTCCGGTTATAATAATTGACCAGGCGACACATATGTGAATTAGTTTACAAAGTAGTGCTTTGCTTTTCTGTTCTTTCTTTGGAAAACTTTTCCTAGCTGTACAGTGCGATATATCACTTTTCAGTTTTCCTGTATTCCTAATTGGCCGAGCGACACACATGTGATTCCGTTTAAAAGTAGTGCTTTGCTTTTCTGTTCTTTCGTTGGAAACTTGTTCCTGTGATGTACAGTGCAATATATCACACTTTTCAGTTTTCCTGTATTCCTACTTGAGCGAGAGACACACATGTGATTCACTTTACAATGTAGTGCTTGGCCTTTATGTTCTTTCGTTGGAAACTTGTTCCTGTTAGGAACAAGTTAGGGTTACGGTTAGGGTTAGGGTTAGGGTTAGGGTTAGGGTTAGGGTTAGGGTAGGGTTAGGGTTAGGGTTAGGGTTAGGGTAGGGTTAGGGTTAGGGTTACGGTTACGGTTAGGGGTTAGGGTTAGGGTTAGGGTTAAGTTTTAGGGTTAGTGTTAGGGTTGGGGTTAGAGTAGGGTTAGGGTTAGGTTTTAGGGTTAGGGTTATGGTTAGGGTTATATCACTTTTCAGTTTTCCTGTTATAATAGTTGAACAGGCGACACATATATAAATTAGTTTACAAAGTTGTGCTTTGTGTTTCTGTTCTTTCGATGGAAACTTGTTTCTCTGCTGTACATTGCGAGATAACACTTTTCAGTTTTCCTGTATTCCAAATTGTTCGAGCGACACACATGTGATTCCGTTTAAAAGTAGTGCTTTGCTTTTCTGTTATTTCGTCGGAAACTTGTTCTTGTGCTGTACAGTGCGATATATCACTTTTCAGTTTTCCTGTATTCCTAATGGAACGAGCGACACACATGTGATTTAGTTTACACATTAGTGCTTTGCTTTTCTGTTCTTTCATTTGAAACTTGTTCCTGTGCTGTACAGTGCGTTTTATTACTGTTCAGTTTTCCTGTTATAATAATTGAACAGGCGACACGTATGTGAATTAGTTTACAAAGTAGTGCTTTGCTTTTCTCTTCTTTCTTTGGAAACGTTTTCCTACTATACAGTGCGATATATCACTTTTCAGTTTTCCTGTATTCCTAATTGACCGAGCGACACACATGTGATTCCGTTTAAAAGTAGTGCTTTGCTTTTCTGTTCTTTCGTTGGAAACTTGTTCCTGTGATGTACAGTGCAATATATCACTTTTCAGTTTTCCTGTATTCCTACTTGAGCGAGAGACACACATGTTATACAGTTTACAATGTAGTGCTTGGCCTTTATGTTCTTTTGTTGGAAACTTGTTCCTGTTCCTGTTAGGAACAAGTTAGGGTTAGGGTTAGGGTTAGGGTTAGGGTTAGGGTTAGGGTAGGGTTAGGGTTAGGGTTAGGGTTAGGGTAGGGTTAGGGTTAGGGTTAGGGTTAGGTTTAGGGTTAGGGGTTAGGGTTAGGGTTAGGTTTTAGGGTTAGGGTTAGGTTTATATCACTTTTCAGTTTTCCTGTTATAATAGTTGAACAGGCGACACATATATAAATTAGTTTACAAAGTTGTGCTTTGTGTTTCTGTTCTTTCGATGGAAACTTGTTTCTCTGCTGTATATTGCGAGATAACACTTTTCAGTTTTCCTCTATTCCTAATTGCGCGAGCGACACACATGTGATTCTGTTTAAAAGTAGTGCTTTGCTTTTCTGTTATTTCGTCGGAAACTTGTTCTTGTGCTGTACAGTGCGATATAACACTTTTCAGTTTTCCTGTATTCCTAATGGAACGAGCGACACACATGTGATTTAGTTTACAAATTAGTGCTTTGCTTTTCTGTTCTTTCTTTGGAAACGTTTTCCTAGCTGTACAGTGCGATATATCACTTTTCAGTTTTCCTGTATTCCTAATTGGCCGAGCGACACACATGTGATTCCGTTTAAAAGTAGTGCTTTGCTTTTCTGTTCTTTCGTTGGAAACTTGTTCCTGTGATGTACAGTGCAATATATCACACTTTTCAGTTTTCCTGTATTCCTACTTGGGCGAGAGACACACATGTGATTCAGTTTACAATGTAGTGCTTGGCCTTTATGTTCTTTCCTTGGAAACTTGTTCCTGTTAGGAACAAGATAGGGTTAGGGTTAGGGTTAGGGTTAGGGTAGGGTTAGGGTTAGGGTTAGGGTTAGGGTAGGGTTAGGGTTAGGGTTAGGGTTACGGTTAGGGTTTAGGGTTAGGGTTAGGGTTAGGTTTTAGGGTTAGTGTTAGGGTTAGGGTTAGAGTAGGATTAGGGTTAGGTTTTAGGGTTAGGGTTATGGTTAGGGTTATATCACTTTTCAGTTTTCCTGTTATAATAGTTGAACAGTCGACACATACATAAATTAGTTTACAAAGTTGTGCTTTGTGTTTCTGTTCTTTCGATGGAAACTTGTTTCTCTGCTGTACATTGCGACATAACACTTTTCAGTTTACCTGTCTTCCTAACTGCACGAGCGACACACATGTGATTCCGTTTAAAAGTAGTGCTTTGCTTTTCTGTTCTTTCATCGGAAACTTGTTCTTGTGCTGTACATTGCGATTTAACACTTTTCAGTTTTCCTGTATTCCTAATGGAACTAGCGACACACATGTGATTTGGTTTACAAATTAGTTCTTTGCTTTTCTGTTCTTTCATTTGAAACTTGTTCCTGTGCTGTACAGTGCGTTTTATTACTTTTCAGTTTTCCTGTTATAATAATTGAACAGGCGACACGTATGTGAATTAGTTTACAAAGTAGTGCTTTGCTTTTCTGTTCTTTCTTTGGAAATCTTTTCCTAGCTGTACAGTGCGATATATCACTTTTCAGTTTTCCTGTATTCCTAATTGGCCGAGCGACACACATGTGATTCCGTTTAAAAGTAGTGATTTCGTTTTCTGTTCTTTCGTTGGAATCTTGTTCCTGTGATGTACAGTGCAATATATCACTTTTCAGTTTTCCTGTATTGCTACTTGAGCGAGAGACACACATGTGATTCAGTTTACAATGTAGTGCTTGGCCTTTATGTTCTTTCGTTGGAAACTTGTTCCTGTTAGGAACAAGATAGGGTTAGGGTTAGGGTTAGGGTTAGGGTTAGGGTTAGGGTTAGGGTTAGGGTTAGGGTAGGGTTAGGGTTAGGGTTAGGGTTAGGGTAGGGTTAGGGTTAGGGTTAGGGTTACGGTTAGGGTTTAGGGTTAGGTTTAGGGTTAGGTTTTAGGGTTAGTGTTAGGGTTAGGGTTAGAGTAGGATTAGTGTTAGGTTTTAGGGTTAGGGTTATGGTTAGGGTTATATCACTTTTCAGTTTTCCTGTTATAATAGTTGAACAGGCGACACATACATCAATTAGTTTACAAAGTTGTGCTTTGTGTTTCTGTTCTTTCGATGGAAACTTGTTTCTCTGCTGTACATTGCGAGATAACACTTTTCAGTTTTCCTGTATTCCTAATTGCGCGAGCGACACACATGTGATTCCGTTTAAAAGTAGTGCTTTGCTTTTCTGTTATTTCGTCGGAAACTTGTTCTTGTGCTGTACAGTGCGATATATCACTTTTCAGTTTTCCTGTATTCCTAATTGAGCGAGCGACACACATGTGATTTAGTTTACAAAGTAGTGTTTTGCGTTTCTGTTCTTTTGTTGGAAACTTGTTTCTGTGCTGTACAGTGTGATTTGTCAGTTTTCAGGTTGCCTGTTATAATAATTGAATGGGCGACACGTATGTGATTTAGTTTACAAAGTAGTGCTTTGCTTTTCTGTTCTTTCCTTAAAAACTTGTTCCTGTGCTGTACACCGTCTTAGATCACTTTTCAGTTTTCCGGTTATAATAATTGACCAGGCGAAACGTATTTGAATTAGTTTACAAAGTAGTGCTTTGCTTTTCTGTTCTTTCTTTGGAAACGTTTTCCTAGCTGTACAGTGCGATATATCACATTTCAGTTTTCCTGTATTCCTAATGGAACGAGCGACACACATGTGATTTAGTTTACAAATTAGTGCTTTGCTTTTCTGTTCTTTCATTTGAAACTTGTTCCTGTGCTGTACAGTGCGTTTTATTACTGTTCAGTTTTCCTGTTATAATAATTGAACAGGCGACACGTATGTGAATTAGTTTACAAAGTAGTGCTTTGCTTTTCTGTTCTTTCTTTGGAAACCTTTTCCTAGCTGTACATTGCGATATATCATTTTCAGTTTTGCTGTATTCCTAATTGGCCGAGCGACACACATGTGATTCCATTTAAAAGTAGTGCTTTCCTTTTCTGTTCTTTTGTTGGAAACTTGTTCGTGTGATGTACAGTGCAATATATCACTTTTCAGTTTTCCTGTATTGCTACTTGAGCGAGAGACACACATGTGATTCAGTTTACAATGTAGTGCTTGGCCTTTATGTTCTTTTGTTGGAAACTTGTTCCTGTTCCTGTTAGGAACAAGTTAGGGTTAGGGTTAGGGTTAGGGTTAGGGTTAGGGTTAGGGTTAGTGTTAGGGTTAGGGTAGGGTTAGGAATAGGGTTAGGGTTAGGGTAGGGTTAGGGTTAGGGTTAGGGTTAGGGTTAGGGGTTACGGTTAGGGTTAGGGTTAGGGTTATATCACTTTTCAGTTTTCCTGTTAAAATAGTTGAACAGGCGACACATATATAAATTAGTTTACAAAGTTGTGCTTTGTGTTTCTGTTCTTTCTATGGAAACTTGTTTCTCTGCTGTACATTGCGAGATAACACTTTTCAGTTTTCCTGTATTCCTAATTGCGCGAGCGACACACATGTGATTCCATTTAAAAGTAGTGCTTTGCTTTACTGTTATTTTGTCGGAAACTTGTTCTTGTGCTGTACAGTGCGATATAACACTTTTCAGTTTTCCTGTATTCCTAATGGAACGAGCGACACACATGTGATTTAGTTTACAAATTAGTGCTTTGCTTTTCTGTTCTTTCATTTGAAACTTGTTCCTGTGCTGTACAGTGTGTTATATCACTTTTCAGTTATCCTGTTATAATAATTGAACAGGCGACACTTATGTGAATTAGTTTACAAAGTAGTGCTTTGCTTTTCTGTTCTTTCCTTAAAAACTTGTTCCTGTGCTGTACACCGTCTTAGATCACTTTTCAGTTTTCCGGTTATAATAATTGACCAGGCGACACATATGTGAATTATTTTACAAAGTAGTGCTTTGCTTTTCTGTTCTTTTTTGGAAACGTTTTCCTAGCTGTACAGTGCGATATATCACTTTTCAGTTTTCCTGTATTCCTAATTGGCCGAGCGACACACATGTGATTCCGTTTAAAAGTAGTGCTTTGCTTTTCTGTTCTTTTGTTGGAAACTTGTTCCTGTGATGTACAGTGCAATATATCACACTTTTCAGTTTTCCTGTATTCCTACTTGGGCGAGAGACACACATGTGATTCAGTTTACAATGTAGTGCTTGGCCTTTATGTTCTTTCGTTGGAAACTTGTTCCTGTTAGGAACAAGATAGGGTTAGGGTTAGGGTTAGGGTTAGGGTTAGGGTTAGGGTAGGGTTAGGGTTAGGGTTAGGGTTAGGGTAGGGTTAGGGTTAGGGTTAGGGTTACGGTTAGGGTTTAGGGTTAGGGTTAGGGTTAGGTTTTAGGGTTAGTGTTAGGGTTAGGGTTAGAGTAGGATTAGGGTTAGGTTTTAGGGTTAGGGTTATGGTTAGGGTTATATCACTTTTCAGTTTTCCTGTTATAATAGTTGAACAGTCGACACATACATAAATTAGTTTACAAAGTTGTGCTTTGTGTTTCTGTTCTTTCGATGGAAACTTGTTTCTCTGCTGTACATTGCGACATAACACTTTTCAGTTTACCTGTCTTCCTAACTGCACGAGCGACACACATGTGATTCCGTTTAAAAGTAGTGCTTTGCTTTTCTGTTCTTTCATCGGAAACTTGTTCTTGTGCTGTACATTGCGATTTAACACTTTTCAGTTTTCCTGTATTCCTAATGGAACTAGCGACACACATGTGATTTGGTTTACAAATTAGTTCTTTGCTTTTCTGTTCTTTCATTTGAAACTTGTTCCTGTGCTGTACAGTGCGTTTTATTACTTTTCAGTTTTCCTGTTATAATAATTGAACAGGCGACACGTATGTGAATTAGTTTACAAAGTAGTGCTTTGCTTTTCTGTTCTTTCTTTGGAAACCTTTTCCTAGCTGTACAGTGCGATATATCACTTTTCAGTTTTCCTGTATTCCTAATTGGCCGAGCGACACACATGTGATTCCGTTTAAAAGTAGTGCTTTCCTTTTCTGTTCTTTCGTTGGAATCTTGTTCCTGTGATGTACAGTGCAATATATCACTTTTCAGTTTTCCTGTATTGCTACTTGAGCGAGAGACACACATGTGATTCAGTTTACAATGTAGTGCTTGGCCTTTATGTTCTTTTGTTGGAAACTTGTTCCTGTTAGGAACAAGTTAGGGTTAGGGTTAGGGTTAGGGTTAGGGTTAGGGTAGGGTTAGGGTTAGGGTTAGGGTTAGGGTAGGGTTAGGGTTAGGGTTAGGGTTAGGGTTAGGGTTAGGGTTAGGGTTAGGGTTAGTGTTAGGGTAGTGTTAGGGTTAAGGTTAGGGTTAGGGTAGGGTTAGGGTTAGGGTTAGGGTTAGGGTTAGAGGTTAGGGTTAGGGTTAGGTTTTAGGGTTAGGGTTAGGGTTATATCACTTTTCAGTTTTCCTGTTATAATAGTTGAACAGGCGACATATATATAAATTAGTTTACAAAGTTGTGCTTTGTGTTTCTGTTCTTTCGATGGAAACTTGTTTCTCTGCTGTACATTGCGACATAACACTTTTCAGTTTACCTGTATTCCTAATTGCGCGAGCGACACACATGTGATTCTGTTTAAAAGTAGTGCTTTGCTTTTCTGTTATTTCGTCGGAAACTTGTTCTTGTGCTGTACAGTGCGATATAACACTTTTCAGTTTTCCTGTATTCCTAATGGAACGAGCGACACACATGTGATTTAGTTTACAAATTAGTGCTTTGCTTTTCTGTTCTTTCATTTGAAACTTGTTCCTGTGCTGTACAGTGCTTTTTATTACTTTTCAGTTTTCCTGTTATAATAATTGAACAGGCTACACGTATGTGAATTAGTTTACAAAGTAGTGCTTTGCTTTTCTGTTCTTTCTTTGGAAACCTTTTCCTAGCTGTACAGTGCGATATATCACTTTTCAGTTTTCCTGTATTCCTAATTGGTCGAGCGACACACATGTGATTCCTTTTAAAAGTAGTGCTTTCCTTTTCTGTTCTTTCGTTGAAAACTTGTTCCTGTGATGTACAGTGCAATATATCACTTTTCAGTTTTCCTGTATTGCTACTTGAGCGAGAGACACACATGTGATTCAGTTTACAATGTAGTGCTTGGCCTTTATGTTCTTTCGTTGGAAACTTGTTCCTGTTAGGAACAAGATAGGGTTAGGGTTAGGGTTAGGGTTAGGGTTAGGGTTAGGGTTAGGGTAGGGTTAGGGTTAGGGTTAGGGTTAGGGTAGGGTTAGGGTTAGGGTTAGGGTTACGGTTAGGGTTTAGGGTTAGGTTTAGGGTTAGGTTTTAGGGTTAGTGTTAGGGTTAGGGTTAGAGTAGGATTAGTGTTAGGTTTTAGGGTTAGGGTTATGGTTAGGGTTATATCACTTTTCAGTTTTCCTGTTATAATAGTTGAACAGGCGACACATACATAAATTAGTTTACAAAGTTGTGCTTTGTGTTTCTGTTCTTTCGATGGAAACTTGTTTCTCTGCTGTACATTGCGACATAACACTTTTCAGTTTACCTGTCTTCCTAACTGCGCGAGCGACACACATGTGATTCCGTTTAAAAGTAGTGCTTTCCTTTTCTGTTCTTTCGTTGGAATCTTGTTCCTGTGATGTACAGTGCGATATATCACATTTCAGTTTTCCTGTATTCCTAATGGAACGAGCGACACACATGTGATTTAGTTTACAAATTAGTGCTTTGCTTTTCTGTTCTTTCATTTGAAACTTGTTCCTGTGCTGTACAGTGCGTTATATCACTTTTCAGTTTTCCTGTTATAATAATTGAACAGGCGACACGTATGTGAATTAGTTTACAAAGTAGTGCTTTGCTTTTCTGTTCTTTCCTTAAAAACTTGTTCCTGTGCTGTACACCGTCTTAGATCACTTTTCAGTTTTCCGGTTATAATAATTGACCAGGCGACACATATGTGAATTAGTTTACAAAGTAGTGCTTTGCTTTTCTGTTCTTTCTTTGGAAACGTTTTCCTAGCTGTACAGTTCGATATATCACTTTTCAGTTTTCCTGTATTCCTAATTGGCCGAGCGACACACATGTGATTCCGTTTAAAAGTAGTGCTTTGCTTTTCTGTTCTTTCGTTGGAAACTTGTTCCTGTGATGTACAGTGCAATATGTCACACTTTTCAGTTTTCCTGTATTCCTACTTGAGCGAGAGACACACATGTGATTCAGTTTACAATGTAGTGCTTGGCCTTTATGTTCTTTCATTGGAAACTTGTTCCTGTTAGGAACAAGTTAGGGTTAGGGTTAGGGTTAGGGTTAGGGTTAGGGTTAGGGTTAGGGTTAGGGTTAGGGTAGGGTTAGGGTTAGGGTTAGGGTAGGGTTAGGGTTAGGGTTAGGGTTACGGTTAGGGGTTAGGGTTAGGGTTAGGGTTAGGTTTTAGGGTTAGTGTTAGGGTTTGGTTTAGAGTAGGGTTAGGGTTAGGTTTTAGGGTTAGGGTTATGGTTAGGGTTATATCACTTTTCAGTTTTCCTGTTATAATAGTTGAACAGGCGACACATATATAAATTAGTTTACAAAGTTGTGCTTTGTGTTTCTGTTCTTTCGATGGAAACTTGTTTCTCTGCTGTACATTGCGAGATAACACTTTTCAGTTTTCCTGTATTCCAAATTGTTCGAGCGACACACATGTGATTCCGTTTAAAAGTAGTGCTTTGCTTTTCCGTTATTTCGTCGGAAACTTGTTCTTGTGCTGTACAGTGCGATATATCACTTTTCAGTTTTCCTGTATTCCTAATGGAACGAGCGACACACATGTGATTTAGTTTACAAATTAGTGCTTACCTTTTCTGTTCTGTCATTTGAAACTTGTTCCTGTGCTGTACAGTGCGTTTTATTACTGTTCAGTTTTCCTGTTATAATAATTGAACAGGCGACACGTATGTGAATTAGTTTACAAAGTAGTGCTTTGCTTTTCTGTTCTTTCTTTGGAAACGTTTTCCTAGCTGTACAGTGCGATATATCTCTTTTCAGTTTTCCTGTATTCCTACTTGAGCGAGAGACACACATGTTATTCAGTTTACAATGTAGTGCTTGGCCTTTATGTTCTTTTGTTGGAAACTTGTTCCTGTTCCTGTTAGGAACAAGTTAGGGTTAGGGTTAGGGTTAGGGTTAGGGTTAGGGTTAGGGTTAGGGTAGGGTTAGGGTTAGGGTTAGGGTTAGGGTTAGGTTTTAGGGTTAGGGTTAGGGTTATATCACTTTTCAGTTTTCTTGTTATAATAGTTGAACAGGCGACACATATATAAATTAGTTTACAAAGTTGTGCTTTGTGTTTCTGTTCTTTCGATGGAAACTTGTTTCTCTGCTGTACATTGCGACATAACACTTTTCAGTTTACCTGTATTCCTAATTGCGCGAGCGACACACATGTGATTTCGTTTAAAAGTAGTGCTTTGCTTTTCTGTTATTTCGTCGGAAACTTGTTCTTGTGCTGTACAGTGCGATATATCACTTTTCATTTTTCCTGTATTCCTAATGGAACGAGCGACACACATGTGATTTAGTTTACAAATTAGTGCTTTGCTTTTCTGTTCTTTCATTTGAAACTTGTTCCTGTGCTGTACAGTGTGTTTTATTACTTTTCAGTTTTCCTGTTATAATAATTGAACAGGCGACACGGATGTGAATTAGTTTACAAAGTAGTGCTTTGCTTTTCTGTTCTTTCTTTGGAAACCTTTTCCTAGCTGTACAGTGCGATATATCACTTTTCAGTTTTCCTGTATTCCTAATTGGCCGAGCGACACACATGTGATTCCGTTTAAAAGTAGTGCTTTGCTTTTCTGTTCTTTCGTTGGAAACTTGTTCCTGTGATGTACAGTGCAATATATCACACTTTTCAGTTTTCCTGTATTCCTACTTGAGCGAGAGACACACATGTGATTCAGTTTACAATGCAGTGCTTGGCCTTTATGTTCTTTCGTTGGAAACTTGTAGGAACAAGTTAGGGTTAGGGTTAGGGTTAGGGTTAGGGTTAGGGTTAGGGTTGTATCACTTTTCAGTTTTCCTGTTATAATAGTTGAACAGGCGACACATATGTGAATTAGTTTAGAAAGTAGTGCTTTGCTTTACTGTTCTTTCTTTGGAAACGTTTTCCTAGCTGTACAGTGCGATATACCACTTTTCAGTTTTCCTGTATTCCTAATTGGCCGAGCGACACACATGTGATTCAGTTTAAAAGTAGTGCTTTCCCTTTCTGTTCTTTCGTTGGAAACTTGTTCCTGTGATGTACAGTGCAATATATCACTTTTCAGTTTTCCTGTATTGCTACTTGAGCGAGAGACACACATGTGATTCAGTTTACAATGTAGTGCTTGGCCTTTATGTTCTTTCGTTGGAAACTTGTTCCTGTTAGGAAGAAGTTAGGGTTAGGGTTAGGGTTAGGGTTAGGGTTAGGGTTAGGGTTAGGGTAGGGTTAGGGTTAGGGTTAGGGTAGGGTTAGGGTTAGGGTTAGGGTTACGGTTAGGGGTTAGGGTTAGGGTTAGGGTTAGGTTTTAGGGTTAGTGTTAGGGTTTGGGTTAGAGTAGGGTTAGGGTTAGGTTTTAGGGTTAGGGTTATGGTTAGGGTTATATCACTTTTCAGTTTTCCTGTTATAATAGTTGAACAGGCGACACATATATAAATTAGTTTACAAAGTTGTGCTTTGTGTTTCTGTTCTTTCGATGGAAACTTGTTTCTCTGCTGTACATTGCGAGATAACATTTTTCAGTTTTCCTGTATTCCTAATTACGGGAGCGACACACATGTGATTCCGTTTAAAATTAGTGCTTTGCTTTTCTGTTATTTCGTCGGAAACTTGTTCTTGCGCTGTATAGTGCGATATAACACTTTTCAGTTTTCCTGTATTCCTAATGGAACGAGCGACACACATGTGATTTAGTTTACAAATTAGTGCTTTGCTTTTCTGTTCTTTCATTTGAAACTTGTTCCTGTGCTGTACAGTGCGTTATATCACTTTTCAGTTTTCCTGTTATATTAATTGAACAGGCGACACGTATGTGAATTAGTTTACAAAGTAGTGCTTTGCTTTTCTGTTCTTTCCTTAAAAACTTGTTCCTGTGCAGTATACCATCTTGGATCACTTTTCAGTTTTCCTGTTATAATAGTTGAACAGGCGACACATATATAAATTAGTTTACAAAGTTGTGCTTTGTGTTTCTGTTCTTTCGATGGAAACTTGTTTCTCTGCTGTACATTGCGACATAACACTTTTCAGTTTACCTGTATTCCTAATTGCGCGAGCGACAAACATGTGATTCCGTTTAAAAGTAGTGCTTTGCTTTTCTGTTATTTCGTCGGAAACTTGTTCTTGTGCTGTACAGTGCGATATAACACTTTTCAGTTTTCCTGTATTCCTAATGGAACGAGCGACACACATGTGATTTAGTTTACAAATTAGTGCTTTGCTTTTCTGTTCTTTCATTTGAAACTTGGTCCTGTGCTGTACAGTGCGTTTTATTACTTTTCAGTTTTCCTGTTATAATAATTGAACATGCGACACGTATGTGAATTAGTTTACAAAGTAGTGCTTTGCTTTTCTGTTCTTTCTTTGGAAACGTTTTCCTAGCTGTACAGTGCGATATATCACTTTTCAGTTTTCCTGTATTCCTAATTGGCCGAGCGACACACATGTGATTCCGTTTAAAAGTAGTACTTTCCTTTTCTGTTCTTTCGTTGGAAACTTGTTCCTGTGATGTACAGTGCAATATATCACTTTTCAGTTTTCCTGTATTGCTACTTGAGCGAGAGACACACATGTGATTCAGTTTACAATGTAGTGCTTGGCCTTTATGTTCTTTTGTTGGAAACTTGTTCCTGTTCCTGTTAGGAACAAGTTAAGGTTAGGGTTAGGGTTAGTGTTAGGGTAGGAGTAGGGTTAGGGTTAGGGTTAGGGTTAGGGTTAGGGTAGGGTTAGGGTTAGGGTTAGAGTTAGGGTTAGGGTTAGGGGTTAGGGTTAGGGTTAGGGTTAGGGGATAGGGTTAGGGTTAGGTGTTAGGGTTAAGGTTAGGGTTATATCACTTTTCAGTTTTCCTGTTATAATAGTTGAACAGGCGACACATATATAAATTAGTTTATAAAGTTGTGCTTTGTGTTTCTGTTCTTTCGATGGAAATTTGTTTCTCTGCTGTACATTGCGAGATAACACTTTTCAGTTTTCCTGTATTCCTAATTGCGCGAGCGACACACATGTGATTCCGTTTAAAAGTAGTGCTTTGCTTTTCTGTTATTTCGTCGGAAACTTATTCTTGTGCTGTACAGTGCGATATAACACTTTTCAGTTTTCCTGTATTCCTAATGGAACGAGCGACACACTTGTGATTTAGTTTACAAATTATTGCTTTGCTTTTCTGTTCTTTCATTTGAAACTTGTTCCTGTGCTGTACAGTGCGTTATATCACTTTTCAGTTTTCCTGTTATAATAATTGAACAGGCGACACGTATGTGAATTAGTTTACAAAGTAGTGCTTTGCTTTTCTGTTCTTTCCTTAAAAACTTGTTCCTGTGCAGTACACCGTCTTGGATCACTTTTCAGTTTTCCGGTTATAATAATTGACCAGGCGACACATATGTGAATTAGTTTACAAAGTAGTGCTTTGCTTTTCTGTTCTTTCTTTGGAAACGTTTTCCTAGCTGTACAGTGCGATGAATCACTTTTCAGTTTTCCTGTATTCCTAATTGGCCGAGTGACACACATGTGATTCCGTTTAAAAGTAGTGCTTTGCTTTTCTGTTCTTTCGTTGGAAACTTGTTCCTGTGATGTACAGTGCAATATATCACACTTTTCAGTTTTCCTGTATTCCTACTTGAGCGAGGGACACACATGTGATTCAGTTTACAATGTAGTGCTTGGCCTTTATGTTCTTTCGTTGGAAACTTGTTCCTGTTAGGAACAAGTTAGGATTAGGGTTAGGGTTAGGGTTAGGGTTAGGGTTAGGGTTAGGGTTAGGGTAGGGTTAGGGTTAGGGTTAGTGTTAGGGTAGGGTTAGGGTTAGGGTTACGGTTACGGTTAGGGGTTAGGGTTAGGGTTAGGGTTAGATTTTAGGGTTAATGTTAGGGTTGGGTTTAGAGTAGGGTTAGGGTTAGGTTTTAGGGTTAGGGTTATGGTTAGGGTTATATCACATTTCAGTTTTCCTGTTATAATAGTTGAACAGGCGACACATATATAAATTAGTTTACAAAGTTGTGCTTTGTGTTTCTGTTCTTTCGATGGAAACTTGTTTCTCTGCTGTACATTGCGAGATAACACTTTTCAGTTTTCCTGTATTCCTAATTGCGCGAGCGACACACATGTGATTCCGTTTAAAAGTAGTGCTTTGCTTTTCTGTTATTTCGTCGGAAACTTGTTCTTGCGCTGTACAGTGCGATATATCACTTTTCAGTTTTCCTGTATTCCTAATGGAACGAGCGACACACATGTGATTTAGTTTACAAATTAGTGCTTACCTTTTCTGTTCTGTCATTTGAAACTTGTTCCTGTGCTGTACAGTGTGTTTTATTACTGTTCAGTTTTCCTGTTATAATAATTGAACAGGCGACACGTATGTGAATTAGTTTACAAAGTACTGCTTTGCTTTTCTGTTCTGTCTTTGGAAACGTTTTCCTACTATACAGTGCGATATATCATTTTTCAGTTTTCCTGTATTCCTAATTGACCGAGCGACACACATGTGATTCCGTTAAAAAGTAGTGCTTTGCTTTTCTGTTCTTTCATTGGAAAATTGTTCCTGTGATGTACAGTGCAATATATCACTTTTCAGTTTTCCTGTATTCCTACTTGAGCGAGAGACACACATGTTATTCAGTTTACAATGTAGTGCTTGGCCTTTATGTTCTTTTGTTGGAAACTTGTTCATGTTCCTGTTAGGAACAAGTTAGGGTTAGGGTTAGGGTTAGGGTTAGGGTTAGGGTTAGGGTTAGGGTTAGGGTTAGGGTAGGGTTAGGGTTAGGGTTAGGGTTAGGGTTAGGTTTTAGGGTTAGGGTTAGGGTTATATCACTTTTCAGTTTTCCTGTTATAATAGTTGAACAGGCGACACATATATAAATTAGTTTACAAAGTTGTGCTTTGTGTTTCTGTTCTTTCGATGGAAACTTGTTTCTCTGCTGTACATTGCGAAATAACACTTTTCAGTTTACCTGTATTCCTAATTGCGCGAGCGACACACATGTGATTCCGTTTAAAAGTAGTGCTTTGCTTTTCTTTTATTTCGTCGGTAACTTGTTCTTGCGCTGTACAGTGCGATATAACACTTTTCAGTTTTCCTGTATTCCTAATGGAACGAGCGACACACATGTGATTTAGTTTACAAATTAGTGCTTTGCTTTTCTGTTCTTTCATTTGAAACTTTTTCCTGTGCTGTACAGTGCGTTATATCACTTTTCAGTTTTCCTGTTATAATAATTGAACAGGCGACACGTATGTGAATTAGTTTACAAAGTAGTGCTTTGCTTTTCTGTTCTTTCCTTGTAAACTTGTTACTGTGAAGTACACGGCCTTAGATCACTTTTCAGTTTTCCGGTTATAATAAATGACCAGGCGGCCCGTATGTGAATTAGTTTACAAAGTAGTGCTTTGCTTTTCTGTTCTTTCGTTGGAAACTTGTTCCTGAGCTGTACAGTGCGATATATCACTTTTCAGTTTTCCTGTATTCGTAATTGAGCGAGAGACACACATGTGATTTAGTTTACAAAGTAGGGTTTTGCGTTTCTGTTCTTTTGTTGGAAACTTGTTCCTGTTCCTGTTAGGAACAAGTTAGGGTTAGGGTTAGAGTTAGGGTTAGGGTTAGGGTTAGGGTAGGTTTAGGGTTAGGGTTAGGGTTAGGGTTAGGGTTAGGGTTAGGTTTTAGGGTTAGGGTTAGGGTTATATCACTTTTCAGTTTTCCTGTTATAATAGTTGAACAGGCGACACATATATAAATTAGTTTACAAAGTTATGCTTTGTATTTCTGTTCCTTCGATGGAAACTTGTTTCTCTGCTGTACATTGCGAAATAACACTTTTCAGTTTACCTGTATTCCTAATTGCGCGGGCGACACACATGTGATTCCGTTTAAAAGTAGTGCTTTGCTTTTCTGTTATTTCGTCGGTAACTTGTTCTTGCGCTGTACAGTGCGATATAACACTTTTCAGTTTTCCTGTATTCCTAATGGAACGAGCGACACACATGTGATTTAGTTTACAAATTAGTGCTTTGCTTTTCTGTTCTTTCATTTGAAACTTGTTCCTGTGCTGTACAGTGCGTTATATCACTTTTCAGTTTTCCTGTTATAATAATTGAACAGGCGACACGTATGTGAATTAGTTTACAAAGTAGTGCTTTGCTTTTCTGTTCTTTCCTGAAAAACTTGTTCCTGTGCTGTACACCGTCTTAGATCACTTTTCAGTTTTCTGGTTATAATAATTGACCAGGCAACACTTATGTGAATTAGTTTACAAAGTAGTGCTTTGCTTTTCTGTTCTTTCTTTGGAAACGTTTTCCTAGCTGTACAGTGCGATATATCACTTTTCAGTTTTCCTGTATTCCTAATTGGCCGAGCGACACACATGTGATTCCGTTTAAACGTAGTTCTTTGCTTTTCCGTTCTTTCATTGGAAACTTGTTCCTGTGATGTACAGTGCGATATATCACTTTTCAGTTTTCCTATTATAATAATTGAACAGGCGACACGTATGTGAATTAGTTTACAAAGTAGTGCTTTGCTTTTCTGTTCTTTCCTTGTAAACCCGTTACTGTGAAGTACAGGGCCTTAGATCACTTTTCAGTTTTCCTGTTATAATAAATGACCAGGCGGCACGTATGTGAATTAGTTTACAAAGTAGTGCTTTGCTTTTCTGTTCTTTCGTTGGAAACTTGTTTCTCCGCTGTACATTGCGAGATAACACTTTTCAGTTTACCTGTATTCCTAATTGCGCGAGCGACACACATGTGATTTAGTTTACAAAGTAGTGTTTTGTGTTTCTGTTCTTTTGTTGGAAACTTGTTTCTGTGCTGTACAGTGTGATATGTCAGTTTTCAGGTTTCCTGTTATAATAATTGAATGGGCGACACGTATGTGATTTAATTTACAAAGTAGTGCTTTGCTTTTCTGTTCTTTCCTGAAAAACTTGTTCCTGTGCTGTACACCGTCTTAGATCACTTTTCAGTTTTCCAGTTATAATAATTGACCAGGGGACACATATGTGAATTAGTTTACAAAGTAGTGCTTTGCTTTTCTGTTCTTTCTTTGGAAACGTTTTCCTAGCTGTACAGTGCGATATATCACTTTTCAGTTTTCCTGTATTCCTAATGGAACGAGCGACACACATGTGATTTAGTTTACAAATTAGTGCTTTGCTTTTCTGTTCTTTCATTTGAAACTTGTTCCTGTGCTGTACAGTGCGTTATATCACTTTTCAGTTTTCCTGTTATAATAATTGAACAGGCGACACGTATGTGAATTAGTTTACAAAGTAGTGCTTTGCTTTTTTGTTCTTTCCTTAAAAACTTGTTCCTGTGCTGTACACCGTCTTAGATCACTTTTCAGTTTTCTGGTTATAATAATTGACCAGGCGACACATATGTGAATTAGTTTACAAAGTAGTGCTTTGCTTTTCTGTTCTTTCTTTGGAAACGTTTTCCTAGCTATACAGTGCAATATATCACTTTTCAGTTTTCCGGTATTCCTAATTGGCCGAGCAACACACATGTGATTCCGTTTAAACGTAGTGCTTTGCTTTTTCGTTCTTTCGTTGGAAACTTGTTCCTGTGATGTACAGTGCAATATATCACACTTTTCAGTTTTCCTGTATTCCTACTTGAGCGAGCGACACACATGTGATTCAGTTTACAATGTAGTGCTTGGCCTTTATGTTCTTTTGTTGGAAACTTGTTCCTGTTAGGAACAAGTTAGGGTTAGGGTTAGGGTTAGGGTTAGGGTTAGGGTTAGGGTTAGGGTAGGGTTAGGGTTAGGGTTAGGGTTAGGGTAGGGTTAGGGTTAGGGTTAGAGTAGGGTTAGGGTTAGTGTTAGGGTTAGGGTTAGGGTAGGGTTAGGGTTAGGGTTACGGTTAGGGTTAGAGGTTAGGGTTAGGGTTAGGTTTTAGGGTTAGGGTTAGGGTTATATCACTTTTCAGTTTTCCTGTTATAATAGTTGAACAAGCGACACATATATAAATTAGTTTACAAAGTTGTGCTTTGTGTTTCTGTTCTTTCGATGGAAACTTGTTTCTCTGCAGTACATTGCGAGATAACACTTTTCAGTTTTCCTGTATTCCTACTTGAGCGAGAGACACACGTGTGATTCAGTTAACAATGTAGTGCTTGGCCTTTATGTTCTTTTGTTGGAAACTTGTTCCTGTTCCTGTTAGGAACAAGTTAGGGTTAGGGTTAGGGTTAGGGTTAGGGTTAGGGTTAGGGTAGGGTTAGGGATAGGGTTAGGTTTAGGGTTAGGGTAGGGTTAGGGTTAGGGTTAGGGTTAGGGGTTAGGTTTAGGGTTAGGTTTTAGGGTTAGGGTTAGGCTTATATCACTTTTCAGTTTTCCTGTTATAATAGTTGAACAGGCGACACATATATAAATTAGTTTACAAAGTTGTGCTTTCTGTTTCTGTTCTTTCGATGGAAACTTGTTTCTCTGCTGTACATTGCGACATAACACTTTTCAGTTTACCTATATTCCTAATTGCGCGAGCGACACACATGTGATTCCGTTTAAAAGTAGTACTTTGCTTTTCTGTTATTTCGTCGGAAACTTGTTCTTGCGCTGTACAGTGCGATATATCACTTTTCAGTTTTCCTGTATTCCTAATGGAACGAGCGACACACATGTGATTTAGTTTACAAATTAGTGCTTTCCTTTTCTGTTCTTTCATTTGAAACTTGTTCCTGTGCTGTACAGTGCGTTTTATTACTGTTCAGTTTTCCTGTTATAATAATTGAACAGGCGACACATATGTGAATTAGTTTACAAAGTAGTGCTTTGCTTTTCTGTTCTTTCTTTGGAAACCTTTTCCTAGCTGTACAGTGCGATATATCACTTTTCAGTTTTCCTGTATTCCTAATTGGCCGAGCGACACACATGTGATTCCGTTTAAAAGTAGTGCTTTCCTTTTTTGTTCTTTCGTTGGAAACTTGTTCCTGTGATGTACAGTGCAATATATGACTTTTCAGTTTTCCTGTATTGCTACTTGAGCGAGAGACACACATGTGATTCAGTTTACAATGTAGTGCTTGGCCTTTATGTTCTTTTGTTAGAAACTTGTTCCTCTTCCTGTTAGGAACAAGTTAGGGTTAGGGTTAGGGTTAGGGTTAGTGTTAGGGTAGGGTTAGGGTTAGGGTTAGGGTTAGGGTAGGGTTAGGGTTAGGGTTAGGGTTAGGGTTAGGGGATAGTGTTAGGGTTAGGTTTTAGGGTTAGGGTTAGGGTTATATCACTTTTCAGTTTTTCTGTTATAATAGTTGAATAGGCGAAACATATATGAATTAGTTTACAAAGTTGTGCTTTGTTTTTCTGTTCTTTCGATGGAAACTTGTTTCTCTGCTGTACATTGCGAGATAACACTTTTCAGTTTTCCTGTATTCCTAATTGCGCGAGCGACACACATGTGATTCCGTTTAAAAGTAGTGCTTTGCTTTTCTGTTATTTCGTCGGAAACTTGTTCTTGCGCTGTACAGTGCGATATATCACTTTTCAGTTTTCCTGTATTCCTAATGGAACGAGCGACACACATGTGATTTAGTTTACAAATTAGTGCTTTGCTTTTCTGTTCTTTCATTTGAAACTTGTTCCTGTGCTGTACAGTGCGTTTTATTACTGTTCAGTTTTCCTGTTATAATAATTGAACAGGCGACACGTATGTGAATTAGTTTACAAAGTAGTGCTTTGCTATTCTGTTCTTTCTTTGGAAACCTTTTCCTAGCTGTACAGTGCGATATATCACTTTTCAGTTTTCCTGTATTCCTAATTGGCCGAGCGACACACATGTGATTCCGTTTAAAAGTAGTGCTTTCCTTTTCTGTTCTTTCGTTGGAAACTTGTTCCTGTGATGTACAGTGCAATATATCACTTTTCAGTTTTCCTGTATTGCTACTTGAGCGAGAGACACACATGTGATTCAGTTTACAATGTAGTGCTTGGCCTTTATGTTCTTTTGTTGGAAACTAGTTCCTGTTCCTGTTAGGAACAAGTTAGGGTTAGGGTTAGGGTTAGGGTTAGGGTTAGGGTAGGGTTAGGGTTAGGGTTAGGGTTAGGGTTAGGGTTAGGGTAGGGTTAGGGTTAGGGTTACGGTTAGGGTTAGGGGTTAGGGTTAGGGTTAGGTTTTAGGGTTAGGGTTAGGGTTATATCACTTTTCAGTTTTCCTGTTATAATAGTTGAACAGGCGACACATATATAAATTAGTTTACAAAGTTGTGCTTTGTGTTTCTGTTCTTTCGATGGAAACTTGTTTCTCTGCTGTACATTGCGACATAACACTTTTCAGTTTACCTATATTCCTAATTGCGCGAGCGACACACATGTGATTCCGTTTAAAAGTAGTGCTTTGCTTTTCTGTTATTTCGTCGGAAACTTGTTCTTGCGCTGTACAGTGCGATATATCACTTTTCAGTTTTCCTGTATTCCTAATGGAACGAGCGACACACATGTGATTTAGTTTACAAATTAGTGCTTTGCTTTTGTGTTCTTTCATTTGAAACTTGTTCCTGTGCTGTACAGTGCGTTTTATTACTGTTCAGTTTTCCTGTTATAATAATTGAACAGGCGACACGTATGTGAATTAGTTTACAAAGTAGTGCTTTGCTATTCTGTTCTTTCTTTGGAAACCTTTTCCTAGCTGTACAGTGCGATATATCACTTTTCAGTTTTCCTGTATTCCTAATTGGCCGAGCGACACACATGTGATTCCGTTTAAAAGTAGTGCTTTCCTTTTCTGTTCTTTCGTTGGAAACTTGTTCCTGTGATGTACAGTGCAATATATCACTTTTCAGTTTTCCTGTATTGCTACTTGAGCGAGAGACACACATGTGATTCAGTTTACAATGTAGTGCTTGGCCTTTATGTTCTTTTGTTGGAAACTTGTTCCTGATCCTGTTAGGAACTAGTTAGGGTTAGGGTTAGGGTTAGGGTTAGGGTTAGGGTAGGGTTAGGGTTAGGGTTAGGGTTAGGGTTAGGGTAGGGTTAGGGTTAGGGTTACGGTTAGGGTTAGGGGTTAGGGTTAGGGTTAGGTTTTAGGGTTAGGGTTAGGGTTATATCACTTTTCAGTTTTCCTTTTATAATAGTTGAACAGGCGACACATATATAAATTAGTTTACAAAGTTGTGCTTTGTGTTTCTGTTCTTTCGATGGAAACTTGTTTCTCTGCTGTACATTGCGAGATAACACTTTTCAGTTTTCCTGTATTCCTAATTGCGCGAGCGACACACATGTGATTCCGTTTAAAAGTAGTGCTTTGCTTTTCTGTTATTTCGTCGGAAACTTGTTCTTGTGCTGTACAGTGCGATATAACACTTTTCAGTTTTCCTGTATTCCTAATGGAACGAGCGACACACATGTGATTTAGTTTACAAATTAGTGCTTTGCTTTTCTGTTCTTTCATTTGAAACTTGTTCCTGTGCTGTACAGTGCGTTATATCACTTTTCAGTTTTCCTGTTGTAATAGTTGAACAGGCGACACGTATGTGAATTAGTTTACAAAGTAGTGCTTTGCTTTTCTGTTCTTTCCTTAAAAACTTGTTCCTGTGCTGTACACCGTCTTAGATCACTTTTCAGTTTTCTGGTTATAATAATTGACCAGGCGACACATATGTGAATTAGTTTACAAAGTAGTGCTTTGCTTTTCTGTTCTTTCTTTGGAAACGTTTTCCTAGCTGTACAGTGCAATATATCACTTTTCAGTTTTCCTGTATTCCTAATTGGCAGAGCGACACACATGTGATTCCGTTTAAACGTAGTGCTTTGCTTTTCCGTTCTTTCGTTGGAAACTTGTTCCTGTGATGTACAGTGCAATATATCACACTTTTCAGTTTTCCTGTATTCCTACTTGAGCGAACGACACACATGTGATTCAGTTTACAATGTAGTGCTTGGCCTTTATGTTCTTTTGTTGGAAACTTGTTCCCGTTAGGAACAAGTTAGGATTAGGGTTAGGGTTAGGGTTAGGGTTAGGGTTAGGGTTAGGGTTAGGATTAGGGTAGGGTTAGGTTTAGGGTTAGGGTTAGGGTTAGGGTAGGGTTAGGGTTAGGGTTAGGGTAGGGTTAGGGTTAGGGTTAGGGTTAGGGTTAGGGTAGGGTTAGGGTTAGGGTTACGGTTAGGGTTAGGGATATGGGTTAGGGTTAGGGTTAGGTTTTAGGATTAGGGTTAGGGTTATATCACTTTTCAGTTTTCCTGTTATAATAGTTGAACAGGCGACACATATATAAATTAGTTTACAAAGTTGTGCTTTGTGTTTCTGTTCTTTCGATGGAAACTTGTTTCTCTGCTGTACATTGCGAGATAACACTTTTCAGTTTTCCTGTATTCCTAATTGCGCGAGCGACACACATGTGATTCCGTTTAAAAGTAGTGCTTTGCTTTTCTGTTATTTCATGGGAAACTTGTTCTTGTGCTGTACAGTGCGATATAACACTTTTCAGTTTTCCTGTATTCCTAATGGAACGAGCGACACACATGTGATTTAGTTTACAAATTAGTGCTTTGCTTTTCTGTTCTTTCGTCGGAAACTTGTTCTTGCGCTGTACAGTGCAATATATCACTTTTCAGTTTTCATGTATTCCTACTTGAGCGAGAGACACACAAGTTATTCAGTTTACAATGTAGTGCTTGGCCTTTATGTTCTTTTGTTGGAAACTTGTTCCTGTTCCTGTTAGGAACAAGTTTGGGTTAGGGTTAGGGTTAGGGTTAGGGTTAGGGTTAGGGTTAGGGTTAGGGTAGGGTTAGGGTTAGGGTTAGGGTAGGGTTAGGGTTACGGTTAGGGTTAGGGGTTAGGGTTAGGGTTAGGTTTTAGGGTTAGGGTTAGGGTTATATCACTTTTCAGTTTTCCTGTTATAATAGTTGAACAGGCGACACATATATAAATTAGTTTACAAAATTGTGCTTTGTGTTTCTGTTCTTGCGATGGAAACTTGTTTCTCTGCTCTACATTGCGAGATAACACTTTTCAGTTTTGCTGTATTCCTAATTGCGCGAGCGACACACATGTGATTCCATTTAAAAGTAGTGCTTTGCTTTTCTGTTATTTCATCGGAAACTTGTTCTTGTGCTGTACAGTGCGATATAACACTTTTCAGTTTTCCTGTATTCCTAATGGAACGAGCGACACACATGTGATTTAGTTTACAAATTAGTGCTTTGCTTTTCTGTTCTTTCATTTGAAACTTGTTCCTGTGCTGTACAGTGTGTTTTATTACTGTTCAGTTTTCCTGTTATAATAATTGAACAGGCGACACGTATGTGAATTAGTTTACAAAGTAGTGCTTTGCTTTTCTGTTCTTTCTTTGGAAACGTTTTCGTACTATACCGTGCGATATATCACTTTTCAGTTTTCCGGTATTCCTAATTGACCGAGCGTCACACATGTGATTCCGTTTAAAAGTAGTGCTTTGCTTTTCTGTTCTTTCGTTGGAAACTTGTTCCTGTGATGTACAGTGCAATATATCACTTTTCAGTTTTCCTGTATTCCTACTTGAGCGAGAGACACACATGTTATTCAGTTTACAATGTAGTGCTTGGCCTTTATGTTCTTTTGTTGGAAACTTGTTCCTGTTCCTGTTAGGAACAAGTTAGGGTTAGGGTTAGGGTTAGGGTTAGGGTAGGGTTAGGGATAGGGTTAGGGTTAGGGTAGGGTTAGGGTTAGGGTTAGGGTTAGGGGTTAGGGTTAGGGTTAGGTTTTAGGGTTAGGGTTATATCACTTTTCAGTTTTCCTGTTATAATAGTTGAACAGGCGACACATATATAAATTAGTTTACAAAGTTGTGCTTTGTGTTTCTGTTCTTTCGATGGAAACTTGTTTCTCTGCTGTACATTGCGACATAACACTTTTCAGTTTACCTATATTCCTAATTGCGCGAGCGACACACATGTGATTCCGTTTAAAAGTAGTGCTTTGCTTTTCTGTTATTTCGTCGGAAACTTGTTCTTGCGCTGTACAGTGCGATATATCACTTTTCAGTTTTCCTGTATTCCTAATGGAACGAGCGACACACATGTGATTTAGTTTACAAATTAGTGCTTTGCTTTTCTGTTCTTTCATTTGAAACTTGTTCCTGTGCTGTACAGTGCGTTTTATTACTGTTCAGTTTTCCTGTTATAATAATTGAACAGGCGACACGTATGTGAATTAGTTTACAAAGTAGTGCTTTGCTATTCTGTTCTTTCTTTGGAAACCTTTTCCTAGCTGTACAGTGCGATATATCACTTTTCAGTTTTCCTGTATTCCTAATTGGCCGAGCGACACACATGTGATTCCGTTTAAAAGTAGTGCTTTCCTTTTCTGTTCTTTCGTTGGAAACTTGTTCCTGTGATGTACAGTGCAATATATCACTTTTCAGTTTTCCTGTATTGCTACTTGAGCGAGAGACACACATGTGATTCAGTTTACAATGTAGTGCTTGGCCTTTATGTTCTTTTGTTGGAAACTAGTTCCTGTTCCTGTTAGGAACAAGTTAGGGTTAGGGTTAGGGTTAGGGTTAGGGTTAGGGTAGGGTTAGGGTTAGGGTTAGGGTTAGGGTTAGGGTTAGGGTAGGGTTAGGGTTAGGGTTACGGTTAGGGTTAGGGGTTAGGGTTAGGGTTAGGTTTTAGGGTTAGGGTTAGGGTTATATCACTTTTCAGTTTTCCTGTTATAATAGTTGAACAGGCGACACATATATAAATTAGTTTACAAAGTTGTGCTTTGTGTTTCTGTTCTTTCGATGGAAACTTGTTTCTCTGCTGTACATTGCGACATAACACTTTTCAGTTTACCTATATTCCTAATTGCGCGAGCGACACACATGTGATTCCGTTTAAAAGTAGTGCTTTGCTTTTCTGTTATTTCGTCGGAAACTTGTTCTTGCGCTGTACAGTGCGATATATCACTTTTCAGTTTTCCTGTATTCCTAATGGAACGAGCGACACACATGTGATTTAGTTTACAAATTAGTGCTTTGCTTTTGTGTTCTTTCATTTGAAACTTGTTCCTGTGCTGTACAGTGCGTTTTATTACTGTTCAGTTTTCCTGTTATAATAATTGAACAGGCGACACGTATGTGAATTAGTTTACAAAGTAGTGCTTTGCTATTCTGTTCTTTCTTTGGAAACCTTTTCCTAGCTGTACAGTGCGATATATCACTTTTCAGTTTTCCTGTATTCCTAATTGGCCGAGCGACACACATGTGATTCCGTTTAAAAGTAGTGCTTTCCTTTTCTGTTCTTTCGTTGGAAACTTGTTCCTGTGATGTACAGTGCAATATATCACTTTTCAGTTTTCCTGTATTGCTACTTGAGCGAGAGACACACATGTGATTCAGTTTACAATGTAGTGCTTGGCCTTTATGTTCTTTTGTTGGAAACTTGTTCCTGATCCTGTTAGGAACTAGTTAGGGTTAGGGTTAGGGTTAGGGTTAGGGTTAGGGTAGGGTTAGGGTTAGGGTTAGGGTTAGGGTTAGGGTAGGGTTAGGGTTAGGGTTACGGTTAGGGTTAGGGGTTAGGGTTAGGGTTAGGTTTTAGGGTTAGGGTTAGGGTTATATCACTTTTCAGTTTTCCTTTTATAATAGTTGAACAGGCGACACATATATAAATTAGTTTACAAAGTTGTGCTTTGTGTTTCTGTTCTTTCGATGGAAACTTGTTTCTCTGCTGTACATTGCGAGATAACACTTTTCAGTTTTCCTGTATTCCTAATTGCGCGAGCGACACACATGTGATTCCGTTTAAAAGTAGTGCTTTGCTTTTCTGTTATTTCGTCGGAAACTTGTTCTTGTGCTGTACAGTGCGATATAACACTTTTCAGTTTTCCTGTATTCCTAATGGAACGAGCGACACACATGTGATTTAGTTTACAAATTAGTGCTTTGCTTTTCTGTTCTTTCATTTGAAACTTGTTCCTGTGCTGTACAGTGCGTTATATCACTTTTCAGTTTTCCTGTTGTAATAGTTGAACAGGCGACACGTATGTGAATTAGTTTACAAAGTAGTGCTTTGCTTTTCTGTTCTTTCCTTAAAAACTTGTTCCTGTGCTGTACACCGTCTTAGATCACTTTTCAGTTTTCTGGTTATAATAATTGACCAGGCGACACATATGTGAATTAGTTTACAAAGTAGTGCTTTGCTTTTCTGTTCTTTCTTTGGAAACGTTTTCCTAGCTGTACAGTGCAATATATCACTTTTCAGTTTTCCTGTATTCCTAATTGGCAGAGCGACACACATGTGATTCCGTTTAAACGTAGTGCTTTGCTTTTCCGTTCTTTCGTTGGAAACTTGTTCCTGTGATGTACAGTGCAATATATCACACTTTTCAGTTTTCCTGTATTCCTACTTGAGCGAACGACACACATGTGATTCAGTTTACAATGTAGTGCTTGGCCTTTATGTTCTTTTGTTGGAAACTTGTTCCCGTTAGGAACAAGTTAGGATTAGGGTTAGGGTTAGGGTTAGGGTTAGGGTTAGGGTTAGGGTTAGGATTAGGGTAGGGTTAGGTTTAGGGTTAGGGTTAGGGTTAGGGTAGGGTTAGGGTTAGGGTTAGGGTAGGGTTAGGGTTAGGGTTAGGGTTAGGGTTAGGGTAGGGTTAGGGTTAGGGTTACGGTTAGGGTTAGGGATATGGGTTAGGGTTAGGGTTAGGTTTTAGGATTAGGGTTAGGGTTATATCACTTTTCAGTTTTCCTGTTATAATAGTTGAACAGGCGACACATATATAAATTAGTTTACAAAGTTGTGCTTTGTGTTTCTGTTCTTTCGATGGAAACTTGTTTCTCTGCTGTACATTGCGAGATAACACTTTTCAGTTTTCCTGTATTCCTAATTGCGCGAGCGACACACATGTGATTCCGTTTAAAAGTAGTGCTTTGCTTTTCTGTTATTTCATGGGAAACTTGTTCTTGTGCTGTACAGTGCGATATAACACTTTTCAGTTTTCCTGTATTCCTAATGGAACGAGCGACACACATGTGATTTAGTTTACAAATTAGTGCTTTGCTTTTCTGTTCTTTCGTCGGAAACTTGTTCTTGCGCTGTACAGTGCAATATATCACTTTTCAGTTTTCATGTATTCCTACTTGAGCGAGAGACACACAAGTTATTCAGTTTACAATGTAGTGCTTGGCCTTTATGTTCTTTTGTTGGAAACTTGTTCCTGTTCCTGTTAGGAACAAGTTTGGGTTAGGGTTAGGGTTAGGGTTAGGGTTAGGGTTAGGGTTAGGGTTAGGGTAGGGTTAGGGTTAGGGTTAGGGTAGGGTTAGGGTTACGGTTAGGGTTAGGGGTTAGGGTTAGGGTTAGGTTTTAGGGTTAGGGTTAGGGTTATATCACTTTTCAGTTTTCCTGTTATAATAGTTGAACAGGCGACACATATATAAATTAGTTTACAAAATTGTGCTTTGTGTTTCTGTTCTTGCGATGGAAACTTGTTTCTCTGCTCTACATTGCGAGATAACACTTTTCAGTTTTGCTGTATTCCTAATTGCGCGAGCGACACACATGTGATTCCATTTAAAAGTAGTGCTTTGCTTTTCTGTTATTTCATCGGAAACTTGTTCTTGTGCTGTACAGTGCGATATAACACTTTTCAGTTTTCCTGTATTCCTAATGGAACGAGCGACACACATGTGATTTAGTTTACAAATTAGTGCTTTGCTTTTCTGTTCTTTCATTTGAAACTTGTTCCTGTGCTGTACAGTGTGTTTTATTACTGTTCAGTTTTCCTGTTATAATAATTGAACAGGCGACACGTATGTGAATTAGTTTACAAAGTAGTGCTTTGCTTTTCTGTTCTTTCTTTGGAAACGTTTTCGTACTATACCGTGCGATATATCACTTTTCAGTTTTCCGGTATTCCTAATTGACCGAGCGTCACACATGTGATTCCGTTTAAAAGTAGTGCTTTGCTTTTCTGTTCTTTCGTTGGAAACTTGTTCCTGTGATGTACAGTGCAATATATCACTTTTCAGTTTTCCTGTATTCCTACTTGAGCGAGAGACACACATGTTATTCAGTTTACAATGTAGTGCTTGGCCTTTATGTTCTTTTGTTGGAAACTTGTTCCTGTTCCTGTTAGGAACAAGTTAGGGTTAGGGTTAGGGTTAGGGTTAGGGTAGGGTTAGGGATAGGGTTAGGGTTAGGGTAGGGTTAGGGTTAGGGTTAGGGTTAGGGGTTAGGGTTAGGGTTAGGTTTTAGGGTTAGGGTTATATCACTTTTCAGTTTTCCTGTTATAATAGTTGAACAGGCGACACATATATAAATTAGTTTACAAAGTTGTGCTTTGTGTTTCTGTTCTTTCGATGGAAACTTGTTTCTCTGCTGTACATTGCGACATAACACTTTTCAGTTTACCTATATTCCTAATTGCGCGAGCGACACACATGTGATTCCGTTTAAAAGTAGTGCTTTGCTTTTCTGTTATTTCGTCGGAAACTTGTTCTTGCGCTGTACAGTGCGATATATCACTTTTCAGTTTTCCTGTATTCCTAATGGAACGAGCGACACACATGTGATTTAGTTTACAAATTAGTGCTTTGCTTTTCTGTTCTTTCATTTGAAACTTGTTCCTGTGCTGTACAGTGCGTTTTATTACTGTTCAGTTTTCCTGTTATAATAATTGAACAGGCGACACATATGTGAATTAGTTTACAAAGTAGTGCTTTGCTTTTCTGTTCTTTCTTTGGAAACCTTTTCCTAGCTGTACAGTGCGATATATCACTTTTCAGTTTTCCTGTATTCCTAATTGGCCGAGCGACACACATGTGATTCCGTTTAAAAGTAGTGCTTTCCTTTTTTGTTCTTTTGTTGGAAACTTGTTCCTGTGATGTACAGTGCAATATATGACTTTTCAGTTTTCCTGTATTGCTACTTGAGCGAGAGACACACATGTGATTCAGTTTACAATGTAGTGCTTGGCCTTTATGTTCTTTTGTTGGAAACTTGTTTCTGTTCCTGTTAGGAACAAGTTAGGGTTAGGGTTAGGGTTAGGGTTAGTGTTAGGGTAGGGTTAGGGTTAGGGTTAGGGTTAGGGTAGGGTTAGGGTTAGGGTTAGGGTTAGGGGTTAGTGTTAGGGTTAGGTTTTAGGGTTAGGGTTAGGGTTATATCACTTTTCAGTTTTCCTGTTATAATAGTTGAATAGGCGACACATATATAAATTAGTTTACAAAGTTGTGCTTTGTTTTTCTGTTCTTTCGATGGAAACTTGTTTCTCTGCTGTACATTGCGAGATAATACTTTTCAGTTTTCCTGTATTCCTAATTGCGCGAGCGACACACATGTGATTCCGTTTAAAAGTACTGCTTTGCTTTTCTGTTATTTCGTCGGAAACTTGTTCTTGCGCTGTACAGTGCGATATATCACTTTTCAGTTTTCCTGTATTCCTAATGGAACGAGCGACACACATGTGATTTAGTTTACAAATTAGTGCTTTGCTTTTCTGTTCTTTCATTTGAAACTTGTTCCTGTGCTGTACAGTGATTTTATTACTGTTCAGTTTTCCTGTTATAATAATTGAACAGGCGACACGTATGTGAATTAGTTTACAAAGTAGTGCTTTGCTATTCTGTTCTTTCTTTGGAAACCTTTTCCTAGCTGTACAGTGCGATATATCACTTTTCAGTTTTCCTGTATTCCTAATTGGCCGAGCGACACACATGTGATTCCGTTTAAAAGTAGTGCTTTCCTTTTCTGTTCTTTCGTTGGAAACTTGTTCCTGTGATGTACAGTGCAATATATCACTTTTCAGTTTTCCTGTATTGCTACTTGAGCGAGAGACACACATGTGATTCAGTTTACAATGTAGTGCTTGGCCTTTATGTTCTTTTGTTGGAAACTTGTTCCTGTTCCTGTTAGGAACAAGTTAGGGTTAGGGTTAGGGTTAGGGTTAGGGTTAGGGTTAGGGTTAGGGTTAGGGTTAGGGTAGGGTTAGGGTTAGGGTTAGGGTAGGGTTAGGGTTACGGTTAGGGTTAGGGGTTAGGGTTAGGGTTAGGTTTTAGGGTTAGGGTTAGGGTTATATCACTTTTCAGTTTTCCTGTTATAATAGTTGAACAGGCGACACATATATAAATTAGTTTACAAAGTTGTGCTTTGTGTTTCTGTTCTTGCGATGGAAACTTGTTTCTCTGCTGTACATTGCGAGATAACACTTTTCAGTTTTCCTGTATTCCTAATTGCGCGAGCGACACACATGTGATTCCGTTTAAAAGTAGTGCTTTCCTTTTCTGTTCTTTCGTTGGAAACTTGTTCCTGTGATGTACAGTGCAATATATCACTTTTCAGTTTTCCTGTATTGCTACTTGAGCGAGAGACACACATGTGATTCAGTTTACAATGTAGTGCTTGGCCTTTATGTTCTTTTGTTGGAAACTTGTTCCTGTTCCTGTTAGGAACAAGTTAGGGTTAGGGTTAGGGTTAGGGTTAGGGTTAGGGTTAGGGTAGGGTTAGGGTTAGGGTTAGGGTTAGGGTTAGGGTTAGGGTAGGGTTAGGGTTAGGGTTACGGTTAGGGTTAGGGGTTAGGGTTAGGGTTAGGTTTTAGGGTTAGGGTTAGGGTTATATCACTTTTCAGTTTTCCTGTTATAATAGTTGAACAGGCGACACATATATAAATTAGTTTACAAAGTTGTGCTTTGTGTTTCTGTTCTTTCGATGGAAACTTGTTTCTCTGCTGTACATTGCGAGATAACACTTTTCAGTTTTCCTGTATTCCTAATTGCGCGAGCGACACACATGTGATTCCGTTTAAAAGTAGTGCTTTGCTTTTCTGTTATTTCGTCGGAAACTTGTTCTTGTGCTGTACAGTGCGATATAACACTTTTCAGTTTTCCTGTATTCCTAATGGAACGAGCGACACACATGTGATTTAGTTTACAAATTAGTGCTTTGCTTTTCTGTTCTTTCATTTGAAACTTGTTCCTGTGCTGTACAGTGCGTTATATCACTTTTCAGTTTTCCTGTTATAATAATTGAACAGGCGACACGTATGTGAATTAGTTTACAAAGTAGTGCTTTGCTTTTCTGTTCTTTCCTTGAAAACTTGTTCCTGTGCTGTACACCGTCTTAGATCACTTTTCAGTTTTCTGGTTATAATAATTGACCAGGCGACACATATGTGAATTAGTTTACAAAGTAGTGCTTTGCTTTTCTGTTCTTTCTTTGGAAACGTTTTCCTAGCTGTACAGTGCAATATATCACTTTTCAGTTTTCCTGTATTCCTAATTGGCCGAGCGACACACATGTGATTCCGTTTACAATGTAGTGCTTGGCCTTTATGTTCTTTTGTTGGAAACTTGTTCCCGTTAGGAACAAGTTAGGGTTAGGGTTAGGGTTAGGGTTAGGGTTAGGGTTAGGGTTAGGGTTAGGATTAGGGTAGGGTTAGGTTTAGGGTTAGGGTTAGGGTTAGGGTAGGGTTAGGGTTAGGGTTAGGGTAGGGTTAGGGTTAGGGTTAGGGTTAGGGTTAGGGTAGGGTTAGGGTTAGGGTTACGGTTAGGGTTAGGGATATGGGTTAGGGTTAGGGTTAGGTTTTAGGATTAGGGTTAGGGTTATATCACTTTTCAGTTTTCCTGTTATAATAGTTGAACAGGCGACACATATATAAATTAGTTTACAAAGTTGTGCTTTGTGTTTCTGTTCTTTCGATGGAAACTTGTTTCTCTGCTGTACATTGCGAGATAACACTTTTCAGTTTTCCTGTATTCCTAATTGCGCGAGCGACACACATGTGATTCCGTTTAAAAGTAGTGCTTTGCTTTTCTGTTATTTCATGGGAAACTTGTTCTTGTGCTGTACAGTGCGATATAACACTTTTCAGTTTTCCTGTATTCCTAATGGAACGAGCGACACACATGTGATTTAGTTTACAAATTAGTGCTTTGCTTTTCTGTTCTTTCGTCGGAAACTTGTTCTTGCGCTGTACAGTGCAATATATCACTTTTCAGTTTTCATGTATTCCTACTTGAGCGAGAGACACACAAGTTATTCAGTTTACAATGTAGTGCTTGGCCTTTATGTTCTTTTGTTGGAAACTTGTTCCTGTTCCTGTTAGGAACAAGTTAGGGTTAGGGTTAGGGTTAGGGTTAGGGTTAGGGTTAGGGTTAGGGTTAGGGTAGGGTTAGGGTTAGGGTTAGGGTAGGGTTAGGGTTACGGTTAGGGTTAGGGGTTAGGGTTAGGGTTAGGTTTTAGGGTTAGGGTTAGGGTTATATCACTTTTCAGTTTTCCTGTTATAATAGTTGAACAGGCGACACATATATAAATTAGTTTACAAAGTTGTGCTTTGTGTTTCTGTTCTTGCGATGGAAACTTGTTTCTCTGCTCTACATTGCGAGATAACACTTTTCAGTTTTGCTGTATTCCTAATTGCGCGAGCGACACACATGTGATTCCATTTAAAAGTAGTGCTTTGCTTTTCTGTTATTTCATCGGAAACTTGTTCTTGTGCTGTACAGTGCGATATATCACTTTTCAGTTTTCCTGTATTCCTAATGGAACGAGCGACACACATGTGATTTAGTTTACAAATTAGTGCTTTGCTTTTCTGTTCTTTCATTTGAAACTTGTTCCTGTGCTGTACAGTGCGTTTTATTACTTTTCAGTTTTCCTGTTATAATAATTGAACAGGCGACACGTATGTGAATTAGTTTACAAAGTAGTGCTTTGCTTTTCTGTTCTTTCTTTGGAAACGTTTTCGTACTATACCGTGCGATATATCACTTTTCAGTTTTCCGGTATTCCTAATTGACCGAGCGTCACACATGTGATTCCGTTTAAAAGTAGTGCTTTGCTTTTCTGTTCTTTCGTTGGAAACTTGTTCCTGTGATGTACAGTGCAATATATCACTTTTCAGTTTTCCTGTATTCCTACTTGAGCGAGAGACACACATGTTATTCAGTTTACAATGTAGTGCTTGGCCTTTATGTTCTTTTGTTGGAAACTTGTTCCTGTTCCTGTTAGGAACAAGTTAGGGTTAGGGTTAGGGTTAGGGTTAGGGTTAGGGTTAGGGTTAGGGTAGGGTTAGGGTTAGGGTTAGGGTTAGGGTAGGGTTAGGGTTAGGGTTAGGGTTAGGGGTTAGGGTTAGGGTTAGGTTTTAGGGTTAGGGTTATATCACTTTTCAGTTTTCCTGTTATAATAGTTGAACAGGCGACACATATATAAATTAGTTTACAAAGTTGTGCTTTGTGTTTCTGTTCTTTCGATGGAAACTTGTTTCTCTGCTGTACATTGCGACATAACACTTTTCAGTTTACCTATATTCCTAATTGCGCGAGCGACACACATGTGATTCCGTTTAAAAGTAGTGCTTTGCTTTTCTGTTATTTCGTCGGAAACTTGTTCTTGCGCTGTACAGTGCGATATATCACTTTTCAGTTTTCCTGTATTCCTAATGGAACGAGCGACACACATGTGATTTAGTTTACAAATTAGTGCTTTGCTTTTCTGTTCTTTCATTTGAAACTTGTTCCTGTCCTGTACAGTGCGTTTTATTACTGTTCAGTTTTCCTGTTATAATAATTGAACAGGCGACACATATGTGAATTAGTTTACAAAGTAGTGCTTTGCTTTTCTGTTCTTTCTTTGGAAACCTTTTCCTAGCTGTACAGTGCGATATATCACTTTTCAGTTTTCCTGTATTCCTAATTGGCCGAGCGACACACATGTGATTCCGTTTAAAAGTAGTGCTTTCCTTTTTTGTTCTTTCGTTGGAAACTTGTTCCTGTGATGTACAGTGCAATATATCACTTTTCAGTTTTCCTGTATTGCTACTTGAGCGAGAGACACACATGTGATTCAGTTTACAATGTAGTGCTTGGCCTTTATGTTCTTTTGTTGGAAACTTGTTCCTGTTCCTGTTAGGAACAAGTTAGGGTTAGGGTTAGGGTTAGGGTTAGTGTTAGGGTAGGGTTAGGGTTAGGGTTAGGGTTAGGGTTAGGGTAGGGTTAGGGTTAGGGTTAGGGTTAGGGTTAGGGTTAGGGGTTAGTGTTAGGGTTAGGTTTTAGGGTTAGGGTTAGGGTTATATCACTTTTCAGTTTTCCTGTTATAATAGTTGAATAGGCGACACATATATAAATTAGTTTACAACGTTGTGCTTTGTTTTTCTGTTCTTTCGATGGAAACTTGTTTCTCTGCTGTACATTGCGAGATAACACTTTTCAGTTTTCCTGTATTCCTAATTGCGCGAGCGACACACATGTGATTCCGTTTAAAAGTAGTGCTTTGCTTTTCTGTTATTTCGTCGGAAACTTGTTCTTGCGCTGTACAGTGCGATATATCACTTTTCAGTTTTCCTGTATTCCTAATGGAACGAGCGACACACATGTGATTTAGTTTACAAATTAGTGCTTTGCTTTTCTGTTCTTTCATTTGAAACTTGTTCCTGTGATGTACAGTGCAATATATCACTTTTCAGTTTTCCTGTATTGCTACTTGAGCGAGAGACACACATGTGATTCAGTTTACAATGTAGTGCTTGGCCTTTATGTTCTTTTGTTGGAAACTTGTTCCTGTTCCTGTTAGGAACAAGTTTGGGTTAGGGTTAGGGTTAGGGTTAGGGTTAGGGTTAGGGTTAGGGTAGGGTTAGGGTTAGGGTTAGGGTTAGGGTAGGGTTAAGGTTAGGGTTACGGTTAGGGTTAGGGGTTAGGGTTAGGGTTAGGTTTTAGGGTTAGGGTTAGGGTTATATCACTTTTCAGTTTTCCTGTTATAATAGTTGAACAGGCGACACATATATAAATTAGTTTACAAAGTTGTGCTTTGTGTTTCAGTTCTTTCGATGGAAACATGTTTCTCTGCTGTACATTGCGAGATAACACTTTTCAGTTTTCCTGTATTCCTAATTGCGCGAGCGACACACATGTGATTCCGTTTAAAAGTAGTGCTTTGCTTTTCTGTTATTTCATCGGAAACTTGTTCTTGTGCTGTACAGTGCGATATAACACTTTTCAGTTTTCCTGTATTCCTAATGGAACGAGCGACACACATGTGATTTAGTTTACAAATTAGTGCTTTGCTTTTCTGTTCTTTCATTTGAAACTTGTTCCTGTGCTGTACAGTGCCTTATATCACTTTTCAGTTTTCCTGTTATAATAATTGAACAGGCGACACGTATGTGAATTAGTTTACAAAGTAGTGCTTTGCTTTTCTGTTCTTTCCTTAAAAACTTGTTCCTGTGCTGTACACCGTCTTAGATCACTTTTCAGTTTTCTGGTTATAATAATTGACCAGGCGACACATATGTGAATTAGTTTACAAAGTAGTGCTTTGCTTTTCTGTTCTTTCTTTGGAAACCTTTTCCTAGCTGTACAGTGCAATATATCACTTTTCAGTTTTCCTGTATTCCTAATTGGCCGAGCGACACACATGTGATTCCGTTTAAACGTAGTGCTTTGCTTTTCCGTTCTTTCGTTGGAAACTTGTTCCTGTGATGTACAGTGCAATATATCACACTTTTCAGTTTTCCTGTATTCCTACTTGAGCGAGCGACACACATGTGATTCAGTTTACAATGTAGTGCTTGGCCTTTATGTTCTTTTGTTGGAAACTTGTTCCTGTTAGGAACAAGTTAGGGTTAGGGTTAGGGTTAGGGTTAGGGTTAGGGTTAGGGTAGGGTTAGGGTTAGGGTTAGGGTTAGGGGTTAGGGTTAGGGTTAGGTTTTAGGGTTAGGGTTATGGTTATATCACTTTTCAGTTTTCCTGTTATAATAGTTGAACAGGCGACACATATATAAATTAGTTTACAAAGTTGTGCTTTGTGTTTCTGTTCTTGCGATGGAAACTTGTTTCTCTGCTGTACATTGCGAGATAACACTTTTCAGTTTTGCTGTATTCCAAATTGTTCGATCGACACACATGTGATTCCGTTTAAAAGTAGTGCTTTGCTTTTCTGTTATTTCGTCGGAAACTTGTTCTTGTGCTGTACAGTGCGATATATCACTTTTCAGTTTTCCTGTATTCCTAATGAAACGAGCGACACACATGTGATTTAGTTTACAAATTAGTGCTTTCCTTTTCTTTTCTGGCATTTGAAACTTGTTCCTGTGCTGTACAATGCGTTTTATTACTGTTCAGTTTTCCTGTTATAATAATTGAACAGGCGACACGTATGTGAATTAGTTTACAAAGTAGTGCTTTGCTTTTCTGTTCTTTCTTTGGAAACGTTTTCGTACTATACCGTGCGATATATCACTTTTCAGTTTTCCGGTATTCCTAATTGACCGAGCGACACACATGTGATTCCGTTTAAAAGTAGTGCTTTGCTTTTCTGTTCTTTCGTTGGAAACTCGTTCCTGTGATGTACAGTGCAATATATCACTTTTCAGTTTTCCTGTATTCCTACTTGAGCGAGAGACACACATATTATTCAGTTTACAATGTAGTGCTTGGCCTTTATGTTCTTTTGTTGGAAACTTGTTCCTGTTCCTGTTAGGAACAAGTTAGGGTTAGGGTTAGGGTTAGGGTTAGGGTTAGGGTTAGGGTTAGGGTAGGGTTAGGGTTAGGGTTAGGGTTAGGGTAGGGTTAGGGTTAGGGTTAGGGGTTAGGGTTAGGGTTAGGTTTTAGGGTTAACGTTAGGGTTATATCACTTTTCAGTTTTCCTGTTATAATAGTTGAACAGGCGACACATATATAAATTAGTTTACAAAGTTGTGCTTTGTGTTTCTGTTCTTTCGATGGAAACTTGTTTCTCTGCTGTACATTGCGACATAACACTTTTCAGTTTACCTATATTCCTAATTGCGCGAGCGACACACATGTGATTCCGTTTAAAAGTAGTGCTTTGCTTTTCTGTTATTTCGTCGGAAACTTGTTCTTGCGCTGTACATTGCGATATATCACTTTTCAGTTTTCCTGTATTCCTAATGGAACGAGCGACACACATGTGATTTAGTTTACAAATTAGTGCTTTGCTTTTCTGTTCTTTCATTTGAAACTTGTTCCTGTGCTGTACAGTGCGTTTTATTACTGTTCAGTTTTCCTGTTATAATAATTGAACAGGCGACACATATGTGAATTAGTTTACAAAGTAGTGCTTTGCTTTTCTGTTCTTTCTTTGGAAACCTTTTCCTAGCTGTACAGTGCGATATATCACTTTTCAGTTTTCCTGTATTCCTACTTGGCCGAGCGACACACATGTGATTCCGTTTAAAAGTAGTGCTTTCCTTTTTTGTTCTTTCGTTGGAAACTTGTTCCTGTGATGTACAGTGCAATATATCACTTTTCAGTTTTCCTGTATTGCTACTTGAGCGAGAGACACACATGTGATTCAGTTTAAAAGTAGTGCTCTCCTTTTCTGTTCTTTCGTTGGAAACTTGTTCCTGTGATGTACAGTGCAATATATCACTTTTCAGTTTTCCTGTATTGCTACTTGAGCGAGAGACACACATGTGATTCAGTTTACAATGTAGTGCTTGGCCTTTATGTTCTTTTGTTGGAAACTTGTTCCTGTTCCTGTTAGGAACAAGTTAGGGTTAGGGTTAGGGTTAGGGTTAGGGTTAGGGTAGGGTTAGGGTTAGGGTTATGGTTAGGGTTAGGGTAGGGTTAGGGTTAGGGTTACGGTTAGGGTTAGGGGTTAGGGTTAGGGTTAGGTTTTAGGGTTAGGGTTACGGTTATATCACTTTTCAGTTTTCCTGTTATAATAGTTGAACAGGCGACACATATATAAATTAGTTTACAAAGTTGTGCTTTGTGTTTCTGTTCTTTCGATGGAAACTTGTTTCTCTGCTGTACATTGCGAGATAACACTTTTCAGTTTTCCTGTATTCCTAATTGCGCGAGCGACACACATGTGATTCCGTTTAAAAGTAGTGCTTTGCTTTTCTGTTATTTCGTCGGAAACTTGTTCTTGCGCTGTACAGTGCGATATATCACTTTTCAGTTTTCCTGTATTCCTAATGGAACGAGCGACACACATGTGATTTAGTTTACAAATTAGTGCTTTGCTTTTCTGTTCTTTCATTTGAAACTTGTTCCTGTGCTGTACAGTGCGTTATATCACTTTTCAGTTTTCCTGTTATAATAATTGAACAGGCGACACGTATGTGAATTAGTTTACAAAGTAGTGATTTGCTTTTCTGTTCTTTCCTTAAAAACTTGTTCCTGTGCTGTACACCGTCTTAGATCACTTTTCAGTTTTCTGGTTTTAATAATTGACCAGGCGACACATATGTGAATTAGTTTACAATGTAGTGCTTTGCTTTTCTGTTCTTTCTTTGGAAACCTTTTCCTAGCTGTACAGTGCAATATATCACTTTTCAGTTTTCCTGTATTCCTAATTGGCCGAGCGACACACATGTGATTCCGTTTGAACGTAGTGCTTTGCTTTTCCGTTCTTTCGTTGGAAACTTGTTCCTGTGATGTACAGTGCAATATATCACACTTTTCAGTTTTCCTGTGTTCCTACTTGAGCGAGCGACACACATGTGATTCAGTTTACAATGTAGTGCTTGGCCTTTATGTTCTTTTGTTGGAAACTTGTTCCTGTTAGGAACAAGTTAGGGTTAGGGTTAGTGTTAGGGTTAGGGTTAGGGTTAGGGTAGAATTAGGGTTATATCACTTTTCAGTTTTCCTGTTATAATAGTTGAATAGGCGACACATATATAAATTAGTTTACAAAGTTGTGCTTTGTGTTTCTGTTCTTTCGATGGAAACTTGTTTCTCTGCTGTACATTGCGAGATAACACTTTTCAGTTTTCCTGTATTGCTACTTGAGCGAGAGACACACATGTGATTCAGTTTACAATGTAGTTCTTGGCCTTTATGTTCTTTTGTTGGAAACTTGTTCCTGTTCCTGTTAGGAACTAGTTAGGGTTAGGGTTAGGGTTAGGGTTAGGGTTAGGGTAGGGTTAGGGTTAGGGTAGAATTAGGGTTAGGGTTAGGGTAGGGTTAGGGTTAGGGTTACGGTTAGGGTTAGGGGTTAGGGTTAGGGTTAGGTTTTAGGGTTAGGGTTAGGGTTATATCACTTTTCAGTTTTCCTGTTATAATAGTTGAACAGGCGACACATATATAAATTAGTTTACAAAGTTGTGCTTTGTGTTTCTGTTCTTTCGATGGAAACATGTTTCTCTGCTGTACATTGCGAGATAACACTTTTCAGTTTTCCTGTATTCCTAATTGCGCGAGCGACACACATGTGATTCCGTTTAAAAGTAGTGCTTTGCTTTTCTGTTATTTCATCGGAAACTTGTTCTTGTGCTGTACAGTGCGATATAACACTTTTCAGTTTTCCTGTATTCCTAATGGAACGAGCGACACACATGTGATTCAGTTTACAATGTAGTGCTTGGCCTTTATGTTGTTTTGTTGGAAACTTGTTCCTGTTAGGAACAAGTTAGGGTTAGGGTTAGGGTTAGGGTTAGGGTTAGGGTTAGGGTTAGGGTTAGGGTAGGGTTAGGGTTAGGGTTAGGGTTAGGGTAGGGTTAGGGTTAGGGTTAGGGTAGGGTTAGGGTTAGGGTTAGGGTTAGGGTTAGGGTAGGGTTAGGGTTAGGGTTAGGGTTAGGGTTAGGGGTTAGTGTTAGGGTTAGGTTTAAGGGTAGGGTTAGGGTTATATCACTTTTCAGTTTTCCTATTATAATAGTTGAACAAGCGACACATATATAAATTAGTTTACAAAGTTGTGCTTTGTGTTTCTGTTCTTTCGATGGAAACATGTTTCTCGGCTGTACATTGCGAGATAACACTTTTCAGTTTTCCTGTATTCCTAATTGCGCGAGCGACACACATGTGATTCCGTTTAAAAGTAGTGCTTTGCTTTTCTGTTATTTCATCGGAAACTTGCTCTTGTGCTGTACAGTGCGATATAACACTTTTCAGTTTTCCTGTATTCCTAATGGAACGAGCGACACACATGTGATTCAGTTTACAATGTAGTGCTTGGCCTTTATGTTCTTTTGTTGGAAACTTGTTCCTGTTAGGAACAAGTTAGGGTTAGGGTTAGGGTTAGGGTTAGGGTTAGGGTTAGGGTAGGGTTAGGGTTAGGGTTACGGTTAGGGGTTAGGTTTAGGGTTAGGGTTAGGTTTTAGGGTTAGTGTTAGGGTTAGGGTTAGAGTAGGGTTAGGGTTAGGTTTTAGGGTTAGGGTTATGGTTATATCACTTTTCAGTTTTCCTGTTATAATAGTTGAACAGGCGACACATATATAAATTAGTTTACAACGTTGTGCTTTGTGTTTCTGTTCTTTCGATGGAAACTTGTTTCTCTGCTGTACATTGCGAGATAACACTTTTCAGTTTTGCTGTATTCCAAATTGTTCGAGCGACACACATGTGATTCCGTTTAAAAGTAGTGCTTTGCTTTTCTGTTATTTCGTCGGAAACTTGTTCATGTGCTGTACAGTGCGATATATCACTTTTCAGTTTTCCTGTATTCCTAATGAAACGAGCGACACACATGTGATTTAGTTTACAAATTAGTGCTTTCCTTTTCTTTTCTGGCATTTGAAACTTGTTCCTGTGCTGTACAGTGCGTTTTATTACTGTTCAGTTTTCCTGTTATAATAATTGAACAGGCGACACGTATGTGAATTAGTTTACAAAGTAGTGCTTTGCTTTTCTGTTCTTTCTTTGGAAACCTTTTCCTAGCTGTACAGTGCGATATATCACTTTTCAGTTTTCCTGTATTCCTACTTGGCCGAGCGACACACATGTGATTCCGTTTAAAAGTAGTGCTTTCCTTTTTTGTTCATTCGTTGGAAACTTGTTCCTGTGATGTACAGTGCAATATATCACTTTTCAGTTTTCCTGTATTGCTACTTGAGCGAGATTCACACATGTGATTCAGTTTACAATGTAGTGCTTGGCCTTTTTTGTTCTTTTGTTGGAAACTTGTTCCTGTTCCTGTTAGGAACAAGTTAGGGTTAGGGTTAGGGTTAGGGTTAGGGTTAGTGTTAGGGTAGGGTTAGGGTTAGGGTTAGGGTTAGGGTTAGGGTTATATCACTTTTCAGTTTTCCTGTTATAATAGTTGAATAGGCGACACATATATAAATTAGTTTACAAAGTTGTGCTTTGTTTTTCTGTTCTTTCGATGGAAACTTGTTTCTCTGCTGTACATTGCGAGATAACACTTTTCAGTTTTCCTGTATTCCTAATTGCGCGAGCGACACACATGTGATTCCGTTTAAAAGTAGTGCTTTGCTTTTCTGTTATTTCGTCGGAAACTTGTTCTAGCGCTGTACAGTGCGATATATCACTTTTCAGTTTTCCTGTATTCCTAATGGAACGAGCGACACACATGTGATTTAGTTTACAAATTAGTGCTTTGCTTTTCTGTTCTTTCATTTGATACTTGTTCCTGTGCTGTACAGTGCGTTTTATTACTGTTCAGTTTTCCTGTTATAATAATTGAACAGGCGACACGTATGTGAATTAGTTTACAAAGTAGTGCTTTGCTATTCTGTTCTTTCTTTGGAAACCTTTTCCTAGCTGTACAGTGCGATATATCACTTTTCAGTTTTCCTGTATTCCTAATTGGCCGAGCGACACACATGTGATTCCGTTTAAAAGTAGTGCTTTCCTTTTCTGTTCTTTCGTTGGAAACTTGTTCCTGTGATGTACAGTGCAATATATCACTTTTCAGTTTTCCTGTATTGCTACTTGAGCGAGAGACACACATGTGATTCAGTTTACAATGTAGTGCTTGGCCTTTATGTTCTTTTGTTGGAAACTTGTTCCTGTTCCTGTTAGGAACAAGTTAGGGTTAGGGTTAGGGTTAGGGTTAGGGTTAGGGTTAGGGTAGGGTTAGGGTTAGGGTTAGGGTTAGGGTTACGGTAGGGTTAGGGTTAGGGTTACGGTTAGGGTTAGGGGTTAGGGTTAGGGTTAGGTTTTAGGGTTAGGGTTAGGTTTATATCACTTTTCAGTTTTCCTGTTATAATAGTTGAACAGGCGACACATATATAAATTAGTTTACAAAGTTGTGCTTTGTGTTTCTGTTCTTTCGATGGAAACTTGTTTCTCTGCTGTACATTGCGAGATAACACTTTTCAGTTTTCCTGTATTCCTAATTGCGCGAGCGACACACATGTGATTCCGTTTAAAAGTAGTGCTTTGCTTTTCTGTTATTTCATCGGAAACTTGTTCTTGTGCTGTACAGTGCGATATAACACTTTTCAGTTATCCTGTATTCCTAATGGAACGAGCGACACACATGTGATTCAGTTTACAATGTAGTGCTTGGCCTTTATGTTGTTTTGTTGGAAACTTGTTCCTGTTAGGAACAAGTTAGGGTTAGGGTTAGGGTTAGGGTTAGGGTTAGGGTTAGGGTAGGGTTAGGGTTAGGGTTAGGGTTAGGGTAGGGTTAGGGTTAGGGTTAGGGTAGGGTTAGGGTTAGGGTTAGGGTTAGGGTTAGGGTAGGGTTAGGGTTAGGGTTAGGGTTAGGGTTAGGGGTTAGTGTTAGGGTTAGGTTTTAGGGTAGGGTTAGGGTTATATCACTTTTCAGTTTTCCTATTATAATAGTTGAACAAGCGACACATATATAAATTAGTTTACAAAGTTGTGCTTTGTGTTTCTGTTCTTTCGATGGAAACATGTTTCTCGGCTGTACATTGCGAGATAACACTTTTCAGTTTTCCTGTATTCCTAATTGCGCGAGCGACACACATGTGATTCCGTTTAAAAGTAGTGCTTTGCTTTTCTGTTATTTCATCGGAAACTTGCTCTTGTGCTGTACAGTGCGATATAACACTTTTCAGTTTTCCTGTATTCCTAATGGAACGAGCGACACACATGTGATTCAGTTTACAATGTAGTGCTTGGCCTTTATGTTCTTTTGTTGGAAACTTGTTCCTGTTAGGAACAAGTTAGGGTTAGGGTTAGGGTTAGGGTTAGGGTTAGGGTTAGGGTAGGGTTAGGGTTAGGGTTACGGTTAGGGGTTAGGTTTAGGGTTAGGGTTAGGTTTTAGGGTTAGTGTTAGGGTTAGGGTTAGAGTAGGGTTAGGGTTAGGTTTTAGGGTTAGGGTTATGGTTATATCACTTTTCAGTTTTCCTGTTATAATAGTTGAACAGGCGACACATATATAAATTAGTTTACAACGTTGTGCTTTGTGTTTCTGTTCTTTCGATGGAAACTTGTTTCTCTGCTGTACATTGCGAGATAACACTTTTCAGTTTTGCTGTATTCCAAATTGTTCGAGCGACACACATGTGATTCCGTTTAAAAGTAGTGCTTTGCTTTTCTGTTATTTCGTCGGAAACTTGTTCATGTGCTGTACAGTGCGATATATCACTTTTCAGTTTTCCTGTATTCCTAATGAAACGAGCGACACACATGTGATTTAGTTTACAAATTAGTGCTTTCCTTTTCTTTTCTGGCATTTGAAACTTGTTCCTGTGCTGTACAGTGCGTTTTATTACTGTTCAGTTTTCCTGTTATAATAATTGAACAGGCGACACGTATGTGAATTAGTTTACAAAGTAGTGCTTTGCTTTTCTGTTCTTTCTTTGGAAACCTTTTCCTAGCTGTACAGTGCGATATATCACTTTTCAGTTTTCCTGTATTCCTACTTGGCCGAGCGACACACATGTGATTCCGTTTAAAAGTAGTGCTTTCCTTTTTTGTTCATTCGTTGGAAACTTGTTCCTGTGATGTACAGTGCAATATATCACTTTTCAGTTTTCCTGTATTGCTACTTGAGCGAGAGACACACATGTGATTCAGTTTACAATGTAGTGCTTGGCCTTTTTTGTTCTTTTGTTGGAAACTTGTTCCTGTTCCTGTTAGGAACAAGTTAGGGTTAGGGTTAGGGTTAGGGTTAGGGTTAGTGTTAGGGTAGGGTTAGGGTTAGGGTTAGGGTTAGGGTTAGGGTTATATCACTTTTCAGTTTTCCTGTTATAATAGTTGAATAGGCGACACATATATAAATTAGTTTACAAAGTTGTGCTTTGTTTTTCTGTTCTTTCGATGGAAACTTGTTTCTCTGCTGTACATTGCGAGATAACACTTTTCAGTTTTCCTGTATTCCTAATTGCGCGAGCGACACACATGTGATTCCGTTTAAAAGTAGTGCTTTGCTTTTCTGTTATTTCGTCGGAAACTTGTTCTAGCGCTGTACAGTGCGATATATCACTTTTCAGTTTTCCTGTATTCCTAATGGAACGAGCGACACACATGTGATTTAGTTTACAAATTAGTGCTTTGCTTCTCTGTTCTTTCATTTGATACTTGTTCCTGTGCTGTACAGTGCGTTTTATTACTGTTCAGTTTTCCTGTTATAATAATTGAACAGGCGACACGTATGTGAATTAGTTTACAAAGTAGTGCTTTGCTATTCTGTTCTTTCTTTGGAAACCTTTTCCTAGCTGTACAGTGCGATATATCACTTTTCAGTTTTCCTGTATTCCTAATTGGCCGAGCGACACACATGTGATTCCGTTTAAAAGTAGTGCTTTCCTTTTCTGTTCTTTCGTTGGAAACTTGTTCCTGTGATGTACAGTGCAATATATCACTTTTCAGTTTTCCTGTATTGCTACTTGAGCGAGAGACACACATGTGATTCAGTTTACAATGTAGTGCTTGGCCTTTATGTTCTTTTGTTGGAAACTTGTTCCTGTTCCTGTTAGGAACAAGTTAGGGTTAGGGTTAGGGTTAGGGTTAGGGTTAGGGTTAGGGTAGGGTTAGGGTTAGGGTTAGGGTTAGGGTTAGGGTTACGGTAGGGTTAGGGTTAGGGTTACGGTTAGGGTTAGGGGTTAGGGTTAGGGTTAGGTTTTAGGGTTAGGGTTAGGTTTATATCACTTTTCAGTTTTCCTGTCATAATAGTTGAACAGGCGACACATATATAAATTAGTTTACAAAGTTGTGCTTTGTGTTTCTGTTCTTTCGATGGAAACTTGTTTCTCTGCTGTACATTGCGAGATAACACTTTTCAGTTTTCCTGTATTCCTAATTGCGCGAGCGACACACATGTGATTCCGTTTAAAAGTAGTGCTTTGCTTTTCTGTTATTTCGTCGGAAACTTGTTCTTGTGCTGTACAGTGCGATATAACACTTTTCAGTTTTCCTGTATTCCTAATGGAACGAGCGACACACATGTGATTTAGTTTACAAATTAGTGCTTTGCTTTTCTGTTCTTTCATTTGAAACTTGTTCCTGTGCTGTACAGTGCGTTATATCACTTTTCAGTTTTCCTGTTATAATAATTGAACAGGCGACACGTATGTGAATTAGTTTACAAAGTAGTGCTTTGCTTTTCTGTTCTTTCCTTAAAAACTTGTTCCTGTGCTGTACACCGTCTTAGATCACTTTTCAGTTTTCTGGTTATAATAATTGACCAGGCGACACATATGTGAATTAGTTTACAAAGTAGTGCTTTGCTTTTCTGTTCTTTCTTTGGAAACCTTTTCCTAGCTGTACAGTGCAATATATCACTTTTCAGTTTTCCTGTATTCCTAATTGGCCGAGCGACACACATGTGATTCCGTTTGAACGTAGTGCTTTGCTTTTCCGTTCTTTCGTTGGAAACTTGTTCCTGTGATGTACAGTGCAATATATCACACTTTTCAGTTTTCCTGTATTCCTACTTGAGCGAGCGACACACATGTGATTCAGTTTACAATGTAGTGCTTGGCCTTTATGTTCTTTTGTTGGAAACTTGTTCCTGTTCCTGTTAGGAACAAGTTAGGGTTAGGGTTAGGGTTAGGGTTAGGGTTAGGGTAGGGTTAGAGTTAGGGTTAGGGTTAGGGTTAGGGTAGGGTTAGGGTTAGGGTTACGGTTAGGGTTAGGGGTTAGGGTTAGGGTTAGGTTTTAGGGTTAGGGTTAGGGTTATATCACTTTTCAGTTTTCCTGTTATAATAGTTGAACAGGCGACACATATATAAATTAGTTTACAAAGTTGTGCTTTGTGTTTCTGTTCTTTCGATGGAAACATGTTTCTCTGCTGTACATTGCGAGATAACACTTTTCAGTTTTCCTGTATTCCTAATTGCGCGAGCGACAAACATGTGATTCCGTTTAAAAGTAGTGCTTTGCTTTTCTGTTATTTCATCGGAAACTTGTTCTTGTGCTGTACAGTGCGATATAACACTTTTCAGTTTTCCTGTATTCCTAATGGAACGAGCGACACACATGTGATTTAGTTTATAAATTAGTGCTTTGCTTTTCTGTTCTTTCATTTGAAACTTGTTCATGTGCTGTACAGTGCCTTATATCACTTTTCAGTTTTCCTGTTATAATAATTGAACAGGCGACACGTATGTGAATTAGTTTACAAAGTAGTGCTTTGCTTTTCTGTTCTTTCCTTAAAAACTTGTTCCTGTGCTGTACACCGTCTTAGATCACTTTTCAGTATTCTGGTTATAATAATTGACCAGGCGACACATATGTGAATTAGTTTACAAAGTAGTGCTTTGCTTTTCTGTTCTTTCTTTGGAAACCTTTTCCTAGCTGTACAGTGCAATATATCACTTTTCAGTTTTCCTGTATTCCTAATTGGCCGAGCGACACACATGTGATTCCGTTTAAACGTAGTGCTTTGCTTTTCCGTTCTTTCGTTGAAAACTTGTTCCTGTGATGTACAGTGCAATATATCACACTTTTCAGTTTTCCTGTATTCCTACTTGAGCGAGCGACACACATGTGATTCAGTTTACAATGTAGTGCTTGGCCTTTATGTTCTTTTGTTGGAAACTTGTTCCTGTTAGGAACAAGTTAGGGTTAGGGTTAGGGTTAGGGTTAGGGTTAGGGTTAGGGTTAGGGTTAGGGTAGAATTAGGGTTAGGGTTAGGGTTAGGGTAGGGTTAGGGTTAGGGTTAGGGTTAGGGTTAGGGTTAGGGTTAGGGTAGGGTTAGGGTAAGGGTTACGGTTAGGGGTTAGGGTTAGGGTTAGGGTTAGGTTTTAGGGTTAGTGTTAGGGTTACGGTTAGAGTAGGGTTAGGGTTAGGTTTTAGGGTTAGGGTTATGGTTATATCACTTTTCAGTTTTCCTGTTATAAGAGTTGAACAGGCGACACATATATAAATTAGTTTACAAAGTTGTGCTTTGTGTTTCTGTTCTTTCGATGGAAACTTGTTTCTCTGCTGTACATTGCGAGATAACACTTTTCAGTTTTGCTGTATTCCAAATTGTTCGAGCGACACACATGTGATTCCGTTTAAAAGTAGTGCTTTGCTTTTCTGTTATTTCGTCGGAAACTTGTTCTTGCGCTGTACAGTGCGATATATCACTTTTCAGTTTTCCTGTATTCCTAATGGAACGAGCGACACAAGTGTGATTTAGTTTACAAATTAGTGCTTTCCTTTTCTTTTCTGGCATTTGAAACTTGTTCCTGTGCTGTACAGTGCGTTTTATTACTGTTCAGTTTTCCTGTTATAATAATTGAACAGGCGACACGTATGTGAATTAGTTTACAAAGTAGTGCTTTGCTTTTCTGTTCTTTCTTTGGAAACGTTTTCGTACTATACCGTGCGATATATCACTTTTCAGTTTTCCGGTATTCCTAATTGACCGAGTGTCACACATGTGATTCCGTTTAAAAGTAGTGCTTTGCTTTTCTGTTCTTTCGTTGGAAACTTGTTCCTGTGATGTACAGTGCAATATATCACTTTTCAGTTTTCCTGTATTCCTACTTGAGCGAGAGACACACATGTTATTCAGTTTACAATGTAGTGCTTGGCCTTTATGTTCTTTTGTTGGAAACTTGTTCCTGTTCCTGTTAGGAACAAGTTAGGGTTAGGGTTAGGGTTAGGGTTAGGGTAGGGTTAGGGTTAGGGTTAGGGTTAGGGTAGGGTTAGGGTTAGGGTTAGGGTTAGGGGTTAGGGTTAGGGTTAGGTTTTAGGGTTAGGGTTAGGGTTATATCACTTTTCAGTTTTCCTGTTATAATAGTTGAACAGGCGACACATATATAAATTAGTTTACAAAGTTGTGCTTTGTGTTTCTGTTCTTTCGATGGAAACTTGTTTCTCTGCTGTACATTGCGAGATAACACTTTTCAGTTTTCCTGTATTCCTAATTGCGCGAGCGACACACATGTGATTCCGTTTAAAAGTAGTGCTTTGCTTTTCTGTTATTTCGTCGGAAACTTGTTCTTGTGCTGTACAGTGCGATATAACACTTTTCAGTTTTCCTGTATTCCTAATGGAACGAGCGACACACATGTGATTTAGTTTACAAATTAGTGCTTTGCTTTTCTGTTCTTTCATTTGAAACTTGTTCCTGTGCTGTACAGTGCGTTATATCACTTTTCAGTTTTCCTGTTATAATAATTGAACAGGCGACACGTATGTGAATTAGTTTACAAAGTAGTGCTTTGCTTTTCTGTTCTTTCCTTAAAAACTTGTTCCTGTGCTGTACACCGTCTTAGATCACTTTTCAGTTTTCTGGTTATAATAATTGACCAGGCGACACATATGTGAATTAGTTTACAAAGTAGTGCTTTGCTTTTCTGTTCTTTCTTTGGAAACCTTTTCCTAGCTGTACAGTGCAATATATCACTTTTCAGTTTTCCTGTATTCCTAATTAGCCAAGCGACACACATGTGATTCCGTTTGAACGTAGTGCTTTGCTTTTCCGATCTTTCGTTGGAAACTTGTTCCTGTGATGTACAGTGCAATATATCACACTTTTCAGTTTTCCTGTATTCCTACTTGAGCGAGCGACACACATGTGATTCAGATTACAATGTAGTGCTTGGCCTTTATGTTCTTTTGTTGGAAACTTGTTCCTGTTAGGAACAAGTTAGGGTTAGGGTTAGGGTTAGGGTTAGGGTTAGGGTTAGTGTAGGGTTAGGGTTAGGGTTAGGGTTAGGGTTAGGGTAGGGTTAGGGTTAGGGTTAGGGTTAGGGTTAGGGTAGGGTTAGGGTTAGGGTTAGGGTAGGGTTAGGGTTAGGGTTAGGGTTAGGGTTAGGTTTTAGGGTTAGGGTTAGGGTTATATCATTTTTCAGTTTTCCTGTTATAATAGTTGAACAGGCGACACATATATAAATTAGTTTACAAAGTTGTGCTTTGTGTTCCTGTTCTTTCGATGGAAACTTGTTTCTCTGCTGTACATTGCGAGATAACACTTTTCAGTTTTCCTGTATTCCTAATTGCGCGAGCAACACACATGTGATTCCGTTTAAAAGTAGTGCTTTGCTTTTCTGTTATTTCATCGGAAACTTGTTCTTGTGCTGTACAGTGCGATATAACACTTTTCAGTTTTCCTGTATTCCTAATGGAACGAGCGACACACATGTGATTTAGTTTACAAATTAGTGCTTTGCTTTTCTGTTCTTTCATTTGAAACTTGTTCCTGTGCTGTACAGTGCGTTTTATTACTGTTCAGTTTTCCTGTTATAATAATTGAACAGGCGACACGTATGTGAATTAGTTTACAAAGTAGTGCTTTGCTTTTCTGTTCTTTCTTTGGAAACGTTTTCATATTATACCGTGCGATATATCACTTTTCAGTTTTCCGGTATTCCTAATTGACCGAGCGTCACACATGTGATTCCGTTTAAAAGTAGTGCTTTGCTTTTCTGTTCTTTCGTTGGAAACTTGTTCCTGTGATGTACAATGCAATATATCACTTTTCAGTTTTCCTGTATTCCTACTTGAGCGAGAGACACACATGTTATTCAGTTTACAATGTAGTGCTTGGCCTTTATGTTCTTTTGTTGGAAACTTGTTCCTGTTAGGAACAAGTTAGGGTTAGGGTTAGGGTTAGGGTTAGGGTTAGGGTTAGGGTTAGGGTTAGGGTAGGGTTAGGGTTAGGGTTAGGTTTAGGGTAGGGTTAGGGTTAGGGTTAGGGTAGGGTTAGGGTTAGGGTTAGGGTTAGGGTTAGGTTTTAGGGTTAGGGTTAGGGTTATATCACTTTTCAGTTTTCCTGTTATAATAGTTGAACAGGCGACACATATATAAATTAGTTTACAAAGTTGTGCTTTGTGTTTCTGTTCTTGCGATGGAAACTTGTTTCTCTGCTGTACATTGCGACATAACACTTTTCAGTTTACCTATATTCCTAATTGCGCGAGCGACACACATGTGATTCCGTTTAAAAGTAGTGCTTTGCTTTTCTGTTCTTTCGTTGGAAACTTGTTCCTGTGATGTACAGTGCAATATATCACTTTTCAGTTTTCCTGTATTCCTACTTGAGCGAGAGACACACATGTTATTCAGTTTACAATGTAGTGCTTGGCCTTTATGTTCTTTTGTTGGAAACTTGTTCCTGTTCCTGTTAGGAACAAGTTAGGGTTAGGGTTAGGGTTAGGGTTAGGGTTAGGGTTAGGGTTAGGGTTAGGGTAGGGTTAGGGTTAGGGTTAGGGTTAGGGTAGGGTTAGGGTTAGGGTTAGGGTTAGGGGTTAGGGTTAGGGTTAGGTTTTAGGGTTAGGGTTATATCACTTTTCAGTTTTCCTGTTATAATAGTTGAACAGGCGACACATATATAAATTAGTTTACAAAGTTGTGCTTTGTGTTTCTGTTCTTTCGATGGAAACTTGTTTCTCTGCTGTACATTGCGACATAACACTTTTCAGTTTACCTATATTCCTAATTGCGCGAGCGACACACATGTGATTCCGTTTAAAAGTAGTGCTTTGCTTTTCTGTTATTTCGTCGGAAACTTGTTCTTGCGTTGTACAGTGCGATATATCACTTTTCAGTTTTCCTGTATTCCTAATGGAACGAGCGACACACATGTGATTTAGTTTACAAATTAGTGCTTTGCTTTTCTGTTCTTTCATTTGAAACTTGTTCCTGTGCTGTACAGTGCCTTATATCACTTTTCAGTTTTCCTGTTATAATAATTGAACAGGCGACACGTATGTGAATTAGTTTACAAAGTAGTGCTTTGCTTTTCTGTTCTTTCCTTTAAAACTTGTTCCTGTGCTGTACACCGTCTTAGATCACTTTTCAGTATTCTGGTTATAATAATTGACCAGGCGACACATATGTGAATTAGTTTACAAAGTAGTGCTTTGCTTTTCTGTTCTTTCTTTGGAAACCTTTTCCTAGCTGTACAGTGCAATATATCACTTTTCAGTTTTCCTGTATTCCTAATTGGCCGAGCGACACACATGTGATTCCGTTTAAACGTAGTGCTTTGCTTTTCCGTTCTTTCGTTGAAAACATGTTCCTGTGATGTACAGTGCAATATATCACACTTTTCAGTTTTCCTGTATTCCTACTTGAGCGAGCGACACACATGTGATTCAGTTTACAATGTAGTGCTTGGCCTTTATGTTCTTTTGTTGGAAACTTGTTCCTGTTAGGAACAAGTTAGGGTTAGGGTTAGGGTTAGGGTTAGGGTTAGGGTTAGGGTTAGGGTAGAATTAGGGTTAGGGTTAGGGTTAGGGTAGGGTTAGGGTTAGGGTTAGGGTTAGGGTTAGGGTTAGGGTTAGGGTAGGGTTAGGGTAAGGGTTACGGTTAGGGGTTAGGGTTAGGGTTAGGGTTAGGTTTTAGGGTTAGTGTTAGGGTTACGGTTAGAGTAGGGTTAGGGTTAGGTTTTAGGGTTAGGGTTATGGTTATATCACTTTTCAGTTTTCCTGTTATAAGAGTTGAACAGGCGACACATATATAAATTAGTTTACAAAGTTCTGCTTTGTGTTTCTGTTCTTTCGATGGAAACTTGTTTCTCTGCTGTACATTGCGAGATAACACTTTTCAGTTTTGCTGTATTCCAAATTGTTCGAGCGACACACATGTGATTCCGTTTAAAAGTAGTGCTTTGCTTTTCTGTTATTTCGTCGGAAACTTGTTCTTGCGCTGTACAGTGCGATATATCACTTTTCAGTTTTCCTGTATTCCTAATGGAACGAGCGACACAAGTGTGATTTAGTTTACAAATTAGTGCTTTCCTTTTCTTTTCTGGCATTTGAAACTTGTTCCTGTGCTGTACAGTGCGTTTTATTACTGTTCAGTTTTCCTGTTATAATAATTGAACAGGCGACACGTATGTGAATTAGTTTACAAAGTAGTGCTTTGCTTTTCTGTTCTTTCTTTGGAAACGTTTTCGTACTATACCGTGCGATATATCACTTTTCAGTTTTCCGGTATTCCTAATTGACCGAGTGTCACACATGTGATTCCGTTTAAAAGTAGTGCTTTGCTTTTCTGTTCTTTCGTTGGAAACTTGTTCCTGTGATGTACAGTGCAATATATCACTTTTCAGTTTTCCTGTATTCCTACTTGAGCGAGAGACACACATGTTATTCAGTTTACAATGTAGTGCTTGGCCTTTATGTTCTTTTGTTGGAAACTTGTTCCTGTTCCTGTTAGGAACAAGTTAGGGTTAGGGTTAGGGTTAGGGTTAGGGTAGGGTTAGGGTTAGGGTTAGGGTTAGGGTAGGGTTAGGGTTAGGGTTAGGGTTAGGGGTTAGGGTTAGGGTTAGGTTTTAGGGTTAGGGTTAGGGTTATATCACTTTTCAGTTTTCCTGTTATAATAGTTGAACAGGCGACACATATATAAATTAGTTTACAAAGTTGTGCTTTGTGTTTCTGTTCTTTCGATGGAAACTTGTTTCTCTGCTGTACATTGCGAGATAACACTTTTCAGTTTTCCTGTATTCCTAATTGCGCGAGCGACACACATGTGATTCCGTTTAAAAGTAGTGCTTTGCTTTTCTGTTATTTCGTCGGAAACTTGTTCTTGTGCTGTACAGTGCGATATAACACTTTTCAGTTTTCCTGTATTCCTAATGGAACGAGCGACACACATGTGATTTAGTTTACAAATTAGTGCTTTGCTTTTCTGTTCTTTCATTTGAAACTTGTTCCTGTGCTGTACAGTGCGTTATATCACTTTTCAGTTTTCCTGTTATAATAATTGAACAGGCGACACGTATGTGAATTAGTTTACAAAGTAGTGCTTTGCTTTTCTGTTCTTTCCTTAAAAACTTGTTCCTGTGCTGTACACCGTCTTAGATCACTTTTCAGTTTTCTGGTTATAATAATTGACCAGGCGACACATATGTGAATTAGTTTACAAAGTAGTGCTTTGCTTTTCTGTTCTTTCTTTGGAAACCTTTTCCTAGCTGTACAGTGCAATATATCACTTTTCAGTTTTCCTGTATTCCTAATTAGCCAAGCGACACACATGTGATTCCGTTTGAACGTAGTGCTTTGCTTTTCCGATCTTTCGTTGGAAACTTGTTCCTGTGATGTACAGTGCAATATATCACACTTTTCAGTTTTCCTGTATTCCTACTTGAGCGAGCGACACACATGTGATTCAGATTACAATGTAGTGCTTGGCCTTTATGTTCTTTTGTTGGAAACTTGTTCCTGTTAGGAACAAGTTAGGGTTAGGGTTAGGGTTAGGGTTAGGGTTAGGGTTAGTGTAGGGTTAGGGTTAGGATTAGGGTTAGGGTTAGGGTTAGGGTAGGGTTAGGGTTAGGGTTAGGGTTAGGGTTAGGGTAGGGTTAGGGTTAGGGTTAGGGTAGGGTTAGGGTTAGGGTTAGGGTTAGGGTTAGGTTTTAGGGTTAGGGTTAGGGTTATATCATTTTTCAGTTTTCCTGTTATAATAGTTGAACAGGCGACACATATATAAATTAGTTTACAAAGTTGTGCTTTGTGTTCCTGTTCTTTCGATGGAAACTTGTTTCTCTGCTGTACATTGCGAGATAACACTTTTCAGTTTTCCTGTATTCCTAATTGCGCGAGCGACACACATGTGATTCCGTTTAAAAGTAGTGCTTTGCTTTTCTGTTATTTCATCGGAAACTTGTTCTTGTGCTGTACAGTGCGATATAACACTTTTCAGTTTTCCTGTATTCCTAATGGAACGAGCGACACACATGTGATTTAGTTTACAAATTAGTGCTTTGCTTTTCTGTTCTTTCATTTGAAACTTGTTCCTGTGCTGTACAGTGCGTTTTATTACTGTTCAGTTTTCCTGTTATAATAATTGAACAGGCGACACGTATGTGAATTAGTTTACAAAGTAGTGCTTTGCTTTTCTGTTCTTTCTTTGGAAACGTTTTCATATTATACCGTGCGATATATCACTTTTCAGTTTTCCGGTATTCCTAATTGACCGAGCGTCACACATGTGATTCCGTTTAAAAGTAGTGCTTTGCTTTTCTGTTCTTTCGTTGGAAACTTGTTCCTGTGATGTACAATGCAATATATCACTTTTCAGTTTTCCTGTATTCCTACTTGAGCGAGAGACACACATGTTATTCAGTTTACAATGTAGTGCTTGGCCTTTATGTTCTTTTGTTGGAAACTTGTTCCTGTTAGGAACAAGTTAGGGTTAGGGTTAGGGTTAGGGTTAGGGTTAGGGTTAGGGTAGGGTTAGGGTTAGGGTTAGGTTTAGGGTAGGGTTAGGGTTAGGGTTAGGGTAGGGTTAGGGTTAGGGTTAGGATTAGGGTTAGGTTTTAGGGTTAGGGTTAGTGTTATATCACTTTTCAGTTTTCCTGTTATAATAGTTGAACAGGCGACACATATATAAATTAGTTTACAAAGTTGTGCTTTGTGTTTCTGTTCTTGCGATGGAAACTTGTTTCTCTGCTGTACATTGCGACATAACACTGTTCAGTTTACCTATATTCCTAATTGCGCGAGCGACACACATGTGATTCCGTTTAAAAGTAGTGCTTTGCTTTTCTGTTCTTTCGTTGGAAACTTGTTCCTGTGATGTACAGTGCAATATATCACTTTTCAGTTTTCCTGTATTCCTACTTGAGCGAGAGACACACATGTTATTCAGTTTACAATGTAGTGCTTGGCCTTTATGTTCTTTTGTTGGAAACTTGTTCCTGTTCCTGTTAGGAACAAGTTAGGGTTAGGGTTAGGGTTAGGGTTAGGGTTAGGGTTAGGGTTAGGGTTAGGGTTAGGGTAGGGTTAGGGTTAGGGTTAGGGTTAGGGTAGGGTTAGGGTTAGGGTTAGGGTTAGGGGTTAGGGTTAGGGTTAGGTTTTAGGGTTAGGGTTATATCACTTTTCAGTTTTCCTGTTATAATAGTTGAACAGGCGACACATATATAAATTAGTTTACAAAGTTGTGCTTTGTGTTTCTGTTCTTTCGATGGAAACTTGTTTCTCTGCTGTACATTGCGACATAACACTTTTCAGTTTACCTATATTCCTAATTGCGCGAGCGACACACATGTGATTCCGTTTAAAAGTAGTGCTTTGCTTTTCTGTTATTTCGTCGGAAACTTGTTCTTGCGTTGTACAGTGCGATATATCACTTTTCAGTTTTCCTGTATTCCTAATGGAACGAGCGACACACATGTGATTTAGTTTACAAATTAGTGCTTTGCTTTTCTGTTCTTTCATTTGAAACTTGTTCCTGTGCTGTACAGGGCGTTTTATTAGTGTTCAGTTTTCCTGTTATAATAATTGAACAGGCGACACATATGTGAATTAGTTTACAAAGTAGTGCTTTGCTTTTCTGTTCTTTCTTTGGAAACCTTTTCCTAGCTGTACAGTGCGATATATCACTTTTCAGTTTTCCTGTATTCCTACTTGGCCGAGCGACACACATGTGATTCCGTTTAAAAGTAGTGCTTTCTTTTTTTGTTCTTTCGTTGGAAACTTGTTCCTGTGATGTACAGTGCAATATATCACTTTTCAGTTTTCCTGTATTGCTACTTGAGCGAGAGACACACATGTGATTCAGTTTACAATGTAGTGCTTGGCCTTTATGTTCTTTTGTTGGAAACTTGTTCCTGTTCCTGTTAGGAACAAGTTAGGGTTAGGGTTAGGGTTAGGGTTAGGGTTAGGGTAGGGTTAGGGTTAGGGTTAGGGTTAGGGTAGGGTTAGGGTTAGGGTTAGGGTTAGGGTTAGGGGTTAGTGTTAGGGTTAGGTTTTAGGGTTAGGGTTAGGGTTATATCACTTTTCAGTTTTCCTGTTATAATAGTTGAATAGGCGACACATATATAAATTAGTTTACAAAGTTTTGCTTTGTTTTTCTGTTCTTTCGATGGAAACTTGTTTCTCTGCTGTACATTGCGAGATAACACTTTTCAGTTTTCCTGTATTCCTAATTGCGCGAGCGACACACATGTGATTCCGTTTAAAAGTAGTGCTTTGCTTTTTTGTTATTTCGTCGGAAACTTGTTCTTGCGCTGTACAGTGCAATATATCACTTTTCAGTTTTCCTGTATTCCTAATGGAACGAGCGACACACATGTGATTTAGTTTACAAATTAGTGCTTTGCTTTTCTGTTCTTTCATTTGAAACTTGTTCCTGTGCTGTACAGTGCGTTTTATTACTGTTCAGTTTTCCTGTTATAATAATTGAACAGGCGACACGTATGTGAATTAGTTTACAAAGTAGTGCTTTGCTATTCTGTTCTTTCTTTGGAAACCTTTTCCTAGCTGTACAGTGCGATATATCACTTTTCAGTTTTCCTGTATTCCTAATTGGCCGAGCGACACACATGTGATTCCGTTTAAAAGTAGTGCTTTCCTTTTCTGTTCTTTCGTTGGAAACTTGTTCCTGTGATGTACAGTGCAATATATCACTTTTCAGTTTTCCTGTATTGCTACTTGAGCGAGAGACACACATGTGATTCAGTTTACAATGTAGTGCTTGGCCTTTATGTTCTTTTGTTGGAAACTTGTTCCTGTTCCTGTTAGGAACAAGTTAGGGTTAGGGATAGGGTTAGGGTTAGGGTTAGGGTAGGGTTAGGGTTAGGGTTAGGGTTAGGGTTAGGGTTAGGGTAGGGTTAGGGTTACGGTTAGGGTTAGGGGTTAGGGTTAGGGTTAGGTTTTAGGGTTAGGGTTAGGGTTATATCACTTTTCAGTTTTCCTGTTATAATAGTTGAACAGGCAACACATATATAAATTAGTTTACAAAGTTGTGCTTTGTGTTTCTGTTCTTTCGATGGAAACTTGTTTCTCTGCTGTACATTGCGAGATAACACTTTTCAGTTTTCCTGTATTCCTAATTGCGCGAGCGACACACATGTGATTCCGTTTAAAAGTAGTGCTTTGCTTTTCTGTTATTTCGTCGGAAACTTGTTCTTGTGCTGTACAGTGCGATATAACACTTTTCAGTTTTCCTGTATTCCTAATGGAACGAGCGACACACATGTGATTTAGTTTACAAATTAGTGCTTTGCTTTTCTGTTCTTTCATTTGAAACTTGTTCCTGTGCTGTACAGTGCGTTATATCACTTTTCAGTTTTCCTGTTATAATAATTGAACAGGCGACACGTATGTGAATTAGTTTACAAAGTAGTGCTTTGCTTTTCTGTTCTTTCCTTAAAAACTTATTCCTGTGCTGTACACCGTCTTAGATCACTTTTCACTTTTCTGGTTATAGTAATTGACCAGGCGACACATATGTGAATTAGTTTACAAAGTAGTGCTTTGCTTTTCTGTTCTTTCTTTGGAAACCTTTTCCTAGCTGTACACTGCAATATATCACTTTTCAGTTTTCCTGTATTCCTAATTGGCCGAGCGACACACATGTGATTCCGTTTAAACGTAGTGCTTTGCTTTTCCGTTCTTTCGTTGGAAACTTGTTCCTGTGATGTACAGTGCAATATATCACACTTTTCAGTTTTCCTGTATTCCTACTTGAGCGAGCGACACACATGTGATTCAGTTTACAATGTAGTGCTTGGACTTTATGTTCTTTTGTTGGAAACTTGTTCCTGTTAGGAACAAGTTAGGGTTAGGGTTAGGGTTAGGGTTAGGGTTAGGGTTAGGGTAGGGTTAGGGTTAGGGTTAGGGTTAGGGTAGGGTTAGGGTTAGGGTTAGGGTAGGGTTAGGGTTAGGGTTAGGGTAGGGTTAGGGTTAGGGTTAGGGTTAGGGTAGGGTTAGGGTTGGGGTTTCGGTTAGGGTTACGGTTAGGGTTAGGGGTTAGGGTTAGGGTTAGGTTTTAGGGTTAGGGTTATATCACTTTTCAGTTTTCCTGTTATAATAGTTGAACAGGCGACACATATATAAATTAGTTTACAAAGTTGTGCTTTGTGTTTCTGTTCTTTCGATGGAAACTTGTTTCTCTGCTGTACATTGCGACATAACACTTTTCAGTTTACCTATATTCCTAATTGCGCGAGCGACACACATGTGATTCCGTTTAAAAGTAGTGCTTTGCTTTTCTGTTATTTCCTCGGAAACTTGTTCTTGCGCTGTACAGTGCGATATATCACTTTTCAGTTTTCCTGTATTCCTAATGGAACGAGCGACACACATGTGATTTAGTTTACAAATTAGTGCTTTGCTTTTCTGTTCTTTCATTTGAAACTTGTTCCTGTGCTGTACAGGGCGTTTTATTAGTGTTCAGTTTTCCTGTTATAATAATTGAACAGGCGACACATATGTGAATTAGTTTACAAAGTAGTGCTTTGCTTTTCTGTTCTTTCTTTGGAAACCTTTTCCTAGCTGTACAGTGCGATATATCACTTTTCAGTTTTCCTGTATTCCTACTTGGCCGAGCGACACACATGTGATTCCGTTTAAAAGTAGTGCTTTCCTTTTTTGTTCTTTCGTTGGAAACTTGTTCCTGTGATGTACAGTGCAATATATCACTTTTCAGTTTTCCTGTATTGCTACTTGAGCGAGAGACACACATGTGATTCAGTTTACAATGTAGTGCTTGGCCTTTATGTTCTTTTGTTGGAAACTTGTTCCTGTTCCTGTTAGGAACAAGTTAGGGTTAGGGTTAGGGTTAGGGTTAGGGTTAGGGTAGGGTTAGGGTTAGGGTTAGGGTTAGGGTAGGGTTAGGGTTAGGGTTAGGGTTAGGGTTAGGGGTTAGTGTTAGGGTTAGGTTTTAGGGTTAGGGTTAGGGTTATATCACTTTTCAGTTTTCCTGTTATAATAGTTGAATAGGCGACACATATATAAATTAGTTTACAAAGTTTTGCTTTGTTTTTCTGTTCTTTCGATGGAAACTTGTTTCTCTGCTGTACATTGCGAGATAACACTTTTCAGTTTTCCTGTATTCCTAATTGCGCGAGCGACACACATGTGATTCCGTTTAAAAGTAGTGCTTTGCTTTTTTGTTATTTCGTCGGAAACTTGTTCTTGCGCTGTACAGTGCGATATATCACTTTTCAGTTTTCCTGTATTCCTAATGGAACGAGCGACACACATGTGATTTAGTTTACAAATTAGTGCTTTGCTTTTCTGTTCTTTCATTTGAAACTTGTTCCTGTGCTGTACAGTGCGTTTTATTACTGTTCAGTTTTCCTGTTATAATAATTGAACAGGCGACACGTATGTGAATTAGTTTACAAAGTAGTGCTTTGCTATTCTGTTCTTTCTTTGGAAACCTTTTCCTAGCTGTACAGTGCGATATATCACTTTTCAGTTTTCCTGTATTCCTAATTGGCCGAGCGACACACATGTGATTCCGTTTAAAAGTAGTGCTTTCCTTTTCTGTTCTTTCGTTGGAAACTTGTTCCTGTGATGTACAGTGCAATATATCACTTTTCAGTTTTCCTGTATTGCTACTTGAGCGAGAGACACACATGTGATTCAGTTTACAATGTAGTGCTTGGCCTTTATGTTCTTTTGTTGGAAACTTGTTCCTGTTCCTGTTAGGAACAAGTTAGGGTTAGGGTTAGGGTTAGGGTTAGGGTTAGGGTTAGGGTTAGGGTTAGGGTAGGGTTAGGGTTAGGGTTAGGGTTAGGGTTACGGTTAGGGTAGGGTTAGGGTTAGGGTTACGGTTAGGGTTAGGGGTTAGGGTTAGGGTTAGGTTTTAAGGTTAGGGTTAGGGTTATATCACTTTTCAGTTTTCCTGTTATAATAGTTGAACAGGCAACACATATATAAATTAGTTTACAAAGTTGTGCTTTGTGTTTCTGTTCTTTCGATGGAAACTTGTTTCTCTGCTGTACATTGCGAGATAACACTTTTCAGTTTTCCTGTATTCCTAATTGCGCGAGCGACACACATGTGATTCCGTTTAAAAGTAGTGCTTTGCTTTTCTGTTATTTCGTCGGAAACTTGTTCTTGTGCTGTACAGTGCGATATAACACTTTTCAGTTTTCCTGTATTCCTAATGGAACGAGCGACACACATGTGATTTTGTTTACAAATTAGTGCTTTGCTTTTCTGTTCTTTCATTTGAAACTTGTTCCTGTGCTGTACAGTGTGTTATATCACTTTTCAGTTTTCCTGTTATAATAATTGAACAGGCGACACGTATGTGAATTAGTTTACAAAGTAGTGCTTTGCTTTTCTGTTCTTTCCTTAAAAACTTGTTTTTGTGCTGTACACCGTCTTAGGTCACTTTTCAGTTTTCTGGTTATAGTAATTGACCAGGCGACACATATATGAATTAGTTTACAAAGTAGTGCTTTGCTTTTTTGTTCTTTCTTTGGAAACCTTTTACTAGCTGTACACTGCAATATATCACTTTTCAGTTTTCCTGTATTCCTAATTGGCCGAGCGACACACATGTGATTCCGTTTAAAAGTAGTGCTTTCCTTTTCTGTTCTTTCGTTGGAAACTTGTTCCTTTGATGTACAGTGCAATATATCACTTTTCAGTTTTCCTGTATTGCTACTTGAGCGAGAGACACACATGTGATTCAGTTTACAATGTAGTGCTTGGCCTTTATGTTCTTTTGTTGGAAACTTGTTCCTGTTCCTGTTAGGAACAAGTTAGGGTTAGGGTTAGGGTTAGGGTTAGGGTTAGGGTTAGGGTAGGGTTAGGGTTAGGGTTAGGGTAGGGTTAGGGTTAGGGTAGGGTTAGGGTTAGGGTTACTGTTAGGGTTAGGGGTTAGGGTTAGGGTTAGGTTTTAGGGTTAGGGTTAGGGTTATATCACTTTTCAGTTTTCCTGTTATAATAGTTGAACAGGCGACACATATATAAATTAGTTTACAAAGTTGTGCTTTGTGTTTCTGTTCTTTCGATGGAAACTTGTTTCTCTGCTGTACATTGCGAGATAACACTTTTCAGTTTTCCTGTATTCCTAATTGCGCGAGCGACACACATGTGATTCCGTTTAAAAGTAGTGCTTTGCTTTTCTGTTATTTCGTCGGAAAGTTGTTCTTGTGCTGTACAGTGCGATATAACACTTTTCAGTTTTCCTGTATTCCTAATGGAACGAGCGACACACATGTGATTTAGTTTACAAATTAGTGCTTTGCTTTTCTGTTCTTTCATTTGAAACTTGTTCCTGTGCTGTACAGTGCGTTTTATTACTGTTCAGTTTTCCTGTTATAATAATTGAACAGGCGACACGTATGTGAATTAGTTTACAAAGTAGTGCTTTGCTATTCTGTTCTTTCTTTGGAAACCTTTTCCTAGCTGTACAGTGCGATATATCACTTTTCAGTTTTCCTGTATTCCTAATTGGCCGAGCGACACACATGTGATTCCATTTAAAAGTAGTGCTTCCTTTTCTGTTCTTTCGTTGGAAACTTGTTCCTGTGATGTACAGTGCAATATATCACTTTTCAGTTTTCCTGTATTGCTACTTGAGCGAGAGACACACATGTGATTCAGTTTACAATATAGTGCTTGGCCTTTATGTTCTTTTGTTGGAAACTTGTTCCTGTTCCTGTTAGGAACAAGTTAGGGTTAGGGTTATGGTTATGGTTAGGGTTAGGGTTAGTGTTAGGGTAGGGTTAGGGTTAGGGTTAGGGTTAGGGTAGGGTTAGGGTTAGGGTTAGGGTTAGGGTTAGGGGTTAGGGTTAGGGTTAGGGGTTAGGGTTCGGGTTAGGTTTTAGGGTTAGGGTTAGGGTTATATCACTTTTCAGTTTTCCTGTTATAATAGTTGAACAGGCGACACGTATATAAATTAGTTTACAAAGTTGTGCTTTGTGTTTCTGTTCTTTCGATGGAAACTTGTTTCTCTGCTGTACATTGCGAGATAACACTTTTCAGTTTTCCTGTATTCCTAATTGCGCGAGCGACACACATGTGATTCCGTTTAAAAGTAGTGCTTTGCTTTTCTGTTATTTCGTCGGAAACTTGTTCTTGTGCTGTACAGTGCGATATATCACTTTTCAGTTTTCCTGTTATAATAATTGATCAGGCGACACGTATGTGAATTAGTTTACAAAGTAGTGCTTTCCTTTTCTGTTCTTTCCTTGTAAACCCGTTACTGTGAAGTACATGGCCTTAGATCACTTTTCAGTTTTCCTGTTATAATAAATGACCAGGCGGCACGTATGTGAATTAGTTTACAAAGTAGTGCTTTGCTTTTCTGTTCTTTCGTTGGAAACTTGTTTCTCTGCTGTACATTGCGAGATAACACTTTTCAGTTTACCTGTATTCCTAATTGCGCGAGCGACACACATGTGATTTAGTTTACAAAAGTAGTGTTTTGCGTTTCTGTTCTTTTGTTGGAAACTTGTTTCTGTGCTGTACAGTGTGATATGTCAGTTTTCAGGTTTCCTGTTATAATAATTGAATGGGCGACACGTATGTGATTTAGTTTACAAAGTTGTGCTTTGCTTTTCTGTTCTTTCCTTAAAAACTTGTTCCTGTGCTGTACACCGTCTTAGATCACTTTTCAGTTTTCCGGTTATAATAATTGACCAGGCGACACATATGTGATTTAGTTTACAAAGTAGTGCTTTGCTTTTCTGTTCTTTCCTTAAAAACTTGTTCCTGTGCTGTACACCGTATTAGATCACTTTTCAGTTTTCCTGTTATAATAGTTGAACAGGCGACACATATATAAATTAGTTTACAAAGTTGTGCTTTGTATTTCTGTTCTTTCGATGGAAACTTGTTTCTCTGCTGTACATTGCGAGATAACACTTTTCAGTTTACCTGTATTCCTAATTGCGCGAGCGACACACATGTGATTCCGTTTAAAAGTAGTGCTTTGCTTTTCTGTTATTTCATCGGAAACTTGTTCTTGTGCTGTACAGTGCGATATAACACTTTTCAGTTTTCCTGTATTCCTAATGGAACGAGCGACACACATGTGATTTAGTTTACAAATTAGTGCTTTGCTTTTCTGTTCTTTCATTTGAAACTTGTTCCTGTGCTGTACAGTGTGTTATATCACTTTTCAGTTTTCCTGTTATAATAATTGAACAGGCGACACGTATGTGAATTAGTTTACAAAGTAGTGCTTTGCTTTTCTGTTCTTTCCTTAGAAACTTGTTCCTGTGCTGTACACCGTCTTAGATCACTTTTCAGTTTTCTGGTTATAATAATTGACCAGGCGACACATATGTGAATTAGTTTACAATGTAGTGCTTTGCTTTTCTGTTCTTTCTTTGGAAACGTTTTCCTAGCTGTACAGTGCGATATATCACTTTTCAGTTTTCCTGTATTCCTAATTGGCCGAGCGACACACATGTGATTCCGTTTAAACGTAGTGCTTTGCTTTTCCGTTCTTTCGTTGGAAACTTGGTCCTGTGATGTACAGTGCAATATATCACACTTTTCAGTTTTCCTGTATTCCTACTTGAGCGAGCGACACACATGTGATTCAGTTTACAATGTAGTGCTTGGCCTTTATGTTCTTTTGTTGGAAACTTGTTCCTGTTCCTGTTAGGAACAAGTTAGGTTTAGGGTTAGGGTTAGGCTTAGGGTAGGGTTAGGGTTAGGGTTAGGGTTAGGGTAGGGTTAGGGTTAGGGTTAGGGTTAGGGGTTAGGGTTAGGGTTAGGGTTAGGGTTATATCACTTTTCAGTTTTCCTGTTATAATAGTTGAACAGGCGACACATATATAAATTAGTTTACAAAGTTGTGCTTTGTGTTTCTGTTCTTTCGATGGAAACTTGTTTCTCTGCTGTACATTGCTAGATAACACTTTTCAGTTTTCCTGTATTCCTAATTGCGCGAGCCACACACATGTGATTCCGTTTAAAAGTAGTGCTTTGCTTTTCTGTTATTTCGTCGGAAACTTTTTCTTGCGCTGTACAGTGCGATATAACACTTTTCAGTTTTCCTGTATTCCTAATGGAACGAGCGACACACATGTGATTTAGTTTACAAATTAGTGCTTTGCTTTTCTGTTCTTTCTTTGGAAACGTTTTCCTACTATACCATGCGATATATCACTTTTCAGTTTTCCTGTATTCCTAATTGACCGAGCGACACACATGTGATTCCGTTTAAAAGTAGTGCTTTGCTTTTTGTTCTTTCCTTGTAACTTGTTACTGTGAAGTACACGGCCTTAGATCACTTTTCAGTTTTCCGGTTATAATAAATGACCAGGCGGCACGTATGTGAATTAGTTCACCAAGTAGTGCTTTGCTTTTCTGTTCTTTCGTTGGAAACTTGTTCCTGAGCTGTACAGTGCGATATAACACTTTTCAGTTTTCCTGTATTCCTAATTGAGCGAGCGACACACATGTGATTTAGTTTACAAAGTAGGGTTTTGCGTTTTTGTTCTTTTGTTGGAAACTTGTTCCTGTTCCTGTTAGGAACAAGTTAGGGTTAGGGTTAGAGTTAGGGTTAGGGTTAGGGTTAGGGTAGGGTTAGGGTTAGGGTTAGGGTTAAGATAGGGTTAGGGTTAGGGTTAGGTTTTAGGGTTAGGGTTAGGGTTATATCACTTTTCAGTTTTCCTGTTATAATAGTTGAACAGGCGACACATATATAAATTAGTTTACAAAGTTGTGCTTTGTATTTCTGTTCTTTCGATGGAAACTTGTTTCTCTGCTGTACATTGCGAGATAACACTTTTCAGTTTACCTGTATTCCTAATTGCGCGAGCGACACACATGTGATTCCGTTTAAAAGTAGTGCTTTGCTTTTCTGTTATTTCATCGGAAACTTGTTCTTGTGCTGTACAGTGCGATATAACACTTTTCAGTTTTTCTGTATTCCTAATGGAACGAGCGACACACATGTGATTTAGTTTACAAATTAGTGCTTTGCTTTTCTGTTCTTTCATTTGAAACTTGTTCCTGTGCTGTACAGTGTGTTATATCACTTTTCAGTTTTCCTGTTATAATAATTGAACAGGCAACACGTATGTGAATTAGTTTACAAAGTAGTGCTTTGCTTTTCTGTTCTTTCCTTAGAAACTTGTTCCTGTGCTGTACACCGTCTTAGATCACTTTTCAGTTTTCTGGTTATAATAATTGACCAGGCGACACATATGTGAATTAGTTTACAAAGTAGTGCTTTGCTTTTCTGTTCTTTCTTTGGAAACGTTTTCCTAGCTGTACAGTGCGATATATCACTTTTCAGTTTTCCTGTATTCCTAATTGGCCGAGCGACACACATGTGATTCCGTTTAAACGTAGTGCTTTGCTTTTCCGTTCTTTCGTTGGAAACTTGTTCCTGTGATGTACAGTGCAATATATCACACTTTTCAGTTTTCCTGTATTCCAACTTGAGCGAGCGACACACATGTGATTCAGTTTACAATGTAGTGCTTGGCCTTTATGTTCTTTTGTTGGAAACTTGTTCCTGTTCCTCTTAGGAACAAGTTAGGGTTAGGGTTAGGGATAGGGTTAGTGTTAGGGTAGGGTTAGGGTTAGGGTTAGGGTTAGGGTTAGGGGTTAGTGTTAGGGTTAGGTTTTAGGGTTAGGGTTAGGGTTATATCACTTTTCAGTTTTCCTGTTATAATAGTTGAACAGGCGACACATATATAAATTAGTTTACAAAGTTGTGCTTTGTGTTTCTGTTCTTTCGATGGAAACTTGTTTCTCTGCTGTACATTGCGAGATAACACTTTTCAGTTTTCCTGTATTCCTAATTGCGCGAGCGACACACATGTGATTCCGTTTAAAAGTAGTGCTTTGCTTTTCTGTTCTTTCGTTGGAAACTTGTTCCTGTGATGTACAGTGCAATATATCACACTTTTCAGTTTTCCTGTATTCCTACTTGAGCGAGAGACACACATGTGATTCAGTTTACAATGTAGTGCTTGGGCTTTATGTTCTTTCGTTGGAAACCTTTTCCTGTTAGGACCAAGATAGGGTTAGGGTTAGGGTTAGGGTTAGGGTTAGGGTTAGGGTTAGGGTTAGGGTAGGGTTAGGGTTAGGGTTAGGGTTAGGGTTAGGGTAGGTTTAGGGTTAGGTTTAGGGTTACGGTTAGGGGTTAGGGTTAGGGTTAGGGTTAGGTTTTAGGGCTAGTGTTAGGGTTAGGGTTAGAGTAGGGTTAGGGTTAGGTTTTAGGGTTAGGGTTATGGTTAGGGTTATATCACTTTTCAGTTTTCCTGTTATAATAGTTGAACAGGCGACACATATATAAATTAGTTTACAAAGTTGTGGTATGTGTTTCTGTTCTTTCGATGGAAACTTGTTTCTCTGCTGTACATTGCGAGATAACACTTTTCAGTTTTCCTGTATTCCAAATTGTTCGAGTGACACACATGTGATTCTGTTTAAAAGTAGTGCTTTGCTTTTCTGTTCTTTCTTTGGAAACGTTTTCCTACTATACCATGCGATATATCACTTTTCAGTTTTCCTGTATTCCTAATTGACCGAGCGACACACATGTGATTCCGTTTAAAAGTAGTGCTTTGCTTTTCTGTTCTTTCCTTGTAACTTGTTACTGTGAAGTACACGGCCTTAGATCACTTTTCAGTTTTCCGGTTATAATAAATGACCATGCGGCACGTATGTGAATTAGTTCACAAAGTAGTGCTTTGCTTTTCTGTTCTTTCGTTGGAAACTTGTTCCTGAGCTGTACAGTGCGATATATCACTTTTCAGTTTTCCTGTATTCCTAATTGAGCGAGCGACACACATGTGATTTAGTTTACAAAGTAGTGTTTTGCGTTTCTGTTCTTTTGTTGGAAACTTGTTCCTGTTCCTGTTAGGAACAAGTTAGGGTTAGGGTTAGAGTTAGGGTTAGGGTTAGGGTTAGGGTAGGGTTAGGGTTAGGGTTAGGGTAGGGTTAGGTTTTAGGGTTAGGGTTAGGGTTATATCACTTTTCAGTTTTCCTGTTATAATAGTTGAACAGGCGACACATATATTAATTAGTTTACAAAGTTGTGCTTTCTATTTCTGTTCTTTCGATGGAAACTTGTTTCTCTGCTGTACATTGCGAGATAACACATTTCAGTTTTCCTGTATTCCTAATTGCGCGAGTGACACACATGTGATCCGTTTAAAAGTAGTGCTTTGCTTTTCTGTTATTTCGTCGGAAACTTGTTCTTGTGCTGTACAGTGCGATATAACACTTTTCAGTTTTCCTGTATTCCTAATGGAACGAGCGACACACATGTGATTTAGTTTGCAAATTAGTGCTTTGCTTTTCTGTTCTTTCATTTGAAACTTGTTCCTGTGCTGTACAGTGCGTTTTATTACTGTTCAGTTTTCCTGTTATAATAATTGAACAGGCGACGCGTATGTGAATTAGTTTACAAAGTAGTGCTTTGCTTTTCTGTTCTTTCTTTGGAAACCTTTTCCTAGCTGTACAGTGCGATATATCACTTTTCAGTTTTCCTGTATTCCTAATTGGCCGAGCGACACACATGTGATTCCGTTTAAAAGTAGTGCTTTCCTTTTCTGTTCTTTCGTTGGAAACTTGTTCCTGTGATGTACAGTGCAATATATCACTTTTCAGTTTTCCTGTATTGCTACTTGAGCGAGAGACACACATGTGATTCAGTTTACAATGTAGTGCTTGGCCTTTATGTTCTTTTGTTGGAAACTTGTTCCTGTTCCTGTTAGGAACAAGTTAGGGTTAGGGTTAGGGTTAGGGTTAGGGTTAGGGTAGGGTTAGGGTTAGGGTTAGGGTAGGGTTAGGGTTAGGGTAGGGTTAGGGTTAGGGTTACGGTTAGGGTTAGGGGTTAGGGTTAGGGTTAGGTTTTAGGGTTAGGGTTAGGGTTATATCACTTTTCAGTTTTCCTGTTATAATAGTTGAACAGGCGACACATATATAAATTAGTTTACAAAGTTGTGCTTTGTGTTTCTGTTCTTTCGATGGAAACTTGTTTCTCTGCTGTACATTGCGAGATAACACTTTTCAGTTTTCCTGTATTCCTAATTGCGCGAGCGACACACATGTGATTCCGTTTAAAAGTAGTGCTTTGCTTTTCTGTTATTTCGTCGGAAACTTGTTCTTGTGCTGTACAGTGCGATATAACACTTTTCAGTTTTCCTGTATTCCTAATGGAACGAGCGACACACATGTGATTTAGTTTACAAATTAGTGCTTTGCTTTTCTGTTCTTTCATTTGAAACTTGTTCCTGTGCTGTACAGTGCCTTATATCACTTTTCAGTTTTCCTGTTATAATAATTGAACAGGCGACACGTATGTGAATTAGTTTACAAAGTAGTGCTTTGCTTTTCTGTTCTTTCCTTAAAAACTTGTTCCTGTGCTGTACACCGTCTTAGATCACTTTTCAGTTTTCTGGTTATAATAATTGACCAGGCGACACATATGTGAATTAGTTTACAAAGTAGTGCTTTGCTTTTCTGTTCTTTCTTTGGAAATGTTTTCCTAGCTGTACAGTGCAATATATCACTTTTCAGTTTTCCTGTATTCCTAATTGGCCGAGCGACACACATGTGATTCCGTTTAAACGTAGTGCTTTGCTTTTCCGTTCTTTCGTTGGAAACTTGTTCCTGTGATGTACAGTGCAATATATCACACTTTTCAGTTTTCCTGTATTCCTACTTGAGCGAGCGACACACATGTGATTCAGTTTACAATGTAGTGCTTGGCCTTTATGTTCCTTTGTTGGAAACTTGTTCCTGTTAGGAACAAGTTAGGGTTAGGGTTAGGGTTAGGGTTAGGGTTAGGGTAGGGTTAGGGTCAGGGTTAGGGTTAGGGTAGGGTTAGGGTTAGGGTTAGGGTAGGGTTAGGGTTAGGGTTAGGGTTAGGGTAGGGTTAGGGTTAGGGTTACGGTTAGGGTTAGGGGTTAGGGTTAGGGTTAGGTTTTAGGGTTAGGGTTAGGGTTATATCACTTTTCAGTTTTCCTGTTATAATAGTTGAACAGGCGACACATATATAAATTAGTTTACAAAGTTGTGCTTTGTGTTTCTGTTCTTTCGATGGAAACTTGTTTCTCTGCTGTACATTGCGAGATAACACTTTTCAGTTTTCCTGTATTCCTAATTGCGCGAGCGACACACATGTGATTCCTTTTAAAAGTAGTGCTTTGCTTTTCTGTTATTTCGTCGGAAACTTGTTCTTGTGCTGTACAGTGCGATATAACACTTTCCAGTTTTCCTGTATTCCTAATGGAACGAGCGACACACATGTGATTTAGTTTACAAATTAGTGCTTTGCTTTTCTGTTCTTTCATTTGAAACTTGTTCCTGTGCTGTACAGTGTGTTTTATTACTGTTCAGTTTTCCTGTTATAATAATTGAACAGGCGACATGTATGTGAATTAGTTTACAAAGTAGTGCTTTGCTTTTCTGTTCTTTCTTTGGAAACGTTTTTGTACTATACCGTGCGATATATCACTTTTCAGTTTTCCGGTATTCCTAATTGACCGAGCGTCACACATGTGATTCCGTTTAAAAGTAGTGCTTTGCTTTTCTGTTCTTTCGTTGGAAACTTGTTCCTGTGATGTACAGTGCAATATATCACTTTTCAGTTTTCCTGTATTCCTACTTGAGCGAGAGACACACATGTTATTCACTTTAAAATGTAGTGCTTGGCCTTTATGTTCTTTTGTTGGAAACTTGTTCCTGTTCCTGTTAGGAACAAGTTAGGGTTAGGGTTAGGGTTAGGGTTAGGGTTAGGGTTAGGGTTAGGGTAGGGTTAGGGTTAGGGTTAGGGTTAGGGTAGGGTTAGGGTTAGGGTTAGGGTTAGGGGTTAGGGTTAGGGTTAGGTTTTAGGGTTAGGGTTATATCACTTTTCAGTTTTCCTGTTATAATAGTTGAACAGGCGACACATATATAAATTAGTTTACAAAGTTGTGCTTTGTGTTTCTGTTCTTTCGATGGAAACTTGTTTCTCTGCTGTACATTGCGACATAACACTTTTCAGTTTACCTATATTCCTAATTGCGCGAGCGACACACATGTGATTCCGTTTAAAAGTAGTGCTTTGCTTTTCTGTTATTTCGTCGGAAACTTGTTCTTGCGCTGTACAGTGCGATATATCACTTTTCAGTTTTCCTGTATTCCTAATGGAACGAGCGACACACATGTGATTTAGTTTACAAATTAGTGCTTTGCTTTTCTGTTCTTTCATTTGAAACTTGTTCCTGTGCTGTACAGTGCGTTTTATTACTGTTCAGTTTTCCTGTTATAATAATTGAACAGGCGACACGTATGTGAATTAGTTTACAAAGTAGTGCTTTGCTATTCTGTTCTTTCTTTGGAAACCTTTTCCTAGCTGTACAGTGCGATATATCAATTTTCAGTTTTCCTGTATTCCTAATTGGCCGAGCGACACACATGTGATTCCGTTTAAAAGTAGTGCTTTCCTTTTTTGTTCTTTCGTTGGAAACTTGTTCCTGTGATGTACAGTGCAATATATCACTTTTCAGTTTTCCTGTATTGCTACTTGAGCGAGAGACACACATGTGATTCAGTTTACAATGTAGTGCTTGGCCTTTATGTTCTTTTGTTGGAAACTTGTTCCTGTTCCTGTTAGGAACTAGTTAGGGTTAGGGTTAGGGTTAGGGTTAGTGTTACGGTAGGGTTAGGGTTAGGGTTAAGGTTAGGGTAGGGTTAGATTTAGGGTTAGGGTTAGTGTTAGGGTTAGGGGTTAGTGTTAGGGTTAGGTTTTAGGGTTAGGGTTAGGGTTATATCACTTTTCAGTTTTCCTGTTATAATAGTTGAATAGGCGACACATATATAAATTAGTTTACAAAGTTGTGCTTTGTTTTTCTGTTCTTTCGATGGAAACTTGTTTCTCTGCTGTACATTGCGAGATAACACTTTTCAGTTTTCCTGTATTCCTAATTGCGCGAGCGACACACATGTGATTCCGTTTAAAAGTAGTGCTTTGCTTTTCTGTTATTTAATCGGAAACTTGTTCTTGCGCTGTACAGTGTGATATATCACTTTTCAGTTTTCCTGTATTCCTAATGGAACGAGCGACACACATGTGATTTAGTTTACAAATTAGTGCTTTGCTTTTCTGTTCTTTCATTTGAAACTTGTTCCTGTGCTGTACAGTGCGTTTTATTACTGTTCAGTTTTCCTGTTATAATAATTGAACAGGCGACACGTATGTGAATTAGTTTACAAAGTAGTGCTTTGCTATTCTGTTCTTTCTTTGGAAACCTTTTCCTAGCTGTACAGTGCGATATATCACTTTTCAGTTTTCCTGTATTCCTAATTGGCCGAGCGACACACATGTGATTCCGTTTAAAAGTAGTGCTTTCATTTTCTGTTCTTTCGTTGGAAACTTGTTCCTGTGATGTACAGTGCAATATATCACTTTTCAGTTTTCCTGTATTGCTACTTGAGCGAGAGACACACATGTGATTCAGTTTACAATGTAGTGCTTGGCCTTTATGTTCTTTGGTTGGAAACATGTTCCTGTTCCTGTTAGGAACAAGTTAGGGTTAGGGTTAGGGTTAGGGTTAGGGTTAGGGTTAGGGTTAGGGTTAGGGTAGGGTTAGGGTTAGGGTTAGGGTTAGGGTTAGGGTTAGGGTAGGGTTAGGGTTAGGGTTACGGTTAGGGTTAGGGGTTAGGGTTAGGGTTAGGTTTTAGGGTTAGGGTTAGGGTTATATCACTTTTCAGTTTTCCTGTTATAATAGTTGAACAGGCGACACATATATAAATTAGTTTACAAAGTTGTGCTTTGTGTTTCTGTTCTTTCGATGGAAACTTGTTTCTCTGCTGTACATTGCGAGATAACACTTTTCAGTTTTCCTGTATTCCTAATTGCGCGAGCGACACACATGTGATTCCGTTTAAAAGTAGTGCTTTGCTTTTCTGTTATTTCGTTGGAAACTTGTTCCTGTGATGTACAGTGCAATATATCACTTTTCAGTTTTCCTGTATTCCTACTTGAGCGAGAGACACACATGTTATTCACTTTACAATGTAGTGCTTGGCCTTTATGTTCTTTTGTTGGAAACTTGTTCCTGTTCTTGTTAGGAACAAGTTAGGGTTAGGGTTAGGGTTAGGGTTAGGGTTAGGGTACGGTTAGGGTTAGGGTTAGGGTTAGGGTAGGGTTAGGGTTAGGGTTAGGGTTAGGGGTTAGGGTTAGGGTTAGGTTTTAGGGTTAGGGTTAGGGTTATATCACTTTTCAGTTTTCCTGTTATAATAGTTGAACAGGCGACACATACATAAATTAGTTTACAAAGTTGTGCTTTGTGTTTCTGTTCTTTCGATGGAAACTTGTTTCTCTGCTGTACATTGCGACATAACACTTTTCAGTTTACCTATATTCCTAATTGCGCGAGCGACACACATGTGATTCCGTTTAAAAGTAGTGCTTTGCTTTTCTGTTCTTTCGTTGGAAACTTGTTCCTGTGATGTACAGTGCAATATATCACTTTTCAGTTTTCCTGTATTCCTACTTGAGCGAGAGACACACATGTTATTCAGTTTACAATGTAGTGCTTGGCCTTTATGTTCTTTTGTTGGAAACTTGTTCCTGTTCCTGTTAGGAACAAGTTAGGGTTAGGGTTAGGGTTAGGGTTAGGGTTAGGGTTAGGGTTAGGGTAGGGTTAGGGTTAGGGTTAGGGTTAGGGTAGGGTTAGGGTTAGGGTTAGGGTTAGGGGTTAGGGTTAGGGTTAGGTTTTAGGGTTAGGGTTATAGCACTTTTCAGTTTTCCTGTTATAATAGTTGAATAGGCGACACATATATAAATTAGTTTACAAAGTTGTGCTTTGTTTTTCTGTTTTTTCGATGGAAACTTGTTTCTCTGCTGTACATTGCGAGATAACACTTTTCAGTTTTCCTGTATTCCTAATTGCGCGAGCGACACACATGTGATTCCGTTTAAAAGTAGTGCTTTGCTTTTTTGTTATTTCGTCGGAAACTTGTTCTTGCGCTGTACAGTGCGATATATCACTTTTCAGTTTTCCTGTATTCCTAATGGAATGAGCGACACACATGTGATTTAGTTTACAAATTAGTGCTTTGCTTTTCTGTTCTTTCATTTGAAACTTGTTCCTGTGCTGTACAGTGCGTTTTATTACTGTTCAGTTTTCCTGTTATAATAATTGAACAGGCGACACGTATGTGAATTAGTTTACAAAGTAGTGCTTTGCTATTCTGTTCTTTCTTTGGAAACCTTTTCCTAGCTGTACAGTGCGATATATCACTTTTCAGTTTTCCTGTATTCCTAATTGGCCGAGCGACACACATGTGATTCCGTTTAAAAGTAGTGCTTTCCTTTTCTGTTCTTTCGTTGGAAACTTGTTCCTGTGATGTACAGTGCAATATATCACTTTTCAGTTTTCCTATATTGCTACTTGAGCGAGAGACACACATGTGATTCAGTTTACAATGTAGTGCTTGGCCTTTATGTTCTTTTGTTGGAAACTTGTTCCTGTTCCTGTTAGGAACAAGTTAGGGTTAGGGTTAGGGTTAGGGTTAGGGTAGGGTTAGGGTTAGGGTTAGGGTTAGGGTTAGGGTAGGGTTAGGGTTAGGGTTACGGTTAGGGTTAGGGGTTAGGGTTAGGGTTAGGTTTTAGGGTTAGGGTTAGGGTTATATCACTTTTCAGTTTTCCTGTTATAATAGTTGAACAGGCGACACATATATAAATTAGTTTACAAAGTTGTGCTTTGTGTTCCTGTTCTTTCGATGGAAACTTGTTTCTCTGCTGTACATTGCGAGATAACACTTTTCAGTTTTCCTGTATTCCTAATTGCGCGAGCGACACACATGTGATTCCGTTTAAAAGTAGTGCTTTGCTTTTCTGTTATTTCGTCGGAAACTTGTTCTTGTGCTGTACAGTGCGATATAACACTTTTCAGTTTTCCTGTATTCCTAATGGAACGAGCGACACACATGTGATTTAGTTTACAAAGTAGTGCTTTGCTTTTCTGTTCTTTCCTTAAAAACTTGTTCCTGTGCTGTACACCGTCTTAGATCACTTTTCAGTTTTCTGGTTATAATAATTGACCAGGCGACACATATGTGAATTAGTTTACAAAGTAGTGCTTTGCTTTTCTGTTCTTTCTTTGGAAACCTTTTCCTAGCTGTACACTGCAATATATCACTTTTCAGTTTTCCTGTATTCCTAATTGGCCGAGCGACACACATGTGATTCCGTTTAAACGTAGTGCTTTGCTTTTCCGTTCTTTCGTTGGAAACTTGTTCCTGTAATGTACAGTGCAATATATCAAACTTTTCAGTTTTCCTGTATTCCTACTTGAGCGAGCGACACACATGTGATTCAGTTTACAATGTAGTGCTTGGCCTTTATGTTCTTTTGTTGGAAACTTGTTCCTGTTAGGAACAAGTTAGGGTTAGGGTTAGGGTTAGGGTTAGGGTTAGGGTTAGGGTTAGGGTTAGGGTAGGGTTAGGGTTAGGGTTAGGGTTAGGGTAGGGTTAGGGTTAGGGTTAGGGTAGGGTTAGGGTTAGGGTTAGGTTTAGGGTTAGGGTAGGGTTAGGGTTAGGGTTATGGTTAGGGTTAGGGGTTAGGGTTAGGGTTAGGTTTTAGGGTTAGGGTTAGGGTTATATCACTTTTCAGTTTTCCTGTTATAATAGTTGAACAGGCGACACATATATAAATTAGTTTACAAAGTTGTGCTTTGTGTTTCTGTTCTTTCGATGGAAACTTGTTTCTCTGCTGTACATTGCGAGATAACACTTTTCAGTTTTCCTGTATTCCTAATTGCGCGAGTGACACACATGTGATTCCGTTTAAAAGTAGTGCTTTGATTTTCTGTTATTTCATCGGAAACTTGTTCTTGTGCTGTACAGTGCGATATAACACTTTTCAGTTTTCCTGTATTCCTAATGGAACGAGCGACACACATGTGATTTAGTTTACAAATTAGTGCTTTGCTTTTCTGTTCTTTCATTTGAAACTTGTTCCTGTGCTGTACAGTGCGTTTTATTACTGTTCAGTTTTCCTGTTATAATAATTGAACAGGCGACACGTATGTGACTTAGTTTACAAAGTAGTGCTTTGCTTTTCTGTTCTTTCTTTGGAAACGTTTTCATTCTATACCGTGCGATATATCACTTTTCAGTTTTCCGGTATTCCTAATTGACCGAGCGTCACACATGTGATTCCGTTTAAAAGTAGTGCTTTGCTTTTCTGTTCTTTCGTTGGAAACTTGTTCCTGTGATGTACAGTGCAATATATCACTTTTCAGTTTTCCTGTATTCCTACTTGAGCGAGAGAAACACATGTTATTCAGTTTACAATGTAGTGCTTGGCCTTTATGTTCTTTTGTTGGAAACTTGTTCCTGTTCCTGTTAGGAACAAGTTAGGGTTAGGGTTAGGGTTAGGGTTAGGGTTAAGGTTAGGGTTAGGGTTAGGGTTAGGGTTAGGGTAGGGTTAGGGTTAGGGTTAGGGTTAGGGTTAGGGGTTAGGGTTAGGGTTAGGTTTTAGGGTTAGGGTTAGGGTTATATCACTTTTCAGTTTTCCTGTTATAATAGTTGAACAGGCGACACATATATAAATTAGTTTACAAAGTTGTGCTTTGTGTTTCTGTTCTTTCGATGGAAACTTGTTTCTCTGCTGTACATTGCGACATAACACTTTTCAGTTTACCTATATTCCTAATTGCGCGAGCGACACACATGTGATTCCGTTTAAAAGTAGTGCATTGCTTTTCTGTTATTTCGTCGGAAACTTGTTCTTGCGCTGTACAGTGCGATATAATACTTTTCAGTTTTCCTGTATTCCTAATGGAACGAGCGACACACATGTGATTTAGTTTACAAATTAGTGCTTTGCTTTTCTGTTCTTTCATTTGAAACTTGTTCCTGTGCTGTACAGTGCGTTTTATTACTGTTCAGTTTTCCTGTTATAATAATTGAACAGGCGACACATATGTGAATTAGTTTACAAAGTAGTGCTTTGCTTTTCTGTTCTTTCTTTGGAAACCTTTTCCTAGCTGTACAGTGCGATATATCACTTTTCAGTTTTCCTGTATTCCTAATTGGCCGAGCGACACACATGTGATTCCGTTTAAAAGTAGTGCTTTCCTTTTTTGTTCTTTCATTGGAAACTTGTTCTTGTGATGTACAGTGCAATATATCACTTTTCAGTTTTCCTGTATTGCTACTTGAGCGAGAGACACACATGTGATTCCGTTTACAATGTAGTGCTTGGCCTTTATGTTCTTTTGTTGGAAACTTGTTCCTGTTCCTGTTAGGAACAAGTTAGGGTTAGGGTTAGGGTTAGGGTTAGTGTTAGGGTAGGGTTAGGGTTAGGGTTAGGGTTAGGGTAGGGTTAGGGTTAGGGTTAGGGTTAGGGTTAGGGTTAGGGGTTAGTGTTAGGGTTAGGTTTTAGGGTTAGGGTTAGGGTTATGTCACTTTTAGGTTTTCCTGTTATAATAGTTGAATAGGCGACACATATATAAATTAGTTTACAAAGTTGTGCTTTGTTTTTCTGTTCTTTCGATGGAAACTTGTTTCTCTGCTGTACATTGCGAGATAACACTTTTCAGTTTTCCTGTATTCCTAATTGCGCGAGCGACACACATGTGATTCCGTTTAAAAGTAGTGCTTTGCTTTTCTGTTATTTCGTCGGAAACTTGTTCTTGCGCTGTACAGTGCGATATATCACTTTTCAGTTTTCCTGTATTCCTAATGGAACGAGCGACACACATGTGATTTAGTTTACAAATTAGTGCTTTGCTTTTCTGTTCTTTCATTTGAAACTTGTTCCTGTGCTGTACAGTGCGTTTTATTACTGTTCAGTTTTCCTGTTATAATAATTGAACAGGCGACACGTATGTGAATTAGTTTACAAAGTAGTGCTTTGCTATTCTGTTCTTTCTTTGGAAACCTTTTCCTAGCTGTACAGTGCGATATATCACTTTTCACTTTTCCTGTATTCCTAATTGGCCGAGCGACACACATGTGATTCCGTTTAAAAGTAGTGCTTTCCTTTTCTGTTCTTTCGTTGGAAACTTTTTCCTGTGATGTACAGTGCAATATATCACTTTTCAGTTTTCTTGTATTGCTACTTGAGCGAGAGACACACATGTGATTCAGTTTACAATGTAGTGCTTGGCCTTTATGTTCTTTGGTTGGAAACATGTTCCTGTTCCTGTTAGGAACTAGTTAGGGTTAGGGTTAGGGTTAGGGTTAGGGTTAGGGTTAGGGTTAGGGTTATTGTAGGGTTAGGGTTAGGGTTAGGGTTAGGGTTAGGGTTAGGGTAGGGTTAGGGTTAGGGTTACGGTTAGGGTTAGGGGTTAGGGTTAGGGTTAGGTTTTAGGGTTAGGGTTAGGGTTATATCACTTTTCAGTTTTTCTGTTATAATAGTTGAACAGGCGACACATATATAAATTAGTTTACAAAGTTGTGCTTTGTGTTTCTGTTCTTTCGATGGAAACTTGTTTCTCTGCTGTACATTGCGAGATAACACTTTTCAGTTTTCCTGTATTCCTAATTGCGCGAGCGACACACATGTGATTCCGTTTAAAAGTAGTGCTTTGCTTTTCTGTTATTTCGTCGGAAACTTGTTCTTGTGCTGTACAGTGCGATATAACACTTTTCAGTTTTCCTGTATTCCTAATGGAACGAGCGACACACATGTGATTTAGTTTACAAATTAGTGCTTTGCTTTTCTGTTCTTTCATTTGAAACTTGTTCCTGTGCTGTACAGTGCCTTATATCACTTTTCAGTTTTCCTGTTATAATAATTGAACAGGCGACACGTATGTGAATTAGTTTACAAACTAGTGCTTTGCTTTTCTGTTCTTTCCTTAAAAACTTGTTCCTGTGCTGTACACCGTCTTAGATCACTTTTCAGTTTTCTGGTTATAATAATTGACCAGGCGACACATATGTGAATTAGTTTACAAAGTAGTGCTTTGCTTTTCTGTTCTTTCTTTGGAAACCTTTTCCTAGCTGTACAGTGCAATATATCACTTTTCAGTTTTCCTGTATTCCTAATTGGCCGAGCGACACACATGTGATTCCGTTTGAACGTAGTGCTTTGCTTTTCCGTTCTTTCGTTGGAAACTTGTTCCTGTGATGTACAGTGCAATATATCACACTTTTCAGTTTTCCTGTATTCCTACTTGAGCGAGCGACACACATGTGATTCAGTTTACAATGTAGTGCTTGGCCTTTATGTTCTTTTGTTGGAAACTTGTTCCTGTTAGGAACAAGTTAGTGTTAGGGTTAGGGTTAGGGTTAGGGTTAGGGTTAGGGTAGGGTTAGGGTTAGGGTTAGGGTTAGGGTAGGGTTAGGGTTAGGGTTAGGGTAGGGTTAGGGTTAGGGTTAGGGTTAGGGTAGGGTTAGGGTTAGGGTTAGGGTTAGGGTTAGGGTTAGGGGTTAGTGTTAGGGTTAGGTTTTAGGGTTAGGGTTAGGGTTATATCACTTTTCAGTTTTCCTGTTATAATAGTTGAATAGGCGACACATATATAAATTAGTTTACAAAGTTGTGCTTTGTGTTTCTGTTCTTTCGATGGAAACTTGTTTCTCTGCTGTACATTGCGAGATAACACTTTTCAGTTTTCCTGTATTCCTAATTGCGCGAGCGACACACATGTGATTCCGTTTAAAAGTAGTGCTTTGCTTTTCTGTTATTTCGTCGGAAACTTGTTCTTGCGCTGTACAGTGCGATATATCACTTTTCAGTTTTCCTGTATTCCTAATGGAACGAGCGACACACATGTGATTTAGTTTACAAATTAGTGCTTTGCTTTTCTGTTCTTTCATTTGAAACTTGTTCCTGTGCTGTACAGTGCCTTATATCACTTTTCAGTTTTCCTGTTATAATAATTGAACAGGTGACACGTATGTGAATTAGTTTACAAAGTAGTGCTTTGCTTTTCTGTTCTTTCCTTAAAAACTTGTTCCTGTGCTGTACACCGTCTTAGATCACTTTTCAGTTTTCTGGTTATAATAATTGACCAGGCGACACATATGTGAATTAGTTTACAAAGTAGTGCTTTGCTTTTCTGTTCTTTCTTTGGAAACCTTTTCCTAGCTGTACAGTGCAATATATCACTTTTCAGTTTTCCTGTATTCCTAATTGGCCGAGCGACACACATGTGATTCCGTTTAAACGTAGTGCTTTGCTTTTCCGTTCTTTCGTTGGAAACTTGTTCCTGTGATGTACAGTGCAATATATCACACTTTTCAGTTTTCCTGTATTCCTACTTGAGCGAGCTACACACATGTGATTCAGTTTACAATGTAGTGCTTGGGCTTTATGTTCTTTTGTTGGAAACTTGTTCCTGTTAGGAACAAGTTAGGGTTAGGGTTAGGGTTAGGGTTAGGGTTAGGGTTAGGGTTAGGGTAGAATTAGGGTTAGGGTTAGGGTTAGGTTAGAGTTAGGGTTAGGGTTAGGGTTAGGGTAGGGTTAGGGTTAGGGTTACGGTTAGGGGTTAGGGTTAGGGTTAGGGTTAGGTTTTAGGGTTAGTGTTAGGGTTAGGGTTAGAGTAGGGTTAGGGTTAGGTTTTAGGGTTAGGGTTATGGTTATATCACTTTTCAGTTTTCCTGTTATAATAGTTGAACAGGCAACACATATATAAATTAGTTTACAAAGTTGTGCTTTGTGTTTCTGTTCTTGCGATGGAAACTTGTTTCTCTGCTGTACATTGCGAGATAACACTTTTCAGTTTTGCTGTATTCCAAATTGTTCGAGCGACACACATAAGATTCCGTTTAAAAGTAGTGCTTTGCTTTTCTGTTATTTCGTCGGAAACTTGTTCTTGTGCTGTACAGTGCGATATATCACTTTTCAGTTTTCCTGTATTCCTAATGAAACGAGCGACACACATGTGATTTAGTTTACAAATTAGTGCTTTCCTTTTCTTTTCTGGCATTTGAAACTTGTTCCTGTGCTGTACAGTGCGTTTTATTACTGTTCAGTTTTCCTGTTATAATAATTGAACAGGCGACACGTATGTGAATTAGTTTACAAAGTAGTGCTTTGCTATTCTGTTCTTTCTTTGGAAACCTTTTCCTAGCTGTACAGTGCGATATATCACTTTTCAGTTTTCCTGTTATAATAATTGAACAGGCGACACGTAGGTGAATTAGTTTACAAAGTAGTGCTTTGCTTTTCTGTTCTTTCCTTAAAAACTTGTTCCTGTGCTGTATACCATCTTAGATCACTATTCAGTTTTCTGGTTATAATAATTGACCAGGCGACACATATGTGAATTAGTTTACAAAGTAGTGCTTTGCTTTTCTGTTCTTTCTTTGGAAACCTTTTCCTAGCTGTACAGTGCAATATATCACTTTTCAGTTTTCCTGTATTCCTAATTGGCCGAGCGACACACATGTGATTCCGTTTGAACGTAGTGCTTTGCTTTTCCGTTCTTTCGTTGGAAACTTGTTCCTGTGATGTACAGTGCAATATATCACACTTTTCAGTTTTCCTGTATTCCTACTTGAGCGAGCGACACACATGTGATTCAGTTTACAATGTAGTGCTTGGCCTTTATGTTCTTTTGTTGGAAACTTGTTCCTGTTAGGAACAAGTTAGTGTTAGGGTTAGGGTTAGGGTTAGGGTTAGGGTTAGGGTAGGGTTAGGGTTAGGGTTAGGGTTAGGGTAGGGTTAGGGTTAGGGTTAGGGTTAGGGTAGGGTTAGGGTTATGGTTAGGGTTAGGGTTAGGGTTAGGGGTTAGTGTTAGGGTTAGGTTTTAGGGTTAGGGTTAGGGTTATATCACTTTTCAGTTTTCCTGTTATAATAGTTGAATAGGCGACACATATATAAATTAGTTTACAAAGTTGTGCTTTGTGTTTCTGTTCTTTCGATGGAAACTTGTTTCTCTGCTGTACATTGCGAGATAACACTTTTCAGTTTTCCTGTATTCCTAATTGCGCGAGCGACACACATGTGATTCCGTTTAAAAGTAGTGCTTTGCTTTTCTGTTATTTCGTCGGAAACTTGTTCTTGCGCTGTACAGTGCGATATATCACTTTTCAGTTTTCCTGTATTCCTAATGGAACGAGCGACACACATGTGATTTAGTTTACAAATTAGTGCTTTGCTTTTCTGTTCTTTCATTTGAAACTTGTTCCTGTGCTGTACAGTGCCTTATATCACTTTTCAGTTTTCCTGTTATAATAATTGAACAGGTGACACGTATGTGAATTAGTTTACAAAGTAGTGCTTTGCTTTTCTGTTCTTTCCTTAAAAACTTGTTCCTGTGCTGTACACCGTCTTAGATCACTTTTCAGTTTTCTGGTTATAATAATTGACCAGGCGACACATATGTGAATTAGTTTACAAAGTAGTGCTTTGCTTTTCTGTTCTTTCTTTGGAAACCTTTTCCTAGCTGTACAGTGCAATATATCACTTTTCAGTTTTCCTGTATTCCTAATTGGCCGAGCGACACACATGTGATTCCGTTTAAACGTAGTGCTTTGCTTTTCCGTTCTTTCGTTGGAAACTTGTTCCTGTGATGTACAGTGCAATATATCACACTTTTCAGTTTTCCTGTATTCCTACTTGAGCGAGCTACACACATGTGATTCAGTTTACAATGTAGTGCTTGGGCTTTATGTTCTTTTGTTGGAAACTTGTTCCTGTTAGGAACAAGTTAGGGTTAGGGTTAGTGTTAGGGTTAGGGTTAGGGTTAGGGTTAGGGTAGAATTAGGGTTAGGGTTAGGGTTAGGTTAGAGTTAGGGTTAGGGTTAGGGTTAGGGTAGGGTTAGGGTTAGGGTTACGGTTAGGGGTTAGGGTTAGGGTTAGGGTTAGGTTTTAGGGTTAGTGTTAGGGTTAGGGTTAGAGTAGGGTTAGGGTTAGGTTTTAGGGTTAGGGTTATGGTTATATCACTTTTCAGTTTTCCTGTTATAATAGTTGAACAGGCAACACATATATAAATTAGTTTACAAAGTTGTGCTTTGTGTTTCTGTTCTTGCGATGGAAACTTGTTTCTCTGCTGTACATTGCGAGATAACACTTTTCAGTTTTGCTGTATTCCAAATTGTTCGAGCGACACACATAAGATTCCGTTTAAAAGTAGTGCTTTGCTTTTCTGTTATTTCGTCGGAAACTTGTTCTTGTGCTGTACAGTGCGATATATCACTTTTCAGTTTTCCTGTATTCCTAATGAAACGAGCGACACACATGTGATTTAGTTTACAAATTAGTGCTTTCCTTTTCTTTTCTGGCATTTGAAACTTGTTCCTGTGCTGTACAGTGCGTTTTATTACTGTTCAGTTTTCCTGTTATAATAATTGAACAGGCGACACGTATGTGAATTAGTTTACAAAGTAGTGCTTTGCTATTCTGTTCTTTCTTTGGAAACCTTTTCCTAGCTGTACAGTGCGATATATCACTTTTCAGTTTTCCTGTTATAATAATTGAACAGGCGACACGTAGGTGAATTAGTTTACAAAGTAGTGCTTTGCTTTTCTGTTCTTTCCTTAAAAACTTGTTCCTGTGCTGTGCACCGTCTTAGATCACTTTTCAGTTTTCTGGTTATAATAATTGACCAGGCGACACATATGTGAATTAGTTTACAAAGTAGTGCTTTGCTTTTCTGTTCTTTCTTTGGAAACCTTTTCCTAGCTGTACAGTGCAATATATCACTTTTCAGTTTTCCTGTATTCCTAATTGGCCGAGCGACACACATGTGATTCCGTTTAAACGTAGTGCTTTGCTTTTCCGTTCTTTCGTTGGAAACTTGTTCCTGTGATGTACAGTGCAATATATCACACTATTCAGTTTTCCAGTATTCCTACTTGAGCGAGCGACACACATGTGATTCAGTTTACAATGTAGTGCTTGGCCTTTATGTTCTTTTGTTGGAAACTTGTTCCTGTTCCTGTTAGGAACAAGTTAGGGTTAGGGTTAGTGTTAGGGTTAGGGTTAGGGTAGGGTTAGGGTTAGGGTTAGGGTTAGGGTTAGGGTAGGGTTAGGGTTAGGGTTACGGTTAGGGTTAGGGGTTAGGGTTAGGGTTAGGTTTTAGGGTTAGGGTTAGGGTTATATCACTTTTCAGTTTTCCTGTTATAATAGTTGAACAGGCGACACATATATAAATTAGTTTACAAAGTTGTGCTTTGTGTTTCTGTTCTTTCGATGGAAACATGTTTCTCTGCTGTACATTGCGAGATAACACTTTTCAGTTTTCCTGTATTCCTAATTGCGCGAGCGACACACATGTGATTCCGTTTAAAAGTAGTGCTTTGCTTTTCTGTTATTTCGTCGGAAACTTGTTCTTGTGCTGTACAGTGCGATATAACACTTTTAATTTTTCTGTATTCCTAATGGAACGAGCGACACACATGTGATTTAGTTTACAAATTAGTGCTTTGCTTTTCTGTTCTTTCATTTGAAACTTGTTCCTGTGCTGTACAGTGCCTTATATCACTTTTCAGTTTTCCTGTTATAATAATTGAACAGGCGACACGTATGTGAATTAGTTTACAAAGTAGTGCTTTGCTTTTCTGTTCTTTCCTTAAAAACTTGTTCCTGTGCTGTGCACCGTCTTAGATCACTTTTCAGTTTTCTGGTTATAATAATTGACCAGGCGACACATATGTGAATTAGTTTACAAAGTAGTGCTTTGCTTTTCTGTTCTTTCTTTGGAAACCTTTTCCTAGCTGTACAGTGCAATATATCACTTTTCAGTTTTCCTGTATTCCTAATTGGCCGAGCGACACACATGTGATTCCGTTTAAACGTAGTGCTTTGCTTTTCCGTTCTTTCGTTGGAAACTTGTTCCTGTGATGTACAGTGCAATATATCACACTTTTCAGTATTCCTGTATTCCTACTTGAGCGAGCGACACACATGTGATTCAGTTTACAATGTAGTGCTTGGGCTTTATGTTCTTTTGTTGGAAACTTGTTCCTGTTAGGAACAAGTTAGGGTTAGGGTTAGGGTTAGGGTTAGGGTTAGGGTTAGGGTTAGGGTAGAATTAGGGTTAGGGTTAGGGTTAGGTTAGGGTTAGGGTTAGGGTTAGGGTTAGGGTAGGGTTAGGGTTAGGGTTACGGTTAGGGGTTAGGGTTAGGGTTAGGGTTAGGTTTTAGGGTTAGTGTTAGGGTTAGGGTTAGAGTAGGGTTAGGGTTAGGTTTTAGGGTTAGGGTTATGGTTATATCACTTTTCAGTTTTCCTGTTATAATAGTTGAACAGGCGACACATATATAAATTAGTTTACAAAGTTGTGCTTTGTGTTTCTGTTCTTTCGATGGAAACTTGTTTCTCTGCTGTACATTGCGACATAACACTTTTCAGTTTACCTATATTCCTAATTGCGCGAGCGACACACATGTGATTCCGTTTAAAAGTAGTGCTTTGCTTTTCTGTTATTTCGTCGGAACCTTGTTCTTGTGCTGTACAGTGCGATATATCACTTTTCAGTTTTCCTGTATTCCTAATGAAACGAGCGACACACATGTGATTTAGTTTACAAATTAGTGCTTTCCTTTTCTTTTCTGGCATTTGAAACTTGTTCCTGTGCTGTACAGTGCGTTTTATTACTGTTCAGTTTTCCTGTTATAATAATTGAACAGGCGACACGTATGTGAATTAGTTTACAAAGTAGTGCTTTGCTATTCTGTTCTTTCTTTGGAAACCTTTTCCTAGCTGTACAGTGCGATATATCACTTTTCAGTTTTCCTGTATTCCTAATTGGCCGAGAGACACACATGTGATTCCGTTTAAAAGTAGTGCTTTCCTTTTCTGTTCTTTCGTTGGAAACTTGTTCCTGTGATGTACAGTGCAATATATCACTTTTCAGTTTTCCTGTATTGCTACTTGAGCGAGAGACACACATGTGATTCAGTTTACAATGTAGTGCTTGGCCTTTATGTTCTTTTGTTGGAAACTTGTTCCTGTTCCTGTTAGGAACAAGTTAGGGTTAGGGTTAGGGTTAGGGTTAGGGTTAGGGTTAGGGTAGGGTTAGGGTTAGGGTTAGGGTTAGGGTTAGGGTTAGGGTTAGTGTAGGGTTAGGGTTAGGGTTAGGGTTAGGGTAGGGTTAGGGTTAGGGTTAGGGTAGGGTTAGGGTTAGGGTTAGGGTTAGGGTTAGGGTTAGGGTTAGGGGTTAGTGTTAGGGTTAGGTTTTAGGGTTAGGGTTAGGGTTATATCACTTTTCAGTTTTCCTGTTATAATAGTTGAATAGGCGACACATATATAAATTAGTTTACAAAGTTGTGCTTTGTGTTTCTGTTCTTTCGATGGAAACTTGTTTCTCTGCTGTACATTGCGAGATAACAATTTTCAGTGTTCCTGTATTCCTAATTGCGCGAGCAACACACATGTGATTCCGTTTACAATGTAGTGCTTGGCCTTTATGTTCTTTTGTTGGAAACTTGTTCCTGATAGGAACAAGTTAGGGTTAGGGTTAGGGTTAGGGTTAGGGTTAGGGTTAGGGTTAGGGTTAGGGTTAGGGTAGAATTAGGGTTAGGGTTAGGGTTAGGGTATGGTTAGGGTTAGGTTTAGGTTTAGGGTAGGGTAGGGTTAGGGTTACGGTTAGGGGTTAGGGTTAGGGATAGGGTTAGGTTTTAGGGTTAGTGTTAGGGTTAGGGTTAGAGTAGGGTTAGGGTTAGGTTTTAGGGTTAGGGTTATGGTTATATCACTTTTCAGTTTTCCTGTTATAATAGTTGAACAGGCGACACATATATAAATTAGTTTACAAAGTTGTGCTTTGTGTTTCTGTTCTTTCGATGGAAACTTGTTTCTCTGCTGTACATTGCGAGATAACACTTTTCAGTTTTGCTGTATTCCTAATTGGCCGAGCGACACACATGTGATTCCGTTTGAACGTAGTGCTTTGCTTTTCCGTTCTTTCGTTGGAAACTTGTTCCTGTGATGTACAGTGCAATATATCACACTTTTCAGTTTTCCTGTATTCCTACTTGAGCGAGCGACACACATGTGATTCAGTTTACAATGTAGTGCTTGGCCTTTATGTTCTTTTGTTGGAAACTTGTTCCTGTTCCTGTTAGGAACAAGTTAGGGTTAGGGTTAGGGTTAGGGTTACGGTTAGGGTTAGGGGTTAGGGTTAGGGTTAGGTTTTAGGGTTAGGGTTAGGGTTATATCACTTTTCAGTTTTCCTGTTATAATAGTTGAACAGGCGACACATATATAAATTAGTTTACAAAGTTGTGCTTTGTGTTTCTGTTCTTTCGATGGAAACTTGTTTCTCTGCTGTACATTGCAAGATAACACTTTTCACTTTTCCTGTATTCCTAATTGCGCGAGCGACACACATGTGATTCCGTTTAAAAGTAGTGCTTTGCTTTTCTGTTATTTCGTCGGAAACTTGTTCTTGTGCTGTACAGTGCGATATAACACTTTTCAGTTTTCCTGTATTCCTAATGGAACGAGCGACACACATGTGATTTAGTTTACAAATTAGTGCTTTGCTTTTCTGTTCTTTCATTTGAAACTTGTTCCTGTGCTGTACAGTGCGTTATATCACTTTTCAGTTTTCCTGTATTCCTAATGGAACGAGCGACACACATGTGATTTAGTTTACAAATTAGTGCTTTGCTTTTCTGTTCTTTCATTTGAAACTTGTTCCTGTGCTGTACAGTGCGTTATATCACTTTTCAGTTTTCCTGTTATAATAATTGACCAGGCGACACATATGTGAATTAGTTTACAAAGTAGTGCTTTGCTTTTCTGTTCTTTCTTTGGAAACCTTTTCCTAGCTGTACAGTGCAATATATCACTTTTCAGTTTTCCTGTATTCCTAATTGGCCGAGCGACACACATGTGATTCCGTTTGAACGTAGTGCTTTGCTTTTCCGTTCCTTCGTTGGAAACTTGTTCCTGTGATGTACAGTGCAATATATCACACTTTTCAGTTTTCCTGTATTCCTACTTGAGCGAGCGACACATATGTGATTCAGTTTACAATGTAGTGCTTGGCCTTTATGTTCTTTTGTTGGAAACTTGTTCCTGTTAGGAACAAGTTAGGGTTAGGGTTAGGGTTAGGGTTAGGGTTAGGGTTAGGGTAGGGTTAGGGTTAGGGTTAGGGTTAGGGTAGGGTTAGGGTTAGGGTTAGGGTAGGGTTAGGGTTAGGGTTAGGGTTAGGGTAGGGTTAGGGTTAGGGTTAGGGTTAGGGTTAGGGGTTAGTGTTAGGGTTAGGTTTTAGGGTTAGGGTTAGGGTTATATCACTTTTCAGTTTTCCTGTTATAATAGTTGAATAGGCGACACATATATAAATTAGTTTACAAAGTTGTGCTTTGTGTTTCTGTTCTTTCGATGGAAACTTGTTTCTCTGCTGTACATTGCGAGATAACACTTTTCAGTTTTCCTGTATTCCTAATTGCGCGAGCGACACACATGTGATTCCGTTTAAAAGTAGTGCTTTGCTTTTCTGTTATTTCGTCGGAAACTTGTTCTTGCGCTGTACAGTGCGATATATCACTTTTCAGTTTTCCTGTATTCCTAATGGAACGAGCGACACACATGTGATTTAGTTTACAAATTAGTGCTTTGCTTTTCTGTTCTTTCATTTCAAACTTGTTCCTGTGCTGTACAGTGCGTTTTATTACTGTTCAGTTTTCCTGTTATAATAATTGAACAGGCGACACGTATGTGAATTAGTTTACAAAGTAGTGCTTTGCTATTCTGTTCTTTCTTTGGAAACCTTTTCCTAGCTGTACAGTGCGATATATCACTTTTCAGTTTTCCTGTATTCCTAATTGGCCGAGCGACACACATGTGATTCCGTTTAAAAGTAGTGCTTTCCTTTTCTGTTCTTTGGTTGGAAACTTGTTCCTGTGATGTACAGTGCAATATATCACTTTTCAGTTTTCCTGTATTGCTACTTGAGCGAGAGACACACATGTGATTCAGTTTACAATGTAGTGCTTGGCCTTTATGTTCTTTTGTTGGAAACTTGTTCCTGTTCCTGTTAGGAACAAGTTAGGGTTAGGGTTAGGGTTAGGGTTAGGGTTAGGGTAGGGTTAGGGTTAGGGTTAGGGTTAGGGATAGGGTAGGGTTAGGGTTAGGGTTACGGTTAGGGTTAGGGGTTAGGGTTAGGGTTAGGTTTTAGGGTTAGGGTTAGGGTTATATCACTTTTCAGTTTTCCTGTTATAATAGTTGAACAGGCGACACATATATAAATTAGTTTACAAAGTTGTGCTTTGTGTTTCTGTTCTTTCGATGGAAACATGTTTCTCTGCTGTACATTGCGAGATAACACTTTTCAGTTTTCCTGTATTCCTAATTGCGTGAGCGACACACATGTGATTCCGTTTAAAAGTAGTGCTTTGCTTTTCTGTTATTTCATCGGAAACTTGTTCTTGTGCTGTACAGTGCGATATAACACTTTTCAGTTTTCCTGTATTCCTAATGGAACGAGCGACACACATGTGATTCAGTTTACAATGTAGTGCTTGGCCTTTATGTTCTTTTGTTGGAAACTTGTTCCTGTTAGGAACAAGTTAGGGTTAGGGTTAGGGTTAGGGTTAGGGTTAGGGTTAGGGTAGGGTTAGGGTTAGGGTTAGGGTTAGGGTAGGGTTAGGGTTAGGGTTAGGGTAGGGTTAGGGTTAGGGTTAGGGTTAGGGTAGGGTTAGGGTTAGGGTTAGGGTTAGGGTTAGTGTTAGGGTTAGGGTTAGGGGTTAGTGTTAGGGTTAGGTTTTAGGGTTAGGGTTTGGGTTATATCACTTTTCAGTTTTCCTGTTATAATAGTTGAACAGGCGACACATATATAAATTAGTTTACAAAGTTGTGCTTTGTGTTTCTGTTCTTTCGATGGAAACATGTTTCTCTGCTGTACATTGCGAGATAACACTTTTCAGTTTTCCTGTATTCCTAATTGCGCGAGCGACAAACATGTGATTCCGTTTAAAAGTAGTGCTTTGCTTTTCTGTTATTTCATCGGAAACTTGTTCTTGTGCTGTACAGTGCGATATAACACTTTTCAGTTTTCCTGTATTCCTAATGGAACGAGCGACACACATGTGATTCAGTTTACAATGTAGTGCTTGGCCTTTATGTTCTTTTGTTGGAAACTTGTTCCTGTTAGGAACAAGTTAGGGTTAGGGTTAGGGTTAGGGTTAGGGTAGGGTTAGGGTTAGGGTTACGGTTAGGGGTTAGGGTTAGGGTTAGGGTTAGGTTTTAGGGTTAGTGTTAGGGTTAGGGTTAGAGTAGGGTTAGGGTTAGGTTTTAGGGTTAGGGTTATGGTTATATCACTTTTCAGTTTTCCTGTTATAATAGTTGAACAGGCGACACATATATAAATTAGTTTACAAAGTTGTGCTTTGTGTTTCTGTTCTTTCGATGGAAACTTGTTTCTCTGCTGTACATTGCGAGATAACACTTTTCAGTTTTGCTGTATTCCAAATTGTTCGAGCGACACACATGTGATTCCGTTTAAAAGTAGTGCTTTGCTTTTCTGTTATTTCGTCGGAAACTTGTTCTTGTGCTGTACAGTGCGATATATCACTTTTCAGTTTTCCTGTATTCCTAATGGAACGAGCGACACACATGTGATTTAGTTTACAAATTAGTGCTTTCCTTTTCTTTTCTAGCATTTGAAACTTGTTCCTGTGCTGTACAGTGCGTTTTATTACTGTTCAGTTTTCCTGTTATAATAATTGAACAGGCGACACGTATGTGAATTAGTTTACAAAGTAGTGCTTTGCTTTTCTGTTCTTTCTTTGGAAACGTTTTCGTACTATACCGTGCGATATATCACTTTTCAGTTTTCCGGTATTCCTAATTGACCGAGCGTCACACATGTGATTCCGTTTAAAAGTAGTGCTTTGCTTTTCTGTTCTTTCGTTGGAAACTTGTTCCTGTGATGTACAGTGCAATATATCACTTTTCAGTTTTCCTGTATTCCTACTTGAGCGAGAGACACACATGTTATTCAGTTTACAATGTAGTGCTTGGCCTTTATGTTCTTTTGTTGGAAACTTGTTCCTGTTCCTGTTAGGAACAAGTTAGGGTTAGGGTTAGGGTTAGGGTTAGGGTTAGGGTTAGGGTTAGGGTTAGGGTAGGGTTAGGGTTAGGGTTAGGGTTAGGGTAGGGTTAGGGTTAGGGTTAGGGTTAGGGGTTAGGGTTAGGATTAGGTTTTAGGGTTAGGGTTAGGGTTATATCACTTTTCAGTTTTCCTGTTATAATAGTTGAACAGGCGACACATATATAAATTAGTTTACAAAGTTATGCTTTGTGTTTCTGTTCTTTCGATGGAAACTTGTTTCTCTGCTGTACATTGCGACATAACACTTTTCAGTTTACCTATATTCCTAATTGCGCGAGCGACACACATGTGATTCCGTTTAAAAGTAGTGCTTTGCTTTTCTGTTCTTTCGTTGGAAACTTGTTCCTGTGATGTACAGTGCAATATATCACTTTTCAGTTTTCCTGTATTCCTACTTGAGCGAGAGACACACATGTTATTCAGTTTACAATGTAGTGCTTGGCCTTTATGTTCTTTTGTTGGAAACTTGTTCCTGTTCCTGTTAGGAACAAGTTAGGGTTAGGGTTAGGGTTAGGGTTATGGTTAGGGTTAGGGTTAGGGTTAGGGTAGGGTTAGGGTTAGGGTTAGGGTTAGGGTAGGGTTAGGGTTAGGGTAGGGTTAGGGTTAGGGTTAGGGTTAGGGTAGGGTTAGGGTTAGGGTTAGGGTTAGGGGTTAGGGTTAGGGTTAGGTTTTAGGGTTAGGGTTATATCACTTTTCAGTTTTCCTGTTATAATAGTTGAACAGGCGACACATATATAAATTAGTTTACAAAGTTGTGCTTTGTGTTTCTGTTCTTTCGATGGAAACTTGTTTCTCTGCTGTACATTGCGACATAACACTTTTCAGTTTACCTATATTCCTAATTGCGCGAGCGACACACATGTGATTCCGTTTAAAAGTAGTGCTTTGCTTTTCTGTTATTTCGTCGGAAACTTGTTCTTGCGCTGTACAGTGCGATATATCACTTTTCAGTTTTCCTGTATTCCTAATGGAACGAGCGACACACATGTGATTTAGTTTACAAATTAGTGCTTTGCTTTTCTGTTCTTTCATTTGAAACTTGTTCCTGTGCTGTACAGTGCGTTTTATTAGTGTTCAGTTTTCCTGTTATAATAATTGAACAGGCGACACATATGTGAATTAGTTTACAAAGTAGTGCTTTGCTTTTCTGTTCTTTCTTTGGAAACCTTTTCCTAGCTGTACAGTGCGATATATCACTTTTCAGTTTTCCTGTATTCCTACTTGGCTGAGCGACACACATGTGATTCCGTTTAAAAGTAGTGCTTTCCTTTTTTGTTCTTTCGTTGGAAACTTGTTCCTGTGATGTACAGTGCAATATATCACTTTTCAGTTTTCCTGTATTGCTACTTGAGCGAGAGACACACATGTGATTCCGTTTACAATGTAGTGCTTGGCCTTTATGTTCTTTTGTTGGAAACTTGTTCCTGTTCCTGTTAGGAACAAGTTAGGGTTAGGGTTAGGGTTAGGGTTAGTGTTAGGGTAGGGTTAGGGTTAGGGTTAGGGTTAGGGTAGGGTTAGGGTTAGGGTTAGGGTTAGGGTTAGGGGTTAGTGTTAGGGTTAGGTTTTAGGGTTAGGGTTAGGGTTATATCACTTTTCGGTTTTCCTGTTATAATAGTTGAATAGGCGACACATATATAAATTAGTTTACAAAGTTGTGCTTTGTTTTTCTGTTCTTTCGATGGAAACTTGTTTCTCTGCTGTACATTGCGAGATAACACTTTTCAGTTTTCCTGTATTCCTAATTGCGCGAGCGACACACATGTGATTCCGTTTAAAAGTAGTGCTTTGCTTTTCTGTTATTTCGTCGGAAACTTGTTCTTGCGCTGTACAGTGCGATATATCACTTTTCAGTTTTCCTGTATTCCTAATGGAACGAGCGACACACATGTGATTTAGTTTACAAATTAGTGCTTTGCTTTTCTGTTCTTTCATTTGAAACTTGTTCCTGTGCTGTACAGTGCGTTTTATTACTGTTCAGTTTTCCTGTTATAATAATTGAACAGGCGACACGTATGTGAATTAGTTTACAAAGTAGTGCTTTGCTATTCTGTTCTTTCTTTGGAAACCTTTTCCTAGCTGTACAGTGCGATATATCACTTTTCAGTTTTCCTGTATTCCTAATTGGCCGAGCGACACACATGTGATTCCGTTTAAAAGTAGTGCTTTCCTTTTCTGTTCTTTCGTTGGAAACTTGTTCCTGTGATGTACAGTGCAATATATCACTTTTCAGTTTTCCTGTATTGCTACTTGAGCGAGAGACACACATGTGATTCAGTTTACAATGTAGTGCTTGGCCTTTATGTTCTTTTGTTGGAAACTTGTTCCTGTTCCTGTTAGGAACAAGTTAGGGTTAGGGTTAGGGTTAGGGTTAGGGTTAGGGTAGGGTTAGGGTTAGGGTTAGGGTTAGGGTTAGGGTAGGGTTAGGGTTAGGGTTACGGTTAGGGTTAGGGGTTAGGGTTAGGGTTAGGTTTTAGGGTTAGGGTTAGGGTTATATCACTTTTCAGTTTTCCTGTTATAATAGTTGAACAGGCGACACATATATAAATTAGTTTACAAAGTTGTGCTTTGTGTTTCTGTTCTTTCGATGGAAACTTGTTTCTCTGCTGTACATTGCGAGATAACACTTTTCAGTTTTCCTGTATTCCTAATTGCGCGAGCGACACACATGTGATTCCGTTTAAAAGTAGTGCTTTGCTTTTCTGTTATTTCGTCGGAAACTTGTTCTTGTGCTGTACAGTGCGATATAACACTTTTCAGTTTTCCTGTATTCCTAATGGAACGAGCGACACACATGTGATTTAGTTTACAAATTAGTGCTTTGCTTTTCTGTTCTTTCATTTGAAACTTGTTCCTGTGCTGTACAGTGCGTTATATCACTTTTCAGTTTTCCTGTTATAATAATTGAACAGGCGACACGTATGTGAATTAGTTTACAAAGTAGTGCTTTGCTTTTCTGTTCTTTCTTTGGAAACCTTTTCCTAGCTGTACAGTGCAATATATCACTTTTCAGTTTTCCTGTATTCCTAATTAGCCGAGCGACACACATGTGATTCCGTTTGAACGTAGTGCTTTGCTTTTCCGTTCTTTCGTTGGAAACTTGTTCCTGTGATGTACAGTGCAATATATCACACTTTTCAGTTTTCCTGTATTCCTACTTGAGCGAGCGACACACATGTGATTCAGTTTACAATGTAGTGCTTGGCCTTTATGTTCTTTTGTTGGAAACTTGTTCCTGTTAGGAACAAGTTAGGGTTAGGGTTAGGGTTAGGGTTAGGGTTAGGGTTAGGGTTAGGGTAGGGTTAGGGTTAGGGTTAGGGTTAGGGTTAGGGTAGGGTTAGGGTTAGGGTTAGGGTTAGGGTAGGGTTAGGGTTAGGGTTAGGGTAGGGTTAGGGTTAGGGTTAGGGTTAGGGTTAGGGTTAGGTTTTAGGGTTAGGGTTAGGGTTATATCACTTTTCAGTTTTCCTGTTATAATAGTTGAATAGGCGACACATATATAAATTAGTTTACAAAGTTGTGCTTTGTGTTTCTGTTCTTTCGATGGAAACTTGTTTCTCTGCTGTACATTGCGAGATAACACTTTTCAGTTTTCCTGTATTCCTAATTGCGCGAGCGACACACATGTGATTCCGTTTAAAAGTAGTGCTTTGCTTTTCTGTTATTTCATCGGAAACTTGTTCTTGTGCTGTACAGTGCGATATAACACTTTTCAGTTTTCCTGTATTCCTAATGGAACGAGCGACACACATGTGATTTAGTTTACAAATTAATGCTTTGCTTTTCTGTTCTTTCATTTGAAACTTGTTCCTGTGCTGTACAGTGAGTTTTATTACTGTTCAGTTTTCCTGTTATAATAATTGAACAGGCGACACGTATGTGAATTAGTTTACAAAGTAGTGCTTTGCTTTTCTGTTCTTTCTTTGGAAACGTTTTCATACTATACCGTGCGATATATCACTTTTCAGTTTTCCGGTATTCCTAATTGACCGAGCGTCACACATGTGATTCCGTTTAAAAGTAGTGCTTTGCTTTTCTGTTATTTCGTCGGAAACTTGTTCTTGTGCTGTACAGTGCGATATAACACTTTTCAGTTTTCCTGTATTCCTAATGGAACGAGCGACACACATGTGATTTAGTTTACAAATTAGTGCTTTGCTTTTCTGTTCTTTCATTTGAAACTTGTTCCTGTGCTGTACAGTGCGTTATATCACTTTTCAGTTTTCCTGTTATAATAATTGAACAGGCGACACGTATGTGAATTAGTTTACAAAGTAGTGCTTTGCTTTTCTGTTCTTTCTTTGGAAACCTTTTCCTAGCTGTACAGTGCAATATATCACTTTTCAGTTTTCCTGTATTCCTAATTAGCCGAGCGACACACATGTGATTCCGTTTGAACGTAGTGCTTTGCTTTTCCGTTCTTTCGTTGGAAACTTGTTCCTGTGATGTACAGTGCAATATATCACACTTTTCAGTTTTCCTGTATTCCTACTTGAGCGAGCGACACACATGTGATTCAGTTTACAATGTAGTGCTTGGCCTTTATGTTCTTTTGTTGGAAACTTGTTCCTGTTAGGAACAAGTTAGGGTTAGGGTTAGGGTTAGGGTTAGGGTTAGGGTTAGGGTTAGGGTAGGGTTAGGGTTAGGGTTAGGGTTAGGGTTAGGGTTAGGGTTAGGGTTAGGTTTTAGGGTTAGGGTTAGGGTTATATCACTTTTCAGTTTTCCTGTTATAATAGTTGAACAGGCGACACATATATAAATTAGTTTACAAAGTTGTGCTTTGTGTTTCTGTTCTTTCGATGGAAACTTGTTTCTCTGCTGTACATTGCGAGATAACACTTTTCAGTTTTCCTGTATTCCTAATTGCGCGAGCGACACACATGTGATTCCGTTTAAAAGTAGTGCTTTGCTTTTCTGTTCTTTCGTTGGAAACTTGTTCCTGTGATGTACAGTGCAATATATCACTTTTCAGTTTTCCTGTATTGCTACTTGAGCGAGAGACACACATGTGATTCAGTTTACAATGTAGTGCTTGGCCTTTATGTTCTTTTGTTGGAAACTTGTTCCTGTTCCTGTTAGGAACAAGTTAGGGTTAGGGTTAGGGTTAGGGTTAGGGTTAGGGTAGGGTTAGGGTTAGGGTTAGGGTTAGGGTTAGGGTAGGGTTAGGGTTAGGGTTACGGTTAGGGTTAGGGGTTAGGGTTAGGGTTAGGTTTTAGGGTTAGGGTTAGGGTTATATCACTTTTCAGTTTTCCTGTTATAATAGTTGAACAGGCGACACATATATAAATTAGTTTACAAAGTTGTGCTTTGTGTTTCTGTTCTTTCGATGGAAACTTGTTTCTCTGCTGTACATTGCGAGATAACACTTTTCAGTTTTGCTGTATTCCAAATTGTTCGAGCGACACACATGTGATTCCGTTTAAAAGTAGTGCTTTGCTTTTCTGTTATTTCGTCGGAAACTTGTTCTTGTGCTGTACAGTGCGATATATCACTTTTCAGTTTTCCTGTATTCCTAATGGAACGAGCGACACACATGTGATTTAGTTTACAAATTAGTGCTTTCCTTTTCTTTTCTAGCATTTGAAACTTGTTCCTGTGCTGTACAGTGCGTTTTATTACTGTTCAGTTTTCCTGTTATAATAATTGAACAGGCGACACGTATGTGAATTAGTTTACAAAGTAGTGCTTTGCTTTTCTGTTCTTTCTTTGGAAACGTTTTCGTACTATACCATGCGATATATCAATTTTCAGTTTTCCGGTATTCCTAATTGACCGAGCGTCACACATGTGATTCCGTTTAAAAGTAGTGCTTTGCTTTTCTGTTCTTTCGTTGGAAACTTGTTCCTGTGATGTACAGTGCAATATATCACTTTTCAGTTTTCCTGTATTCCTACTTGAGCGAGAGACACACATGTTATTCAGTTTACAATGTAGTGCTTGGCTTTATGTTCTTTTGTTGGAAACTTGTTCCTGTTCCTGTTAGGAACAAGTTAGGGTTAGGGTTAGGGTTAGGGTTAGGGTTAGGGTTAGGGTTAGGGTTAGGGTTAGGGTTAGGGTAGGGTTAGGGTTAGGGTTAGGGTTAGGGGTTAGGGTTAGGGTTAGGTTTTAGGGTTAGGGTTAGGGTTATATCACTTTTCAGTTTTCCTGTTATAATAGTTGAACAGGCGACACATATATAAATTAGTTTACAAAGTTATGCTTTGTGTTTCTGTTCTTTCGATGGAAACTTGTTTCTCTGCTGTACATTGCGACATAACACTTTTCAGTTTACCTATATTCCTAATTGCGCGAGCGACACACATGTGATTCCGTTTAAAAGTAGTGCTTTGCTTTTCTGTTCTTTCGTTGGAAACTTGTTCCTGTGATGTACAGTGCAATATATCACTTTTCAGTTTTCCTGTATTCCTACTTGAGCGAGAGACACACATGTTATTCAGTTTACAATGTAGTGCTTGGCCTTTATGTTCTTTTGTTGGAAACTTGTTCCTGTTCCTGTTAGGAACAAGTTAGGGTTAGGGTTAGGGTTAGGGTTATGGTTAGGGTTAGGGTTAGGGTTAGGGTAGGGTTAGGGTTAGGGTTAGGGTTAGGGTAGGGTTAGGGTTAGGGTTAGGGTTAGGGGTTAGGGTTAGGGTTAGGTTTTAGGGTTAGGGTTAGGGTTATATCACTTTTCAGTTTTCCTGTTATAATAGTTGAACAGGCGACACATATATAAATTAGTTTACAAAGTTGTGCTTTGTGTTTCTGTTCTTTCGATGGAAACTTGTTTCTCTGCTGTACATTGCGACATAACACTTTTCAGTTTACCTATATTCCTAATTGCGCGAGCGACACACATGTGATTCCGTTTAAAAGTAGTGCTTTGCTTTTCTGTTATTTCGTCGGAAACTTGTTCTTGTGCTGTACAGTGCGATATATCACTTTTCAGTTTTCCTGTATTCCTAATGGAACGAGCGACACACATGTGATTTAGTTTACAAATTAGTGCTTTGCTTTTCTGTTCTTTCATTTGAAACTTGTTCCTGTGCTGTACAGTGCGTTTTATTAGTGTTCAGTTTTCCTGTTATAATAATTGAACAGGCGACACATATGTGAATTAGTTTACAAAGTAGTGCTTTGCTTTTCTGTTCTTTCTTTGGAAACCTTTTCCTAGCTGTACAGTGCGATATATCACTTTTCAGTTTTCCTGTATTCCTACTTGGCTGAGCGACACACATGTGATTCCGTTTAAAAGTAGTGCTTTCCTTTTTTGTTCTTTCGTTGGAAACTTGTTCCTGTGATGTACAGTGCAATATATCACTTTTCAGTTTTCCTGTATTGCTACTTGAGCGAGAGACACACATGTGATTCCGTTTACAATGTAGTGCTTGGCCTTTATGTTCTTTTGTTGGAAACTTGTTCCTGTTCCTATTAGGAACAAGTTAGCGTTAGGGTTAGGGTTAGGGTTAGTGTTAGGGTAGGGTTAGGGTTAGGGTTAGGGTTAGGGTAGGGTTAGGGTTAGGGTTAGGGTTAGGGTTAGGGGTTAGTGTTAGGGTTAGGTTTTAGGGTTAGGGTTAGGGTTATATCACTTTTCAGTTTTCCTGTTATAATAGTTGAATAGGCGACACATATATAAATTAGTTTACAAAGTTGTGCTTTGTTTTTCTGTTCTTTCGATGGAAACTTGTTTCTCTGCTGTACATTGCGAGATAACACTTTTCAGTTTTCCTGTATTCCTAATTGCGCGAGCGACACACATGTGATTCCATTTAAAAGTAGTGCTTTGCTTTTCTGTTATTTCGTCGGAAACTTGTTCTTGCGCTGTACAGTGCGATATATCAATTTTCAGTTTTCCTGTATTCCTAATGGAACGAGCGACACACATGTGATTTAGTTTACAAATTAGTGCTTTGCTTTTCTGTTCTTTCATTTGAAACTTGTTCCTGTGCTGTACAGTGCGTTTTATTACTGTTCAGTTTTCCTGTTATAATAATTGAACAGGCGAAACGTATGTGAATTAGTTTACAAAGTAGTGCTTTGCTATTCTGTTCTTTCTTTGGAAACCTTTTCCTAGCTGTACAGTGCGATATATCACTTTTCAGTTTTCCTGTATTCCTAATTGGCCGAGCGACACACATGTGATTCCGTTTAAAAGTAGTGCTTTCCTTTTCTGTTCTTTCGTTGGAAACTTGTTCCTGTGATGTACAGTGCAATATATCACTTTTCAGTTTTCCTGTATTGCTACTTGAGCGAGAGACACACATGTGATTCAGTTTACAATGTAGTGCTTGGCCTTTATGTTCTTTTGTTGGAAACTTGTTCCTGTTCCTGTTAGGAACAAGTTAGGGTTAGGGTTAGGGTTAGGGTTAGGGTTAGGGTAGGGTTAGGGTTAGGGTTAGGGTTAGGGTTAGGGTAGGGTTAGGGTTAGGGTTACGGTTAGGGTTAGGGGTTAGGGTTAGGGTTAGGTTTTAGGGTTAGGGTTAGGGTTATATCACTTTTCAGTTTTCCTGTTATAATAGTTGAACAGGCGACACATATATAAATTAGTTCACAAAGTTGTGCTTTGTGTTTCTGTACTTTCGATGGAAACTTGTTTCTCTGCTGTACATTGCGAGATAACACTTTTCAGTTTTCCTGTATTCCTAATTGCGCGAGCGACACACATGTGATTCCGTTTAAAAGTAGTGCTTTGCTTTTCTGTTATTTCATCGGAAACTTGTTCTTGTGCTGTACAGTGCGATATAACACTTTTCAGTTTTCCTGTATTCCTAATGGAACGAGCGACACACATGTGATTTAGTTTACAAATTAGTGCTTTGCTTTTCTGTTCTTTCATTTGAAACTTGTTCCTGTGCTGTACAGTGCGTTTTATTACTGTTCAGTTTTCCTGTTATAATAATTGAACAGGCGACACGTATGTGAATTAGTTTACAAAGTAGTGCTTTGCTTTTCTGTTCTTTCTTTGGAAACGTTTTCATACTATACCGTGCGATATATCACTTTTCAGTTTTCCGGTATTCCTAATTGACCGAGCGTCACACATGTGATTCCGTTTAAAAGTAGTGCTTTGCTTTTCCGTTCTTTCGTTGGAAACTTGTTCCTGTGATGTACACTGCAATATATCACACTTTTCAGTTTTCCTGTATTCCTACTTGAGCGAGCGACACACATGTGATTCAGTTTACAATGTAGTGCTTGGCCTTTATGTTCTTTAGTTGGAAACTTGTTCCTGTTAGGAACAAGTTAGGGTTAGGGTTAGGGTTAGGGTTAGGGTTAGGGTTAGGGTTAGGGTTAGGTTAGGGTTAGGGTTAGGGTTAGGGTAGGGTTAGGGTTAGGGTTAGGGTTAGGGTAGGGTTAGGGTTAGGGTAGGGTTAGGGTTAGGGTTAGGGTTAGGGTTAGGGTTAGGTTTTAGGGTTAGGGTTAGGGTTATATCACTTTTCAGTTTTCCTGTTATAATAGTTGAACAGGCGACACATAGATAAATTAGTTTACAAAGTTGTGCTTTGTGTTTCTGTTCTTTCGATGGAAACTTGTTTCTCTGCTGTACATTGCGAGATAACACTTTTCAGTTTTCCTGTATTCCTAATTGCGCGAGCGACACACATGTGATTCCGTTTAAAAGTAGTGCTTTGCTTTTCCGTTCTTTCGTTGGAAACTTGTTCCTGTGATGTACAGTGCAATATATCACACTTTTCAGTTTTCCTGTATTCCTACTTGAGCGAGCGACACACATGTGATTCAGTTTACAATGTAGTGCTTGGCCTTTATGTTCTTTTGTTGGAAACTTGTTCCTGTTAGGAACAAGTTAGGGTTAGGGTTAGGGTTAGGGTTAGGGTTAGGGTTAGGGTAGGGTTAGGGTTAGGGTTAGGGTAGGGTTAGGGTTAGGGTTAGGGTTAGGGTTAGGTTTTAAGGTTAGGGTTAGGGTTATATCACTTTTCAGTTTTCCTGTTATAATAGTTGAACAGGCGACACATATATAAATTAGTTTACAAAGTTGTGCTTTGTGTTTCTGTTCTTTCGATGGAAACTTGTTTCTCTGCTGTACATTGCGAGATAACACTTTTCAGTTTTCCTGTATTCCTAATTGCGCGAGCGACACACATGTGATTCCGTTTAAAAGTAGTGCTTTGCTTTTCTGTTATTTCATCGGAAACTTGTTCTTGTGCTGTACAGTGCGATATAACACTTTTCAGTTTTCCTGTATTCCTAATGGAACGAGCGACACACATGTGATTTAGTTTACAAATTAGTGCTTTGCTTTTCTGTTCTTTCATTTGAAACTTGTTCCTGTGCTGTACAGTGCGTTTTATTACTGTTCAGTTTTCCTGTTATAATAATTGAACAGGCAACACGTATGTGAATTAGTTTACAAAGTAGTGCTTTGCTTTTCTGTTCTTTCTTTGGAAACGTTTTCATACTATACCGTGCGATATATCACTTTTCAGTTTTCCGGTATTCCTAATTGACCGAGCGTCACACATGTGATTCCGTTTAAAAGTAGTGCTTTGCTTTTCTGTTCTTTCGTTGGAAACTTGTTCCTGTGATGTACAGTGCAATATATCACTTTTCAGTTTTCCTGTATTCCTACTTGAGCGAGAGACACACATGTTATTCAGTTTACAATGTAGTGCTTGGCCTTTATGTTCTTTTGTTGGAAACTTGTTCCTGTTCCTGTTAGGAACAAGTTAGGGTTAGGGATAGGGTTAGGGTTAGGGTTAGGGTTAGGGTTAGGGTAGGGTTAGGGTTAGGGTTAGGGTTAGGGTAGGGTTAGGGTTAGGGTTAGGGTTAGGGTTAGGGGTTAGTGTTAGGGTTAGGTTTTAGGGTTAGGGTTAGGGTTATATCACTTTTCAGTTTTCCTGTTATAATAGTTGAATAGGCGACACATATATAAATTAGTTTACAAAGTTGTGCTTTGTTTTTCTGTTCTTTCGATGGAAACTTGTTTCTCTGCTGTACATTGCGAGATAACACTTTTCAGTTTTCCTGTATTCCTAATTGCGCGAGCGACACACATGTGATTCCGTTTAAAAGTAGTGCTTTGCTTTTCTGTTATTTCGTCGGAAACTTGTTCTTGCGCTGTACAGTGCGATATATCACTTTTCAGTTTTCCTGTATTCCTAATGGAACGAGCGACACACATGTGATTTAGTTTACAAATTAGTGCTTTGCTTTTCTGTTCTTTCATTTGAAACTTGTTCCTGTGCTGTACAGTGCGTTTTATTACTGTTCAGTTTTCCTGTTATAATAATTGAACAGGCGACACGTATGTGAATTAGTTTACAAAGTAGTGCTTTGCTATTCTGCTCTTTCTTTGGAAACCTTTTCCTAGCTGTACAGTGCGATATATCACTTTTCAGTTTTCCTGTATTCCTAATTGGCCGAGCGACACACATGTGATTCCGTTTAAAAGTAGTGCTTTCCTTTTCTGTTCTTTCGTTGGAAACTTGTTCCTGTGATGTACAGTGTAATATATCACTTTTCAGTTTTCCTGTATTGCTACTTGAGCGAGAGACACACATGTGATTCAGTTTACAATGTAGTGCTTGGCCTTTATGTTCTTTTGTTGGAAACTTGTTCCTGTTCCTGTTAGGAACAAGTTAGGGTTAGGGTTAGGGTTAGGGTTAGGGTTAGGGTAGGGTTAGGGTTAGGGTTAGGGTTAGGGTTAGGGTAGGGTTAGGGTTAGGGTTACGGTTAGGGTTAGGGGTTAGGGTTAGGGTTAGGTTTTAGGGTTAGGGTTAGGGTTATATCACTTTTCAGTTTTCCTGTTATAATAGTTGAACAGGCGACACATATATAAATTAGTTCACAAAGTTGTGCTTTGTGTTTCTGTACTTTCGATGGAAACTTGTTTCTCTGCTGTACATTGCGAGATAACACTTTTCAGTTTTCCTGTATTCCTAATTGCGCGAGCGACACACATGTGATTCCGTTTAAAAGTAGTGCTTTGCTTTTCTGTTATTTCATCGGAAACTTGTTCTTGTGCTGTACAGTGCGATATAACACTTTTCAGTTTTCCTGTATTCCTAATGGAACGAGCGACACACATGTGATTTAGTTTACAAATTAGTGCTTTGCTTTTCTGTTCTTTCATTTGAAACTTGTTCCTGTGCTGTACAGTGCGTTTTATTACTGTTCAGTTTTCCTGTTATAATAATTGAACAGGCGACACGTATGTGAATTAGTTTACAAAGTAGTGCTTTGCTTTTCTGTTCTTTCTTTGGAAACGTTTTCATACTATACCGTGCGATATATCACTTTTCAGTTTTCCGGTATTCCTAATTGACCGAGCGTCACACATGTGATTCCGTTTAAAAGTAGTGCTTTGCTTTTCTGTTATTTCGTCGGAAACTTGTTCTTGTGCTGTACAGTGCGATATAACACTTTTCAGTTTTCCTGTATTCCTAATGGAACGAGCGACACACATGTGATTTAGTTTACAAATTAGTGCTTTGCTTTTCTGTTCTTTCATTTGAAACTTGTTCCTGTGCTGTACAGTGCGTTATATCACTTTTCAGTTTTCCTGTTATAATAATTGAACAGGCGACACGTATGTGAATTAGTTTACAAAGTAGTGCTTTGCTTTTCTGTTCTTTCTTTGGAAACCTTTTCCTAGCTGTACAGTGCAATATATCACTTTTCAGTTTTCCTGTATTCCTAATTAGCCGAGCGACACACATGTGATTCCGTTTGAACGTAGTGCTTTGCTTTTCCGTTCTTTCGTTGGAAACTTGTTCCTGTGATGTACACTGCAATATATCACACTTTTCAGTTTTCCTGTATTCCTACTTGAGCGAGCGACACACATGTGATTCAGTTTACAATGTAGTGCTTGGCCTTTATGTTCTTTAGTTGGAAACTTGTTCCTGTTAGGAACAAGTTAGGGTTAGGGTTAGGGTTAGGGTTAGGGTTAGGGTTAGGGTTAGGGTAGGGTTAGGGTTAGGGTTAGGGTTAGGGTTAGGGTAGGGTTAGGGTTAGGGTTAGGGTTAGGGTAGGGTTAGGGTTAGGGTAGGGTTAGGGTTAGGGTTAGGGTTAGGGTTAGGGTTAGGTTTTAGGGTTAGGGTTAGGGTTATATCACTTTTCAGTTTTCCTGTTATAATAGTTGAACAGGCGACACATAGATAAATTAGTTTACAAAGTTGTGCTTTGTGTTTCTGTTCTTTCGATGGAAACTTGTTTCTCTGCTGTACATTGCGAGATAACACTTTTCAGTTTTCCTGTATTCCTAATTGCGCGAGCGACACACATGTGATTCCGTTTAAAAGTAGTGCTTTGCTTTTCCGTTCTTTCGTTGGAAACTTGTTCCTGTGATGTACAGTGCAATATATCACACTTTTCAGTTTTCCTGTATTCCTACTTGAGCGAGCGACACACATGTGATTCAGTTTACAATGTAGTGCTTGGCCTTTATGTTCTTTTGTTGGAAACTTGTTCCTGTTAGGAACAAGTTAGGGTTAGGGTTAGGGTTAGGGTTAGGGTTAGGGTTAGGGTTAGGGTAGGGTTAGGGTTAGGGTTAGGGTAGGGTTAGGGTTAGGGTTAGGGTTAGGGTTAGGGTTAGGTTTTAAGGTTAGGGTTAGGGTTATATCACTTTTCAGTTTTCCTGTTATAATAGTTGAACAGGCGACACATATATAAATTAGTTTACAAAGTTGTGCTTTGTGTTTCTGTTCTTTCGATGGAAACTTGTTTCTCTGCTGTACATTGCGAGATAACACTTTTCAGTTTTCCTGTATTCCTAATTGCGCGAGCGACACACATGTGATTCCGTTTAAAAGTAGTGCTTTGCTTTTCTGTTATTTCATCGGAAACTTGTTCTTGTGCTGTACAGTGCGATATAACACTTTTCAGTTTTCCTGTATTCCTAATGGAACGAGCGACACACATGTGATTTAGTTTACAAATTAGTGCTTTGCTTTTCTGTTCTTTCATTTGAAACTTGTTCCTGTGCTGTACAGTGCGTTTTATTACTGTTCAGTTTTCCTGTTATAATAATTGAACAGGCAACACGTATGTGAATTAGTTTACAAAGTAGTGCTTTGCTTTTCTGTTCTTTCTTTGGAAACGTTTTCATACTATACCGTGCGATATATCACTTTTCAGTTTTCCGGTATTCCTAATTGACCGAGCGTCACACATGTGATTCCGTTTAAAAGTAGTGCTTTGCTTTTCTGTTCTTTCGTTGGAAACTTGTTCCTGTGATGTACAGTGCAATATATCACTTTTCAGTTTTCCTGTATTCCTACTTGAGCGAGAGACACACATGTTATTCAGTTTACAATGTAGTGCTTGGCCTTTATGTTCTTTTGTTGGAAACTTGTTCCTGTTCCTGTTAGGAACAAGTTAGGGTTAGGGATAGGGTTAGGGTTAGGGTTAGGGTTAGGGTTAGGGTAGGGTTAGGGTTAGGGTTAGGGTTAGGGTAGGGTTAGGGTTAGGGTTAGGGTTAGGGTTAGGGGTTAGTGTTAGGGTTAGGTTTTAGGGTTAGGGTTAGGGTTATATCACTTTTCAGTTTTCCTGTTATAATAGTTGAATAGGCGACACATATATAAATTAGTTTACAAAGTTGTGCTTTGTTTTTCTGTTCTTTCGATGGAAACTTGTTTCTCTGCTGTACATTGCGAGATAACACTTTTCAGTTTTCCTGTATTCCTAATTGCGCGAGCGACACACATGTGATTCCGTTTAAAAGTAGTGCTTTGCTTTTCTGTTATTTCGTCGGAAACTTGTTCTTGCGCTGTACAGTGCGATATATCACTTTTCAGTTTTCCTGTATTCCTAATGGAACGAGCGACACACATGTGATTTAGTTTACAAATTAGTGCTTTGCTTTTCTGTTCTTTCATTTGAAACTTGTTCCTGTGCTGTACAGTGCGTTTTATTACTGTTCAGTTTTCCTGTTATAATAATTGAACAGGCGACACGTATGTGAATTAGTTTACAAAGTAGTGCTTTGCTATTCTGCTCTTTCTTTGGAAACCTTTTCCTAGCTGTACAGTGCGATATATCACTTTTCAGTTTTCCTGTATTCCTAATTGGCCGAGCGACACACATGTGATTCCGTTTAAAAGTAGTGCTTTCCTTTTCTGTTCTTTCGTTGGAAACTTGTTCCTGTGATGTACAGTGTAATATATCACTTTTCAGTTTTCCTGTATTGCTACTTGAGCGAGAGACACACATGTGATTCAGTTTACAATGTAGTGCTTGGCCTTTATGTTCTTTTGTTAGAAACTTGTTCCTGTTCCTGTTAGGAACAAGTTAGGGTTAGGGTTAGGGTTAGGGTTAGGGTTAGGGTTAGGGTAGGGTTAGGGTTAGGGTTAGGGTTAGGGTAGGGTTAGGGTTAGGGTTACGGTTAGGGTTAGGGGTTAGGGTTAGGGTTAGGTTTTAGGGTTAGGGTTAGGGTTATATCACTTTTCAGTTTTCCTGTTATAATAGTTGAACAGGCGACACATATATAAATTAGTTTACAAAGTTGTGCTTTGTGTTTCTGTTCTTTCGATGGAAACTTGTTTCTCTGCTGTACATTGCGAGATAACACTTTTCAGTTTTCCTGTATTCCTAATTGCGCGAGCGACACACATGTGATTCCGTTTAAAAGTAGTGCTTTGCTTTTCTGTTAATTCGTCGGAAACTTGTTCTTGTGCTGTACAGTGCGATATAACACTTTTCAGTTTTCCTGTATTCCTAATGGAACGAGCGACACACATGTGATTTAGTTTACAAATTAGTGCTTTGCTTTTCTGTTCTTTCATTTGAAACTTGTTCCTGTGCTGTACAGTGCGTTATATCACTTTTCAGTTTTCCTGTTATAATAATTGAACAGGCGACACGTATGTGAATTAGTTTACAAAGTAGTGCTTTGCTTTTCTGTTCTTTCCTTAAAAACTTGTTCCTGTGCTGTACACCGTCTTAGATCACTTTTCAGTTTTCTGGTTATAATAATTGACCAGGCGACACATATGTGAATTAGTTTACAAAGTAGTGCTTTGCTTTTCTGTTCTTTCTTTGGAAACCTTTTCCTAGCTGTACAGTGCAATATATCACTTTTCAGTTTTCCTGTATTCCTAATTGGCCGAGCGACACACATGTGATTCCGTTTAAACGTAGTGCTTTGCTTTTCTGTTATTTCATCGGAAACTTGTTCTTGTGCTGTACAGTGCGATATAACACTTTCCAGTTTTCCTGTATTCCTAACGGAACGAGCGACACACATGTGATTTAGTTTACAAATTAGTGCTTTGCTTTTCTGTTCTTTCATTTGAAACTTGTTCCTGTGCTGTACAGTGTTTTATTACTGTTCAATTTTCCTGTTATAATAATTGAACAGGCGACATGTATGTGAATTAGTTTACAAAGTAGTGCTTTGCTTTTCTGTTCTTTCTTTGGAAACGTTTTCGTACTATACCGTGCGATATATCACTTTTCAGTTTTCCAGTATTCCTAATTGACCGAGCGTCACACATGTGATTCCGTTTAAAAGTAGTGCTTTGCTTTTCTGTTCTTTCGTTGGAAACTTGTTCCTGTGATGTACAGTGCAATATATCACTTTTCAGTTTTCCTGTATTCCTACTTGAGCGAGAGACACACATGTTATTCACTTTACAATGTAGTGCTTGGCCTTTATGTTCTTTTGTTGGAAACTTGTTCCTGTTCCTGTTAGGAACAAGTTAGGGTTAGGGTTAGGGTTAGGGTTAGGGTTAGGGTAGGGTTAGGGTTAGGGTTAGGGTTAGGGTAGGGTTAGGGTTAGGGTTAGGGTTAGGGGTTAGGGTTAGGGTTAGGTTTTAGGGTTAGGGTTAGGGTTATATCACTTTTCAGTTTTCCTGTTATAATAGTTGAACAGGCGACACATATATAAATTAGTTTACAAAGTTGTGCTTTGTGTTTCTGTTCTTTCGATGGAAACTTGTTTCTCTGCTGTACATTGCGACATAACACTTTTCAGTTTACCTATATTCCTAATGCGCGAGCGACACACATGTGATTCCGTTTAAAAGTAGTGCTTTGCTTTTCTGTTATTTCGTCGGAAACTTGTTCTTGCGCGGTACAGTGCGATATATCACTTTTCAGTTTTCCTGTATTCCTAATGGAACGAGCGACACACATGTGATTTAGTTTACAAATTAGTGCTTTGCTTTTCTGTTCTTTCATTTGAAACTTGTTCCTGTGCTGTACAGTGCCTTTTATTACTGTTCAGTTTTCCTGTTATAATAATTGAACAGGCGACACGTATGTGAATTAGTTTACAAAGTAGTGCTTTGCTTTTCTGTTCTTTCTTTGGAAACGTTTTCGTACTATACCGTGCGATATATCACTTTTCAGTTTTCCGGTATTCCTAATTGACCGAGCGTCACACATGTGATTCCGTTTAAAAGTAGTGCTTGGCCTTTATGTTCTTTTGTTGGAAACTTGTTCCTGTTCCTGTTAGGAACAAGTTAGGGTTAGGGTTAGGGTTAGGGTTAGGGTTAGGGTTAGGGTAGGGTTAGGTTTTAGGGTTAGGGTTAGGGTTATATCACTTTTCAGTTTTCCTGTTATAATAGTTGAACAGGCGACACATATATAAATTATTTTACAAAGTTGTGCTTTGTGTTTCTGTTCTTTCGATGGAAACTTGTTTCTCTGCTGTACATTGCGACATAACACTTTTCAGTTTACCTATATTCCTAATTGCGCGAGCGACACACATGTGATTCCGTTTAAAAGTAGTGCTTTGCTTTTCTGTTATTTCGTCGGAAACTTGTTCTTGTGCTGTACAGTTCGATATAACACTTTTCAGTTTTCCTGTATTCCTAATTGAGCGAGCGACACACATGTGATTTAGTTTACAAAGTAGTGTTTTGCGTTTCTGTTCTTTTGTTGGAAACTTGTTTCTGTGCTGTACAGTGTGATATGTCAGTTTTCAGGTTTCCTGTTATAATAATTGAATGGGCGACACGTATGTGATTTAGTTTACAAAGTAGTGCTTTGCTTTTCTGTTCTTTCCTTAAAAACTTGTTCCTGTGCTGTACACCGTCTTAGATCACTTTTCAGTTTTCCGGTTATACTAATTGACCAGTCGACACATATGTGAATTAGTTTACAAAGTAGTGCTTTGCTTTTCTGTTCTTTCTTTGGAAACGTTTTCCTAGCTGTACAGTGCGATATATCAGTTTTCAGTTTTCCTGTATTCCTAATTGGCCGAGCGACACACATGTGATTCCGTTTAAACGTAGTGCTTTGCTTTTCCGTTCTTTCGTTGGAAACTTGTTCCTGTGATGTACAGTGCAATATAACACTTTTCAGTTTTCCTGTATTCCTAATGGAACGAGCGACACACATGTGATTTAGTTTACAAATTAGTGCTTTGCTTTTCTGTTCTTTCATTTGAAACTTGTTCCTGTGCTGTACACCGTCTTAGATCACTTTTCAGTTTTCTGGTTATAATAATTGACCAGGCGACACATATGTGAATTAGTTTACAAAGTAGTGCTTTGCTTTTCTGTTCTTTCTTTGGAAACCTTTTCCTAGCTCTACAGTGCGATATATCAGTTTTCAGTTTTCCTGTATTCCTAATTGGCCGAGCGACACACATGTGATTCCGTTTAAACGTAGTGCTTCGCTTTTCCGTTCTTTCGTTGGAAACTTGTTCCTGTGATGTACAGTGCAATATATATCACATTTCAGTTTTCCTGTATTCCTACTTGAGCGAGCGACACACATATGATTCAGTTTACAATGTAGTGCTTGGCCTTTATGTTCTTTTGTTGGAAACTTGTTCCTGTTAGGAACAAGTTAGGGTTAGGGTTAGGGTTAGGGTTAGGGTTAGGGTTAGGGTTAGGGTTAGGGTAGGGTTAGGGTTAGGGTTAGGGTTAGGGTAGGGTTAGGGTTAGGGTTAGGGTTACGGTTAGGGGTTAGGGTTAGGGTTAGGGTTACGTTTTAGGGTTAGTGTTAGGGTTAGGGTTAGAGTAGGGTTAGGGTTAGGTTTTAGGGTTAGGGTTATGGTTAGGGTTATATCACTTTTCAGTTTTCCTGTTATAATAGTTGAACAGGCGACACATATATAAATTAGTTTACAAAGATGTGCTTTGTGTTTCTGTTCTTTCGATGGAAACTTGTTTCTCTGCTGTACATTGCGAGATAACACTTTTCAGTTTTGCTGTATTCCAAATTGTTCGAGCGACACACATGTGATTCCGTTTAAAAGTAGTGCTTTGCTTTTCTGTTATTTCGTCGGAAACTTGTTCTTGTGCTGTACAGTGCGTTATATCACTTTTCAGTTTTCCTGTATTCCTAATGAAACGAGCGACACACATGTGATTTAGTTTACAAATTAGTGCTTTGGTTTTCTGTTCTTTCATTTGAAACTTTTTCCTGTGCTGTACAGTGCATTATATCACTTTTCAGTTTTCCTTTTATAATAATTGAACAGGCGACACGTATGTGAATTAGTTTACAAAGTAGTGCTTTGCTTTTCTGTTCTTTCCTTAAAAACTTGTTCCTGTGCTGTACACGGCCTTAGATCACTTTTCACTTTTCCGGTTATAATAAATGACCAGGCGGCACGTATGTGAATTAGTTTACAAAGTAGTGCTTTGCTTTTCTGTTCTTTCGTTGGAAACTTGTTCCTGAGCTGAACAGTGCGATATATCACTTTTCAGTTTTCCTGTATTCCTAATTGAGCGAGCGACACACATGTGATTTAGTTTACAAAGTAGTGTTTTGCGTTTCTGTTCTTTTGTTGGAAACTTGTTTCTGTGCTGTACAGTGTGATATGTCAGTTTTCAGGTTTCCTGTTATAATAATTGAATGGGCGACACGTATGTGATTTAGTTTACAAAGTAGTGCTTTGCTTTTCTGTTCTTTCCTTAAAAACTTGTTCCTGTGCTGTACACCGTCTTAGATCACTTTTCAGTTTTCCGGTTATAATAATTGACCAGGCGACACATATGTGAATTAGTTTACAAAGTAGTGCTTTGCTTTTCTGTTCTTTCTTTGGAAACCTTTTCCTAGCTGTACAGTGCAATATATCACTTTTCTGTTTTCCTGTATTCCTAATTGGCCGAGCGACACACATGTGATTCCGTTTAAACGTAGTGCTTTGCTTTTCCGTTCTTTCGTTGGAAACTTGTTCCTGTGATGTACAGTGCAATATATCACACTTTTCAGTTTTCCTGAATTCCTACTTGAGCGAGCGACACACATGTGATTCAGTTTACAATATAGTGCTTGGCCTTTATGTTCTTTTGTTGGAAACTTGTTCCTGTTAGGAACAAGTTAGGTTTAGGGTTAGGGTTAGGGTTAGGGTTAGGGTTAGGGTTAGGGTTAGGGTAGAATTAGGGTTAGGGTTAGGGTTAGGGTAGGGTTAGGGTTAGGGTTAGGGTTAGGGTAGGGTTAGGGTTACGGTTACGGTTAGGGGTTAGGGTTAGGGTTAGGGTTAGGTTTTAGGGTTAGTGTTAGGGTTAGGGTTAGGGTAGGGTTAGGGTTAGGTTTTAGGGTTAGGGTTATGGTTATATCACTTTTCAGTTTTCCTGTTATAATAGTTGAACAGGCGACACATATATAAATTAGTTTACAAAGTTGTGCTTTGTGTTTCTGTTCTTTCGATGGAAACTTGTTTCTCTGCTGTACATTGCGAGATAACACTTTTCAGTTTTCCTGTATTCCAAATTGTTCGAGGGACACACATGTGATTCCGTTTAAAAGTAGTGCTTTGCTTTTCTGTTATTTCGTCGGAAACTTGTTCTTGTGCTGTACAGTGCGCTATATCACTTTTCAGTTTTCCTGTATTCCTAATGAAACGAGCGACACACATGTGATTTAGTTTACAAATTAGTGCTTTCCTTTTCTTTTCTGGCATTTGAAACTTGTTCCTGTGCTGTACAGTGCGTTTTATTACTGTTCAGTTTTCCTGTTATAATAATTGAACAGGCGACACGTATGTGAATTAGTTTACAAAGTAGTGCTTTGCTTTTCTGTTCTTTCTTTGGAAACGTTTTCGTACTATACCGTGCGATATATCACTTTTCAGTTTTCCGGTATTCCTAATTGACCGAGCGTCACACATGTGATTCCGTTTAAAAGTAGTGCTTGGCCTTTATGTTCTTTTGTTGGAAACTTGTTCCTGTTTCTGTTAGGAACAAGGTAGGGTTAGGGTTAGGGTTAGGGTTAGGGTTAGGGTTAGGGTTAGGGTTAGGGTAGGGTTAGGTTTTAGGGTTAGGGTTAGGGTTATATCACTTTTCAGTTTTCCTGTTATAATAGTTGAACAGGCGACACATATATAAATTAGTTTACAAAGTTGTGCTTTGTGTTTCTGTTCTTTCGATGGAAACTTGTTTCTCTGCTGTACATTGCGACATAACACTTTTCAGTTTTCCTGTATTCCTAATTGAGCGAGCGACACACATGTGATTTAGTTTACAAAGTAGTGTTTTGCGTTTCTGTTCTTTTGTTGGAAACTTGTTTCTGTGCTGTACAGTGTGATATGTCAGTTTTCAGGTTTCCTGTTATAATAATTGAATGGGCGACACGTATGTGATTTAGTTTACAAAGTAGTGCTTTGCTTTTCTGTTCTTTCCTTAAAAACTTGTTCCTGTGCTGTACACCGTCTTAGATCACTTTTCAGTTTTCCGGTTATACTAATTGACCAGGCGACACATATGTGAATTAGTTTACAAAGTAGTGCTTTGCTTTTCTGTTCTTTCTTTGGAAACGTTTTCCTAGCTGTACAGTGCGATATATCAGTTTTCAGTTTTCCTTTATTCCTAATTGGCCGAGCGACACACATGTGATTCCGTTTAAACGTAGTGCTTTGCTTTTCCGTTCTTTCGTTGGAAACTTGTTCCTGTGATGTACAGTGCAATATATATCACTTTTCAGTTTTCCTGTATTCCTACTTGAGCGAGAGACACACATGTGATTCACTTTACAATGTAGTGCTTGGCCTTTATGTTCTTTTGTTGGAAAATTGTTCCTGTTCCTGTTAGGAACAAGTTAGGGTTAGGGTTAGGGTTAGGGTTAGTGTTAGGGTAGGGTTAGGGTTAGGGTTAGGGTTAGGGTAGGGTTAGGGTTAGGGTTACGGTTAGGGTTAGGGTTAGGGGTTAGTGTTAGGGGTAGGTTTTAGGGTTAGGGTTAGGGTTATATCACTTTTCAGTTTTCCTGTTATAATAGTTGAACAGGCGACACATATATAAATTAGTTTACAAAGTTGTGCTTTGTGTTTCTGTTCTTTCGATGGAAACTTGTTTCTCTGCTGTACATTGCGACATAACACTTTTCACTTTTCCTGTATTCCTAATTGCGCGAGCGACACACATGTGATTCCGTTTAAAAGTAGTGCTTTGCTTTTCTGTTATTTCGTCGAAAACTTGTTCTTGCGCTGTACAGTGCGATATAACACTTTTCAGTTTTCCTGTATTCCTAATGGAACGAGCGACACACATGTGATTTAGTTTACAAATTAGTGCTTTGCTTTTCTGTTCTTTCCTTTTAAACTTTTTCCTGTGCTGTACAGTGCATTATATCACTTTTCAGTTTTCCTGTTATAATAATTGAACAGGCGACACGTATGTGAATTAGTTTACAAAGTAGTGCTTTGCTTTTCTGTTCTTTCCTTGTAAACTTGTTACTGTGAAGTACACGGCCTTAGATCACTTTTCAGTTTTCCGGTTATAATAAATGACCAGGCGGCACGTATGTGAATTAGTTTACAAAGTAGTGCTTTGCTTTTCTGTTCTTTCGTTGGAAACTTGTTCCTGAGCTGTACAGTGCGATATATCACTTTTCAGTTTTCCTGTATTCCTAATTGAGCGAGCGACACACATGTGATTCCGTTTAAAAGTAGTGCTTTAATTTTCTGTTCTTTCGTTGGAAACTTGTTCCTGTGATGTACAGTGCAATATATCACTTTTCAGTTTTCCTGTATTCCTACTTGAGCGAGAGACACACATGTTATTCAGTTTATAATGTAGTGCTTGGCCTTTGTGTTCTTTTGTTAGAAACTTTTTCCTGTTCCTGTTAGGAACAAGTTAGGGTTAGGGTTAGGGTTAAGGTTAGGGTTAGGGTTAGGGTTAGGGTTAGGGTTAGGGTAGGGTTAGGGTTAGGGTTAGGGTTAGGGTAGGGTTAGGGTTAGGGTTAGGGTCAGGGGTTAGGGTTAGGGTTAGGTTTTAGGGTTAGGGTTAGGGTTATATCACTTTTCAGTTTTCCTGTTATAATAGTTGAACAGGCGACACATATATAAATTAGTTTACAAAGTTGTGCTTTGTGTTTCTGTTCTTTCGATGGAAACTTGTTTCTCTGCTGTACATTGCGACATAACACTTTTCAGTTTACCTATATTCCTATTGCGCGAGCGACACACATGTGATTCCGTTTAAAAGTAGTGCTTTGCTTTTCTGTTATTTCGTCGGAAACTTGTTCTTGTGCTGTACAGTTCGATATAACACTTTTCAGTTTTCCTGTATTCCTAATGGAACGAGCGACACACATGTGATTTAGTTTACAAATTAGTGCTTTGCTTTTCTGTTCTTTCATTTGAAACTTGTTCCTGTGCTGTACAGTGCGTTTTATTACTTTTCAGTTTTCCTGTTATAATAATTGAACAGGCGACACATATGTGAATTAGTTTACAAAGTACTGCTTTGCTTTTCTGTTCTTTCCTTAAAAACTTGTTCCTGTGCTGTACACCGTCTTAGATCACTTTTCAGTTTTCCGGTTATAATAATTGACCAGGCGACACATATGTGAATTAGTTTACAAAGTAGTGCTTTGCTTTTCTGTTCTTTCTTTGGAAACGTTTTCCTAGCTCTACAGTGCGATATATCAGTTTTCAGTTTTCCTGTATTCCTAATTGGCCGAGCGACACACATGTGATTCCGTTTAAACGTAGTGCTTCGCTTTTCCGTTCTTTCGTTGGAAACTTGTTCCTGTGATGTACAGTGCAATATATATCACTTTTCAGTTTTCCTGTATTCCTACTTGAGCGAGCGACACACATATGATTCAGTTTACAATGTAGTGCTTGGCCTTTATGTTCTTTTGTTGGAAACTTGTTCCTGTTAGGAACAAGTTAGGGTTAGGGTTAGGGTTAGGGTTAGGGTTAGGGTTAGGGTTAGGGTAGGGTTAGGGTTAGGGTTAGGGTTAGGGTAGGGTTAGGGTTAGGGTTAGGGTTACGGTTAGGGGTTAGGGTTAGGGTTAGGGTTACGTTTTAGGGTTAGTGTTAGGGTTAGGGTTAGAGTAGGGTTAGGGTTAGGTTTTAGGGTTAGGGTTATGGTTAGGGTTATATCACTTTTCAGTTTTCCTGTTATAATAGTTGAACAGGCGACACATATATAAATTAGTTTACAAAGATGTGCTTTGTGTTTCTGTTCTTTCGATGGAAACTTGTTTCTCTGCTGTACATTGCGAGATAACACTTTTCAGTTTTCCTGTATTCCAAATTGTTCGAGCGACACACATGTGATTCCGTTTAAAAGTAGTGCTTTGCTTTTCTGTTATTTCGTCGGAAACTTGTTCTTGTGCTGTACAGTGCGTTATATCACTTTTCAGTTTTCCTGTATTCCTAATGAAACGAGCGACACACATGTGATTTAGTTTACAAATTAGTGCTTTGGTTTTCTGTTCTTTCATTTGAAACTTTTTCCTGTGCTGTACAGTGCATTATATCACTTTTCAGTTTTCCTTTTATAATAATTGAACAGGCGACACGTATGTGAATTAGTTTACAAAGTAGTGCTTTGCTTTTCTGTTCTTTCCTTAAAAACTTGTTCCTGTGCTGTACACGGCCTTAGATCACTTTTCACTTTTCCGGTTATAATAAATGACCAGGCGGCACGTATGTGAATTAGTTTACAAAGTAGTGCTTTGCTTTTCTGTTCTTTCGTTGGAAACTTGTTCCTGAGCTGAACAGTGCGATATATCACTTTTCAGTTTTCCTGTATTCCTAATTGAGCGAGCGACACACATGTGATTTAGTTTACAAAGTAGTGTTTTGCGTTTCTGTTCTTTTGTTGGAAACTTGTTTCTGTGCTGTACAGTGTGATATGTCAGTTTTCAGGTTTCCTGTTATAATAATTGAATGGGCGACACGTATGTGATTTAGTTTACAAAGTAGTGCTTTGCTTTTCTGTTCTTTCCTTAAAAACTTGTTCCTGTGCTGTACACCGTCTTAGATCACTTTTCAGTTTTCCGGTTATAATAATTGACCAGGCGACACATATGTGAATTAGTTTACAAAGTAGTGCTTTGCTTTTCTGTTCTTTCTTTGGAAACCTTTTCCTAGCTGTACAGTGCAATATATCACTTTTCTGTTTTCCTGTATTCCTAATTGGCCGAGCGACACACATGTGATTCCGTTTAAACGTAGTGCTTTGCTTTTCCGTTCTTTCGTTGGAAACTTGTTCCTGTGATGTACAGTGCAATATATCACACTTTTCAGTTTTCCTGAATTCCTACTTGAGCGAGCGACACACATGTGATTCAGTTTACAATATAGTGCTTGGCCTTTATGTTCTTTTGTTGGAAACTTGTTCCTGTTAGGAACAAGTTAGGTTTAGGGTTAGGGTTAGGGTTAGGGTTAGGGTTAGGGTTAGGGTTAGGGTAGAATTAGGGTTAGGGTTAGGGTTAGGGTAGGGTTAGGGTTAGGGTTAGGGTTAGGGTAGGGTTAGGGTTACGGTTACGGTTAGGGGTTAGGGTTAGGGTTAGGGTTAGGTTTTAGGGTTAGTGTTAGGGTTAGGGTTAGGGTAGGGTTAGGGTTAGGTTTTAGGGTTAGGGTTATGGTTATATCACTTTTCAGTTTTCCTGTTATAATAGTTGAACAGGCGACACATATATAAATTAGTTTACAAAGTTGTGCTTTGTGTTTCTGTTCTTTCGATGGAAACTTGTTTCTCTGCTGTACATTGCGAGATAACACTTTTCAGTTTTCCTGTATTCCAAATTGTTCGAGGGACACACATGTGATTCCGTTTAAAAGTAGTGCTTTGCTTTTCTGTTATTTCGTCGGAAACTTGTTCTTGTGCTGTACAGTGCGCTATATCACTTTTCAGTTTTCCTGTATTCCTAATGAAACGAGCGACACACATGTGATTTAGTTTACAAATTAGTGCTTTCCTTTTCTTTTCTGGCATTTGAAACTTGTTCCTGTGCTGTACAGTGCGTTTTATTACTGTTCAGTTTTCCTGTTATAATAATTGAACAGGCGACACGTATGTGAATTAGTTTACAAAGTAGTGCTTTGCTTTTCTGTTCTTTCTTTGGAAACGTTTTCGTACTATACCGTGCGATATATCACTTTTCAGTTTTCCGGTATTCCTAATTGACCGAGCGTCACACATGTGATTCCGTTTAAAAGTAGTGCTTGGCCTTTATGTTCTTTTGTTGGAAACTTGTTCCTGTTTCTGTTAGGAACAAGGTAGGGTTAGGGTTAGGGTTAGGGTTAGGGTTAGGGTTAGGGTTAGGGTTAGGGTAGGGTTAGGTTTTAGGGTTAGGGTTAGGGTTATATCACTTTTCAGTTTTCCTGTTATAATAGTTGAACAGGCGACACATATATAAATTAGTTTACAAAGTTGTGCTTTGTGTTTCTGTTCTTTCGATGGAAACTTGTTTCTCTGCTGTACATTGCGACATAACACTTTTCAGTTTTCCTGTATTCCTAATTGAGCGAGCGACACACATGTGATTTAGTTTACAAAGTAGTGTTTTGCGTTTCTGTTCTTTTGTTGGAAACTTGTTTCTGTGCTGTACAGTGTGATATGTCAGTTTTCAGGTTTCCTGTTATAATAATTGAATGGGCGACACGTATGTGATTTAGTTTACAAAGTAGTGCTTTGCTTTTCTGTTCTTTCCTTAAAAACTTGTTCCTGTGCTGTACACCGTCTTAGATCACTTTTCAGTTTTCCGGTTATACTAATTGACCAGGCGACACATATGTGAATTAGTTTACAAAGTAGTGCTTTGCTTTTCTGTTCTTTCTTTGGAAACGTTTTCCTAGCTGTACAGTGCGATATATCAGTTTTCAGTTTTCCTTTATTCCTAATTGGCCGAGCGACACACATGTGATTCCGTTTAAACGTAGTGCTTTGCTTTTCCGTTCTTTCGTTGGAAACTTGTTCCTGTGATGTACAGTGCAATATATATCACTTTTCAGTTTTCCTGTATTCCTACTTGAGCGAGCGACACACATGTGATTCAGTTTACAATGTAGTGCTTGGCCTTTATGTTCTTTTGTTGGAAAATTGTTCCTGTTCCTGTTAGGAACAAGTTAGGGTTAGGGTTAGGGTTAGGGTTAGTGTTAGGGTAGGGTTAGGGTTAGGGTTAGGGTTAGGGTAGGGTTAGGGTTAGGGTTACGGTTAGGGTTAGGGTTAGGGGTTAGTGTTAGGGGTAGGTTTTAGGGTTAGGGTTAGGGTTATATCACTTTTCAGTTTTCCTGTTATAATAGTTGAACAGGCGACACATATATAAATTAGTTTACAAAGTTGTGCTTTGTGTTTCTGTTCTTTCGATGGAAACTTGTTTCTCTGCTGTACATTGCGACATAACACTTTTCACTTTTCCTGTATTCCTAATTGCGCGAGCGACACACATGTGATTCCGTTTAAAAGTAGTGCTTTGCTTTTCTGTTATTTCGTCGAAAACTTGTTCTTGCGCTGTACAGTGCGATATAACACTTTTCAGTTTTCCTGTATTCCTAATGGAACGAGCGACACACATGTGATTTAGTTTACAAATTAGTGCTTTGCTTTTCTGTTCTTTCCTTTTAAACTTTTTCCTGTGCTGTACAGTGCATTATATCACTTTTCAGTTTTCCTGTTATAATAATTGAACAGGCGACACGTATGTGAATTAGTTTACAAAGTAGTGCTTTGCTTTTCTGTTCTTTCCTTGTAAACTTGTTACTGTGAAGTACACGGCCTTAGATCACTTTTCAGTTTTCCGGTTATAATAAATGACCAGGCGGCACGTATGTGAATTAGTTTACAAAGTAGTGCTTTGCTTTTCTGTTCTTTCGTTGGAAACTTGTTCCTGAGCTGTACAGTGCGATATATCACTTTTCAGTTTTCCTGTATTCCTAATTGAGCGAGCGACACACATGTGATTCCGTTTAAAAGTAGTGCTTTAATTTTCTGTTCTTTCGTTGGAAACTTGTTCCTGTGATGTACAGTGCAATATATCACTTTTCAGTTTTCCTGTATTCCTACTTGAGCGAGAGACACACATGTTATTCAGTTTATAATGTAGTGCTTGGCCTTTGTGTTCTTTTGTTAGAAACTTTTTCCTGTTCCTGTTAGGAACAAGTTAGGGTTAGGGTTAGGGTTAAGGTTAGGGTTAGGGTTAGGGTTAGGGTTAGGGTTAGGGTAGGGTTAGGGTTAGGGTTAGGGTTAGGGTAGGGTTAGGGTTAGGGTTAGGGTCAGGGGTTAGGGTTAGGGTTAGGTTTTAGGGTTAGGGTTAGGGTTATATCACTTTTCAGTTTTCCTGTTATAATAGTTGAACAGGCGACACATATATAAATTAGTTTACAAAGTTGTGCTTTGTGTTTCTGTTCTTTCGATGGAAACTTGTTTCTCTGCTGTACATTGCGACATAACACTTTTCAGTTTACCTATATTCCTATTGCGCGAGCGACACACATGTGATTCCGTTTAAAAGTAGTGCTTTGCTTTTCTGTTATTTCGTCGGAAACTTGTTCTTGTGCTGTACAGTTCGATATAACACTTTTCAGTTTTCCTGTATTCCTAATGGAACGAGCGACACACATGTGATTTAGTTTACAAATTAGTGCTTTGCTTTTCTGTTCTTTCATTTGAAACTTGTTCCTGTGCTGTACAGTGCGTTTTATTACTTTTCAGTTTTCCTGTTATAATAATTGAACAGGCGACACATATGTGAATTAGTTTACAAAGTACTGCTTTGCTTTTCTGTTCTTTCCTTAAAAACTTGTTCCTGTGCTGTACACCGTCTTAGATCACTTTTCAGTTTTCCGGTTATAATAATTGACCAGGCGACACATATGTGAATTAGTTTACAAAGTAGTGCTTTGCTTTTCTGTTCTTTCTTTGGAAACGTTTTCCTAGCTCTACAGTGCGATATATCAGTTTTCAGTTTTCCTGTATTCCTAATTGGCCGAGCGACACACATGTGATTCCGTTTAAACGTAGTGCTTCGCTTTTCCGTTCTTTCGTTGGAAACTTGTTCCTGTGATGTACAGTGCAATATATATCACTTTTCAGTTTTCCTGTATTCCTACTTGAGCGAGCGACACACATATGATTCAGTTTACAATGTAGTGCTTGGCCTTTATGTTCTTTTGTTGGAAACTTGTTCCTGTTAGGAACAAGTTAGGGTTAGGGTTAGGGTTAGGGTTAGGGTTAGGGTTAGGGTTAGGGTAGGGTTAGGGTTAGGGTTAGGGTTAGGGTAGGGTTAGGGTTAGGGTTAGGGTTACGGTTAGGGGTTAGGGTTAGGGTTAGGGTTACGTTTTAGGGTTAGTGTTAGGGTTAGGGTTAGAGTAGGGTTAGGGTTAGGTTTTAGGGTTAGGGTTATGGTTAGGGTTATATCACTTTTCAGTTTTCCTGTTATAATAGTTGAACAGGCGACACATATATAAATTAGTTTACAAAGATGTGCTTTGTGTTTCTGTTCTTTCGATGGAAACTTGTTTCTCTGCTGTACATTGCGAGATAACACTTTTCAGTTTTCCTGTATTCCAAATTGTTCGAGCGACACACATGTGATTCCGTTTAAAAGTAGTGCTTTGCTTTTCTGTTCTTTCGTCGGAAACTTGTTCTTGTGCTGTACAGTGCGATATATCACTTTTCAGTTTTCCTGTATTCCTAATGAAACGAGCGACACACATGTGATTTAGTTTACAAATTAGTGCTTTGGTTTTCTGTTCTTTCATTTGAAACTTTTTCCTGTGCTGTACAGTGCATTATATCACTTTTCAGTTTTCCTGTTATAATAATTGAACAGGCGACACGTATGTGAATTAGTTTACAAAGTAGTGCTTTGCTTTTCTGTTCTTTCCTTAAAAACTTGTTCCTGTGCTGTACACGGCCTTAGATCACTTTTCACTTTTCCGGTTATAATAAATGACCAGGCGGCACGTATGTGAATTAGTTTACAAAGTAGTGCTTTGCTTTTCTGTTCTTTCGTTGGAAACTTGTTCCTGAGCTGTACAGTGCGATATATCACTTTTCAGTTTTCCTGTATTCCTAATTGAGCGAGCGACACACATGTGATTTAGTTTACAAAGTAGTGTTTTGCGTTTCTGTTCTTTTGTTGGAAACTTGTTTCTGTGCTGTACAGTGTGATATGTGAGTTTTCAGGTTTCCTGTTATAATAATTGAATGGGCGACACGTATGTGATTTAGTTTACAAAGTAGTGCTTTGCTTTTCTGTTCTTTCCTTAAAAACTTGTTCCTGTGCTGTACACCGTCTTAGATCACTTTTCAGTTTTCTGGTTATAATAATTGACCAGGCGACACATATGTGAATTAGTTTACAAAGTAGTGCTTTGCTTTTCTGTTCTTTCTTTGGAAACCTTTTCCTAGCTGTACAGTGCAATATATCACTTTTCAGTTTTCCTGTATTCCTAATTGGCCGAGCGACACACATGTGATTCCGTTTAAACGTAGTGCTTTGCTTTTCCGTTCTTTCGTTGGAAACTTGTTCCTGTGATGTACAGTGCAATATATCACACTTTTCAGTTTTCCTGAATTCCTACTTGAGCGAGCGACACACATGTGATTCAGTTTACAATGTAGTGCTTGGCCTTTATGTTCTTTTGTTGGAAACTTGTTCCTGTTAGGAACAAGTTAGGTTTAGGGTTAGGGTTAGGGTTAGGGTTAGGGTTAGGGTAGAATTAGGGTTAGGGTTAGGGTTAGGGTAGGGTTAGGGTTAGGGTTAGGGTTAGGGTTAGGGTAGGGTTAGGGTTACGGTTACGGTTAGGGGTTAGGGTTAGGGTTAGGGTTAGGTTTTAGGGTTAGTGTTAGGGTTAGGGTTAGAGTAGGGTTAGGGTTAGGTTTTAGGGTTAGGGTTATGGTTATATCACTTTTCAGTTTTCCTGTTATAATAGTTGAACAGGCGACACATATATAAATTAGTTTACAAAGTTGTGCTTTGTGTTTCTGTTCTTTCGATGGAAACTTGTTTCTCTGCTGTACATTGCGAGATAACACTTTTCAGTTTTCCTGTATTCCAAATTGTTCGAGCGACACACATGTGATTCCGTTTAAAAGTAGTGCTTTGCTTTTCTGTTATTTCGTCGGAAACTTGTTCTTGTGCTGTACAGTGCGCTATATCACTTTTCAGTTTTCCTGTATTCCTAATGAAACGAGCGACACACATGTGATTTAGTTTACAAATTAGTGCTTTCCTTTTCTTTTCTGGCATTTGAAACTTGTTCCTGTGCTGTACAGTGCGTTTTATTACTGTTCAGTTTTCCTGTTATAATAATTGAACAGGTGACACGTATGTGAATTAGTTTACAAAGTAGTGCTTTGCTTTTCTGTTCTTTCTTTGGAAACGTTTTCGTACTATACCGTGCGATATATCACTTTTCAGTTTTCCGGTATTCCTAATTGACCGAGCGTCACACATGTGATTCCGTTTAAAAGTAGTGCTTGGCCTTTATGTTCTTTTGTTGGAAACTTGTTCCTGTTCCTGTTAGGAACAAGTTAGGGTTAGGGTTAGGGTTAGGGTTAGGGTTAGGGTTAGGGTAGGGTTAGGTTTTAGGGTTAGGGTTAGGGTTATATCACTTTTCAGTTTTCCTGTTATAATAGTTGAACAGGCGACACATATATAAATTAGTTTACAAAGTTGTGCTTTGTGTTTCTGTTCTTTCGATGGAAACTTGTTTCTCTGCTGTACATTGCGACATAACACTTTTCAGTTTACCTATATTCCTAATTGCGCGAGCGACACACATGTGATTCCGTTTAAAAGTAGTGCTTTGCTTTTCTGTTATTTCGTCGGAAACTTGTTCTTGTGCTGTACAGTTCGATATAACACTTTTCAGTTTTCCTGTATTCCTAATTGAGCGAGCGACACACATGTGATTTAGTTTACAAAGTAGTGTTTTGCGTTTCTGTTCTTTTGTTGGAAACTTGTTTCTGTGCTGTACAGTGTGATATGTCAGTTTTCAGGTTTCCTGTTATAATAATTGAATGGGCGACACGTATGTGATTTAGTTTACAAAGTAGTGCTTTGCTTTTCTGTTCTTTCCTTAAAAACTTGTTCCTGTGCTGTACACCGTCTTAGATCACTTTTCAGTTTTCCGGTTATAATAATTGACCAGGCGACACATATGTGAATTAGTTTACAAAGTAGTGCTTTGCTTTTCTGTTCTTTCTTTGGAAATGTTTTCCTAGCTGTACAGTGCGATATATCAGTTTTCAGTTTTCCTGTATTCCTAATTGACCGAGCGACACACATGTGATTCCGTTTAAAAGTAGTGCTTTAATTTTCTGTTCTTTCGTTGGAAACTTGTTCCTGTGATGTACAGTGCAATATATCACTTTTCAGTTTTCCTGTATTCCTACTTGAGCGAGAGACACACATGTTATTCAGTTTATAATGTAGTGCTTGGCCTTTATGTTCTTTTGTTAGAAACTTGTTCCTGTTCCTGTTAGGAACAAGTTAGGGTTAGGGTTAGGGTTAAGGTTAGGGTTAGGGTTAGGGTTAGGGTTAGGGTTAGGGTAGGGTTAGGGTTAGGGTTAGGGTTAGGGTAGTGTTAGGGTTAGGGTTAGGGTCAGGGGTTAGGGTTAGGGTTAGGTTTTAGGGTTAGGGTTAGGGTTATATCACTTTTCAGTTTTCCTGTTATAATAGTTGAACAGGCGACACATATATAAATTAGTTTACAAAGTTGTGCTTTGTGTTTCTGTTCTTTCGATGGAAACTTGTTTCTCTGCTGTACATTGTGACATAACACTTTTCAGTTTACCTATATTCCTATTGCGCGAGCGACACACATGTGATTCCGTTTAAAAGTAGTGCTTTGCTTTTCCGTTCTTTCGTTGGAAACTTGTTCCTGTGATGTACAGTGCAATATATATCACTTTTCAGTTTTCCTGTATTCCTACTTGAGCGAGCGACACACATGTGATTCAGTTTACAATGTAGTGCTTGGCCTTTATGTTCTTTTGTTGGAAACTTGTTCCTGTTCCTGTTAGGAACAAGTTAGGGTTAGGGTTAGGGTTAGGGTTAGTGTTAGGGTAGGGTTAGGGTTAGGGTTAGGGTTAGGGTAGGGTTATGGTTAGGGTTACGGTTAGGGTTAGGGGTTAGTGTTAGGGTTAGGTTTTAGGGTTAGGGTTAGGGTTATATCACTTTTCAGTTTTCCTGTTATAATAGTTGAACAGGCGACACATATATAAATTAGTTTACAAAGTTGTGCTTTGTTTTTCTGTTCTTTCGATGGAAACTTGTTTCTCTGCTGTACATTGCGAGATAACACTTTTCAGTATTCCTGTATTCCTAATGGAACGAGCGACACACATGTGATTTAGTTTACAAATTAGTGCTTTGCTTTTCTGTTCTTTCATTTGAAACTTTTTCCTGTGCTGTACAGTGCGTTATATCACTTTTCAGTTTTCCTGTTATAATAATTGAACAGGCGACACGTATGTGAATTAGTTTACAAAGTAGTGCTTTGCTTTTCTGTTCTTTCCTTGTAAACTTGTTACTGTGAAGTACACGGCCTTAGATCACTTTTCAGTTTTCCGGTTATAATAAATGACCAGGCGGCACGTATGTGAATTAGTTTACAAAGTAGTGCTTTGCTTTTCTGTTCTTTCGTTGGAAACTAGTTCCTGAGCTGTACAGTGCGATATATCACTTTTCAGTTTTCCTGTATTCCTAATTGAGCGAGCGACACACATGTGATTTAGTTTACAAAGTAGTGTTTTGCGTTTCTGTTCTTTTGTTGGAAACTTGTTTCTGTGCTGTACAGTGTGATATGTCAGTTTTCAGGTTTCCTGTTATAATAATTTAATGGGCGACACGTATGTGATTTAGTTTACAAATTAGTGCTTTGCTTTTCTGTTCTTTCATTTGAAACTTGTTCCTGTGCTGTACAGTGCATTATATCACTTTTCAGTTTTCCTGTTATAATAATTGAACAGGTGAAACGTATGTGAATTAGTTTACAAAGTAGTGCTTTGCTTTTCTGTTCTTTCGTTGGAAACTTGTTCCTGAGCTGTACAGTGCGATATATCACTTTTCAGTTTTCCTGTATTCCTAATTGAGCGAGCGACACACATGTGATTTAGTTTACAAAGTAGTGTTTTGCGTTTCTGTTCTTTTGTTGGAAACTTGTTTCTGTGCTGTACAGTGTGATATGTCAGTTTTCAGGTTTCCTGTTATAATAATTGAATGGGCGACACGTATGTGATTTAGTTTACAAAGTAGTGCTTTGCTTTTCTGTTCTTTCCTTAAAAACTTGTTCCTGTGCTGTACACCGTCTTAGATCACTTTTCAGTTTTCCGGTTATAATAATTGACCAGGCGACACATATGTGAATTAGTTTACAAAGTAGTGCTTTGCTTTTCTGTTCTTTCTTTGGAAACGTTTTCCTAGCTGTACAGTGCGATATATCAGTTTTCAGTTTTCCTGTATTCCTAATTGGCCGAGCGACACACATGTGATTCCGTTTAAACGTAGTGCTTTGCTTTTCCGTTCTTTCGTTGGAAACTTGTTCCTGTGATGTACAGTGCAATATATATCACTTTTCAGTTTTCCTGTATTCCTACTTGAGCGAGCGACACACATGTGATTCAGTTTACAATGTAGTGCTTGGCCTTTATGTTCTTTTGTTGGAAACTTGTTCCTGTTAGGAACAAGTTAGGGTTAGGGTTAGGGTTAGGGTTAGGGTTAGGGTTAGGGTTAGGGTTAGGGTAGGGTTAGGGTTAGGGTTAGGGTTAGGGTAGGGTTAGGGTTAGGGTTAGGGTTACGGTTAGGGGTTAGGGTTAGGGTTAAGGTTACGTTTTAGGGTTAGTGTTAGGGTTAGGGTTAGAGTAGGGTTAGGGTTAGGTTTTAGGGTTAGGGTTATGGTTAGGGTTATATCACTTTTCAGTTTTCCTGTTATAATAGTTGAACAGGCGACACATATATAAATTAGTTTACAAAGTTGTGCTTTGTGTTTCTGTTCTTTCGATGGAAACTTGTTTCTCTGCTGTACATTGCGACATAACACTTTTCAGTTTCCTGTATTCCAAATTGTTCGAGCGACACACATGTGATTCCGTTTAAAAGTAGTGCTTTGCTTTTCTGTTATTTCGTCGGAAACTTGTTCTTGTGCTGTACAGTGCGATATATCACTTTTCAGTTTTCCTGTATTCCTAATGAAACGAGCGACACACATGTGATTTAGTTTACAAATTAGTGCTTTCCTTTTCTGTTCTGTCATTTGAAACTTGTTCCTGTGCTGTACAGTGCGTTTTATTACTTTTCAGTTTTCCTGTTATAATAATTGAACAGGCGACACGTATGTGAATTAGTTTACAAAGTAGTGCTTTGCTTTTCTGTTCTTTGGAAACGTTTTCGTACTATACCGTGCGATATATCACTTTTCAGTTTTCCGGTATTCCTAATTGACCAAGCGACACACATGTGATTCCGTTTAAAAGTAGTGCTTTGCTTTTCTGTTCTTTCGTTGGAAACTTGTTCCTGTGATGTACAGTGCAATATATCACTTTTCAGTTTTCCTGTATTCCTACTTGAGCGAGAGACACACATGTTATTCAGTTTACAATGTAGTGCTTGGCCTTTATGTTCTTTTGTTAGAAACTTGTTCCTGTTCCTGTTAGGAACAAGTTAGGGTTAGGGTTAGGGTTAGGGTTAGGGTTAGGGTTAGGGTAGGGTTAGGGTTAGGGTTAGGGTTAGGGTTAGGGTAGGGTTAGGGTTAGGGTTAGGGTTAGGGGTTAGGGTTAGGGTTAGGTTTTAGGGTTAGGGTTAGGGTTATATCACTTTTCAGTTTTCCTGTTATAATAGTTGAACAGGCGACACATATATAAATTAGTTTACAAAGTTGTGCTTTGTGTTTCTGTTCTTTCGATGGAAACTTGTTTCTCTGCTGTACATTGCGACATAACACTTTTCAGTTTACCTATATTCCTAATTGCGCGAGCGACACACATGTGATTCCGTTTAAAAGTAGTGCTTTGCTTTTCTGTTATTTCGTCGGAAACTTGTTCTTGTGCTGTACAGTGCGATATAACACTTTTCAGTTTTCCTGTATTCCTAATGGAACGAGCGACACACATGTGATTTAGTTTACAAATTAGTGCTTTGCTTTTCTGTTCTTTCATTTGAAACTTGTTCCTGTGCTGTACAGTGCGTTTTATTAATTTTCAGTTTTCCTGTTATAATAATTGAACAGGCGACACATATGTGAATTAGTTTACAAAGTAGTGCTTTGCTTTTCTGTTCTTTCTTTGGAAACCTTTTCCTAGCTGTACAGTGCGATATTTCACTTTTCAGTTTTCCTGTATTCCTAATTGGCCGAGCGACACACATGTGATTCAGTTTAAAAGTAGTGCTTTCCTTTTCTGTTCTTTCGTTGGAAACTTGTTCCTGTGATGTACAGTGCAATATATCACATTTCAGTTTTCCTGTATTGCTACTTGAGCGAGAGACACACATGTGATTCAGTTTACAATGTAGTGCTTGGCCTTTATGTTCTTTTGTTGGAAACTTGTTCCTGTTCCTGTTAGGAACAAGTTAGGGTTAGGGTTAGGGTTAGGGTTAGTGTTAGGGTAGGGTTAGGGTTAGGGTTAGGGTTAGGGTAGGGTTAGGGTTAGGGTTAGGGTTAGGGTTAGGGGTTAGTGTTAGGGTTAGGTTTTAGGGTTAGGGTTAGGGTTATATCACTTTTCAGTTTTCCTGTTATAATAGTTGAACAGGCGACACATATATAAATTAGTTTATAAAGTTGTGCTTTGTTTTTCTGTTCTTTCGAAGGAAACTTGTTTCTCTGCTGTACATTGCGAGATAACACTTTTCAGTTTTCCTGTATTCCAAATTGTTCGAGCGACACACATGTGATTCCGTTTAAAAGTAGTGCTTTGCTTTTCTGTTATTTCGTCGGAAACTTGTTCTTGTGCTGTACAGTGCGCTATATCACTTTTCAGTTTTCCTGTATTCCTAATGAAACGAGCGACACACATGTGATTTAGTTTACAAATTAGTGCTTTCCTTTTCTTTTCTGGCATTTGAAACTTGTTCCTGTGCTGTACAGTGCGTTTTATTACTGTTCAGTTTTCCTGTTATAATAATTGAACAGGTGACACGTATGTGAATTAGTTTACAAAGTAGTGCTTTGCTTTTCTGTTCTTTCTTTGGAAACGTTTTCGTACTATACCGTGCGATATATCACTTTTCAGTTTTCCGGTATTCCTAATTGACCGAGCGTCACACATGTGATTCCGTTTAAAAGTAGTGCTTGGCCTTTATGTTCTTTTGTTGGAAACTTGTTCCTGTTCCTGTTAGGAACAAGTTAGGGTTAGGGTTAGGGTTAGGGTTAGGGTTAGGGTTAGGGTAGGGTTAGGTTTTAGGGTTAGGGTTAGGGTTATATCACTTTTCAGTTTTCCTGTTATAATAGTTGAACAGGCGACACATATATAAATTAGTTTACAAAGTTGTGCTTTGTGTTTCTGTTCTTTCGATGGAAACTTGTTTCTCTGCTGTACATTGCGACATAACACTTTTCAGTTTACCTATATTCCTAATTGCGCGAGCGACACACATGTGATTCCGTTTAAAAGTAGTGCTTTGCTTTTCTGTTATTTCGTCGGAAACTTGTTCTTGTGCTGTACAGTTCGATATAACACTTTTCAGTTTTCCTGTATTCCTAATTGAGCGAGCGACACACATGTGATTTAGTTTACAAAGTAGTGTTTTGCGTTTCTGTTCTTTTGTTGGAAACTTGTTTCTGTGCTGTACAGTGTGATATGTCAGTTTTCAGGTTTCCTGTTATAATAATTGAATGGGCGACACGTATGTGATTTAGTTTACAAAGTAGTGCTTTGCTTTTCTGTTCTTTCCTTAAAAACTTGTTCCTGTGCTGTACACCGTCTTAGATCACTTTTCAGTTTTCCGGTTATAATAATTGACCAGGCGACACATATGTGAATTAGTTTACAAAGTAGTGCTTTGCTTTTCTGTTCTTTCTTTGGAAATGTTTTCCTAGCTGTACAGTGCGATATATCAGTTTTCAGTTTTCCTGTATTCCTAATTGACCGAGCGACACACATGTGATTCCGTTTAAAAGTAGTGCTTTAATTTTCTGTTCTTTCGTTGGAAACTTGTTCCTGTGATGTACAGTGCAATATATCACTTTTCAGTTTTCCTGTATTCCTACTTGAGCGAGAGACACACATGTTATTCAGTTTATAATGTAGTGCTTGGCCTTTATGTTCTTTTGTTAGAAACTTGTTCCTGTTCCTGTTAGGAACAAGTTAGGGTTAGGGTTAGGGTTAAGGTTAGGGTTAGGGTTAGGGTTAGGGTTAGGGTTAGGGTAGGGTTAGGGTTAGGGTTAGGGTTAGGGTAGTGTTAGGGTTAGGGTTAGGGTCAGGGGTTAGGGTTAGGGTTAGGTTTTAGGGTTAGGGTTAGGGTTATATCACTTTTCAGTTTTCCTGTTATAATAGTTGAACAGGCGACACATATATAAATTAGTTTACAAAGTTGTGCTTTGTGTTTCTGTTCTTTCGATGGAAACTTGTTTCTCTGCTGTACATTGTGACATAACACTTTTCAGTTTACCTATATTCCTATTGCGCGAGCGACACACATGTGATTCCGTTTAAAAGTAGTGCTTTGCTTTTCCGTTCTTTCGTTGGAAACTTGTTCCTGTGATGTACAGTGCAATATATATCACTTTTCAGTTTTCCTGTATTCCTACTTGAGCGAGCGACACACATGTGATTCAGTTTACAATGTAGTGCTTGGCCTTTATGTTCTTTTGTTGGAAACTTGTTCCTGTTCCTGTTAGGAACAAGTTAGGGTTAGGGTTAGGGTTAGGGTTAGTGTTAGGGTAGGGTTAGGGTTAGGGTTAGGGTTAGGGTAGGGTTATGGTTAGGGTTACGGTTAGGGTTAGGGGTTAGTGTTAGGGTTAGGTTTTAGGGTTAGGGTTAGGGTTATATCACTTTTCAGTTTTCCTGTTATAATAGTTGAACAGGCGACACATATATAAATTAGTTTACAAAGTTGTGCTTTGTTTTTCTGTTCTTTCGATGGAAACTTGTTTCTCTGCTGTACATTGCGAGATAACACTTTTCAGTATTCCTGTATTCCTAATGGAACGAGCGACACACATGTGATTTAGTTTACAAATTAGTGCTTTGCTTTTCTGTTCTTTCATTTGAAACTTTTTCCTGTGCTGTACAGTGCGTTATATCACTTTTCAGTTTTCCTGTTATAATAATTGAACAGGCGACACGTATGTGAATTAGTTTACAAAGTAGTGCTTTGCTTTTCTGTTCTTTCCTTGTAAACTTGTTACTGTGAAGTACACGGCCTTAGATCACTTTTCAGTTTTCCGGTTATAATAAATGACCAGGCGGCACGTATGTGAATTAGTTTACAAAGTAGTGCTTTGCTTTTCTGTTCTTTCGTTGGAAACTAGTTCCTGAGCTGTACAGTGCGATATATCACTTTTCAGTTTTCCTGTATTCCTAATTGAGCGAGCGACACACATGTGATTTAGTTTACAAAGTAGTGTTTTGCGTTTCTGTTCTTTTGTTGGAAACTTGTTTCTGTGCTGTACAGTGTGATATGTCAGTTTTCAGGTTTCCTGTTATAATAATTGAATGGGCGACACGTATGTGATTTAGTTTACAAATTAGTGCTTTGCTTTTCTGTTCTTTCATTTGAAACTTGTTCCTGTGCTGTACAGTGCATTATATCACTTTTCAGTTTTCCTGTTATAATAATTGAACAGGTGAAACGTATGTGAATTAGTTTACAAAGTAGTGCTTTGCTTTTCTGTTCTTTCGTTGGAAACTTGTTCCTGAGCTGTACAGTGCGATATATCACTTTTCAGTTTTCCTGTATTCCTAATTGAGCGAGCGACACACATGTGATTTAGTTTACAAAGTAGTGTTTTGCGTTTCTGTTCTTTTGTTGGAAACTTGTTTCTGTGCTGTACAGTGTGATATGTCAGTTTTCAGGTTTCCTGTTATAATAATTGAATGTGCGACACGTATGTGATTTAGTTTACAAAGTAGTGCTTTGCTTTTCTGTTCTTTCCTTAAAAACTTGTTCCTGTGCTGTACACCGTCTTAGATCACTTTTCAGTTTTCCGGTTATAATAATTGACCAGGCGACACATATGTGAATTAGTTTACAAAGTAGTGCTTTGCTTTTCTGTTCTTTCTTTGGAAACGTTTTCCTAGCTGTACAGTGCGATATATCAGTTTTCAGTTTTCCTGTATTCCTAATTGGCCGAGCGACACACATGTGATTCCGTTTAAACGTAGTGCTTTGCTTTTCCGTTCTTTCGTTGGAAACTTGTTCCTGTGATGTACAGTGCAATATATATCACTTTTCAGTTTTCCTGTATTCCTACTTGAGCGAGCGACACACATGTGATTCAGTTTACAATGTAGTGCTTGGCCTTTATCTTCTTTTGTTGGAAACTTGTTCCTGTTAGGAACAAGTTAGGGTTAGGGTTAGGGTTAGGGTTAGGGTTAGGGTTAGGGTTAGGGTTAGGGTAGGGTTAGGGTTAGGGTTAGGGTTAGGGTAGGGTTAGGGTTAGGGTTAGGGTTACGGTTAGGGGTTAGGGTTAGGGTTAAGGTTACGTTTTAGGGTTAGTGTTAGGGTTAGGGTTAGAGTAGGGTTAGGGTTAGGTTTTAGGGTTAGGGTTATGGTTAGGGTTATATCACTTTTCAGTTTTCCTGTTATAATAGTTGAACAGGCGACACATATATAAATTAGTTTACAAAGTTGTGCTTTGTGTTTCTGTTCTTTCGATGGAAACTTGTTTCTCTGCTGTACATTGCGACATAACACTTTTCAGTTTCCTGTATTCCAAATTGTTCGAGCGACACACATGTGATTCCGTTTAAAAGTAGTGCTTTGCTTTTCTGTTATTTCGTCGGAAACTTGTTCTTGTGCTGTACAGTGCGATATATCACTTTTCAGTTTTCCTGTATTCCTAATGAAACGAGCGACACACATGTGATTTAGTTTACAAATTAGTGCTTTCCTTTTCTGTTCTGTCATTTGAAACTTGTTCCTGTGCTGTACAGTGCGTTTTATTACTTTTCAGTTTTCCTGTTATAATAATTGAACAGGCGACACGTATGTGAATTAGTTTACAAAGTAGTGCTTTGCTTTTCTGTTCTTTGGAAACGTTTTCGTACTATACCGTGCGATATATCACTTTTCAGTTTTCCGGTATTCCTAATTGACCAAGCGACACACATGTGATTCCGTTTAAAAGTAGTGCTTTGCTTTTCTGTTCTTTCGTTGGAAACTTGTTCCTGTGATGTACAGTGCAATATATCACTTTTCAGTTTTCCTGTATTCCTACTTGAGCGAGAGACACACATGTTATTCAGTTTACAATGTAGTGCTTGGCCTTTATGTTCTTTTGTTAGAAACTTGTTCCTGTTCCTGTTAGGAACAAGTTAGGGTTAGGGTTAGGGTTAGGGTTAGGGTTAGGGTTAGGGTAGGGTTAGGGTTAGGGTTAGGGTTAGGGTTAGGGTAGGGTTAGGGTTAGGGTTAGGGTTAGGGGTTAGGGTTAGGGTTAGGTTTTAGGGTTAGGGTTAGGGTTATATCACTTTTCAGTTTTCCTGTTATAATAGTTGAACAGGCGACACATATATAAATTAGTTTACAAAGTTGTGCTTTGTGTTTCTGTTCTTTCGATGGAAACTTGTTTCTCTGCTGTACATTGCGACATAACACTTTTCAGTTTACCTATATTCCTAATTGCGCGAGCGACACACATGTGATTCCGTTTAAAAGTAGTGCTTTGCTTTTCTGTTATTTCGTCGGAAACTTGTTCTTGTGCTGTACAGTGCGATATAACACTTTTCAGTTTTCCTGTATTCCTAATGGAACGAGCGACACACATGTGATTTAGTTTACAAATTAGTGCTTTGCTTTTCTGTTCTTTCATTTGAAACTTGTTCCTGTGCTGTACAGTGCGTTTTATTAATTTTCAGTTTTCCTGTTATAATAATTGAACAGGCGACACATATGTGAATTAGTTTACAAAGTAGTGCTTTGCTTTTCTGTTCTTTCTTTGGAAACCTTTTCCTAGCTGTACAGTGCGATATTTCACTTTTCAGTTTTCCTGTATTCCTAATTGGCCGAGCGACACACATGTGATTCAGTTTAAAAGTAGTGCTTTCCTTTTCTGTTCTTTCGTTGGAAACTTGTTCCTGTGATGTACAGTGCAATATATCACATTTCAGTTTTCCTGTATTGCTACTTGAGCGAGAGACACACATGTGATTCAGTTTACAATGTAGTGCTTGGCCTTTATGTTCTTTTGTTGGAAACTTGTTCCTGTTCCTGTTAGGAACAAGTTAGGGTTAGGGTTAGGGTTAGGGTTAGTGTTAGGGTAGGGTTAGGGTTAGGGTTAGGGTTAGGGTAGGGTTAGGGTTAGGGTTAGGGTTAGGGTTAGGGGTTAGTGTTAGGGTTAGGTTTTAGGGTTAGGGTTAGGGTTATATCACTTTTCAGTTTTCCTGTTATAATAGTTGAACAGGCGACACATATATAAATTAGTTTATAAAGTTGTGCTTTGTTTTTCTGTTCTTTCGAAGGAAACTTGTTTCTCTGCTGTACATTGCGAGATAACACTTTTCAGTTTTCCTGTATTCCTAATTGCGCGAGCGACACACATGTGATTCCGTTTAAAAGTAGTGCTTTGATTTTCTGTTATTTCGTCGGAAACTTGTTCTTGCGCTGTACAGTGCGATATAACACTTTTCAGTTTTCCTGTATTCCTAATGGAACGAGCGACACACATGTGATTTAGTTTACAAATTAGTGCTTTGCTTTTCTGTTCTTTCATTTGAAACTTTTTCCTGTGCTGTACAGTGCGTTATATCACTTTTCAATTTTCCTGTTATAATAATTGAACAGGCGACACGTATGTGAATTAGTTTACAAAGTAGTGCTTTGCTTTTCTGTTCTTTCCTTGTAAACTTGTTACTGTGAAGTACACGGCCTTAGATCACTTGTCAGTTTTCCGGTTATAATAAATGACCAGGCGGCACGTATGTGAATTAGTTTACAATGTAGTGCTTTGCTTTTCTGTTCTTTCTTTGGAAACTTGTTCCTGAGCTGTACAGTGCGATATATCACTTTTCAGTTTTCCTGTATTCCTATTTGGCCGAGCGACACACATGTGATTCCGTTTAAACGTAGTGCTTTGCTTTTCCGTTCTTTCGTTGGAAACTTGCTCCTGTGATGTACAGTGCAAAAAATCACACTTTTCAGTTTTCCTGTATTCCTACTTGAGCGAGCGACACACATGTAATTCAGTTTACAATGTAGTGCTTGGCCTTTATGTTCTTTTGTTGGAAACTTGTTCCTGTTAGGAACAAGTTAGGGTTAGGGTTAGGGTTAGGGTTAGGGTTAGGTTTTACGGTTAGTGTTAGGGTTAGGGTTAGAGTAGGGTTAGGGTTAGGTTTTAGGGTTAGGGTTATGGTTAGGGTTATATCACTTTTCAGTTTTCCTGTTATAATAGTTGAACAGGCGACACATATATAAATTAGTTTACAAAGTTGTGCTTTGTGTTTCTGTTCTTTCGATGGAAACTTGTTTCTCTGCTGTACATTGCGACATATCACTTTTCAGTTTTCCTGTATTCCAAATTGTTCGAGCGACACACATGTGATTCCGTTAAAATGTAGTGCTTTGCTTTTCTGTTATTTCGTCGGAAACTTGTTCTTGTGCTGTACAGTGTGATATATCACTTTTCAGTTTTCCTGTATTCCTAATGAAACGAGCGACACACATGTGATTTAGTTTACAAATTAGTGCTTTCCTTTTCTGTTCTGTCATTTGAAACTTGTTCCTGTGCTGTACAGTGCGTTTTATTACTGTTCAGTTTTCCTGTTATAATAATTGAACAGGCGACACGTATGTGAATTAGTTTACAAAGTAGTGCTTTGCTTTTCTGTTCTTTCTTTGGAAACGTTTTCGTACTATACCGTGCGATATATCACTTTTCAGTTTTCCGGTATTCCTAATTGACCGAGCGACACACATGTGATTCCGTTTAAAAGTAGTGCTTTGCTTTTCTGTTCTTTCGTTGGAAACTTGTTCCTGTGATGTACAGTGCAATATATCACTTTTCAGTTTTCCTGTATTCCTACTTGAGCGAGTGACACACATGTTATTCAGTTTACAATGTAGTGCTTGGCCTTTATGTTCTTTTGTTGGAAACTTGTTCCTGTTCCTGTTAGGAACAAGTTAGGGTTAGGGTTAGGGTTAGGGTTAGGGTTAGGGTTAGGGTAGGGTTAGGGTTAGGGTTAGGTAGGGTTAGGGTTAGTGTTAGGGTTAGGGTAGGGTTAGGAATAGGGTTAGGGTTAGGGTAGGGTTAGGGTTAGGGTTAGGGTTAGGGTTAGGGGTTACGGTTAGGGTTAGGGTTAGGGTTATATCACTTTTCAGTTTTCCTGTTAAAATAGTTGAACAGGCGACACATATATAAAATAGTTTACAAAGTAGTGCTTTGTGTTTCTGTTCTTTCTATGGAAACTTGTTTCTCTGCTGTACATTGCGAGATAACACTTTTCAGTTTTCCTGTATTCCTAATTGCGCGAGCGACACACATGTGTTTCCATTTAAAAGTTGTGCTTTGCTTTTCTGTTATTTCGTCGGAAACTTGTTCTTGTGCTGTACAGTGCGATATAACACTTTTCAGTTTTCCTGTATTCCTAATGGAACGAGCGACACACATGTGATTTAGTTTACAAATTAGTGCTTTGCTTTTCTGTTCTTTCATTTGAAACTTGTTCCTGTGCTGTACAGTGTGTTATATCACTTTTCAGTTATCCTGTTATAATAATTGAACAGGCGACACTTATGTGAATTAGTTTACAAAGTAGTGCTTTGCTTTTCTGTTCTTTCCTTAAAAACTTGTTCCTGTGCTGTACACCGTCTTAGATCACTTTTCAGTTTTCCGGTTATAATAATTGACCAGGCGACACATATGTGAATTATTTTACAAAGTAGTGCTTTGCTTTTCTGTTCTTTCTTTGGAAACGTTTTCCTAGCTGTACAGTGCGATATATCACTTTTCAGTTTTCCTGTATTCCTAATTGGCCGAGCGACACACATGTGATTCCGTTTAAAAGTAGTGCTTTGCTTTTCTGTTCTTTCGTTGGAAACTTGTTCCTGTGATGTACAGTGCAATATATCACACTTTTCAGTTTTCCTGTATTCCTACTTGGGCGAGAGACACACATGTGATTCAGTTTACAATGTAGTGCTTGGCCTTTATGTTCTTTCGTTGGAAACTTGTTCCTGTTAGGAACAAGATAGGGTTAGGGTTAGGGTTAGGGTTAGGGTTAGGGTAGGGTTAGGGTTAGGGTTAGGGTTAGGGTAGGGTTAGGGTTAGGGTTAGGGTTACGGTTAGGGTTTAGGGTTAGGGTTAGGGTTAGGTTTTAGGGTTAGTGTTAGGGTTAGGGTTAGAGTAGGATTAGGGTTAGGTTTTAGGGTTAGGGTTATGGTTAGGGTTATATCACTTTTCAGTTTTCCTGTTATAATAGTTGAACAGTCGACACATACATAAATTAGTTTACAAAGTTGTGCTTTGTGTTTCTGTTCTTTCGATGGAAACTTGTTTCTCTGCTGTACATTGCGACATAACACTTTTCAGTTTACCTGTCTTCCTAACTGCACGAGCGACACACATGTGATTCCGTTTAAAAGTAGTGCTTTGCTTTTCTGTTCTTTCATCGGAAACTTGTTCTTGTGCTGTACATTGCGATTTAACACTTTTCAGTTTTCCTGTATTCCTAATGGAACTAGCGACACACATGTGATTTGGTTTACAAATTAGTTCTTTGCTTTTCTGTTCTTTCATTTGAAACTTGTTCCTGTGCTGTACAGTGCGTTTTATTACTTTTCAGTTTTCCTGTTATAATAATTGAACAGGCGACACGTATGTGAATTAGTTTACAAAGTAGTGCTTTGCTTTTCTGTTCTTTCTTTGGAAAACTTTTCCTAGCTGTACAGTGCGATATATCACTTTTCAGTTTTCCTGTATTCCTAATTGGCCGAGCGACACACATGTGATTCCGTTTAAAAGTAGTGCTTTCCTTTTCTGTTCTTTCGTTGGAATCTTGTTCCTGTGATGTACACTGCAATATATCACTTTTCAGTTTTCCTGTATTGCTACTTGAGCGAGAGACACACATGTGATTCCGTTTACAATGTAGTGCTTGGCCTTTATGTTCTTTTGTTGGAAACTTGTTCCTGTTCCTGTTAGGAACAAGTTAGGGTTAGGGTTAGGGTTAGGGTTAGGGTTAGGGTTAGTGTTAGGGTAGTGTTAGGGTTAAGGTTAGGGTTAGGGTAGGGTTAGGGTTAGGGTTAGGGTTAGGGTTAGGGGTTAGGGTTAGGGTTAGGTTTTAGGGTTAGGGTTAGGGTTATATCACTTTTCAGTTTTCCTGTTATAATAGTTGAACAGGCGACACATACATAAATTAGTTTACAAAGTTGTGCTTTGTGTTTCTGTTCTTTCGATGGAAACTTGTTTCTCTGCTGTACATTGCGACATAACACTTTTCAGTTTACCTATATTCCTAATTGCGCGAGCGACACACATGTGATTCCGTTTAAAAGTAGTGCTTTGCTTTTCTGTAATTTCGTCGGAAACTTGTTCTTGTGCTGTACAGTGCGATATAACACTTTTCAGTTTTCCTGTATTCCTAATGGAACGAGCGACACACATGTGATTTAGTTTACAAAATAGTGCTTTGCTTTTCTGTTCTTTCATTTGAAACTTGTTCCTGTGCTGTACAGTGCGTTTTATTACTTTTCAGTTTTCCTGTTATAATAATTGAACAGGCGACACATATGTGAATTAGTTTACAAAGTAGTGCTTTGCTTTTCTGTTCTTTCTTTGGAAACCTTTTCCTAGCTGTACAGTGCGATATATCACTTTTCAGTTTTCCTGTATTCCTAATTGGCCGAGCGACACACATGTGATTCCGTTTAAAAGTAGTGCTTTCCTTTTCTGTTCTTTCTTTGGAAACTTGTTCCTGTGATGTACAGTGCAATATATCACTTTTCAGTTTTCCTGTATTGCTACTTGAGCGAGAGACACACATGTGATTCAGTTTACAATGTAGTGCTTGGCCTTTATGTTCTTTTGTTGGAAAGTTGTTCCTGTTCCTGTTAGGAACAAGTTAGGGTTAGTGTTAGGGTTAGGGTTAGGGTTAGGGTTAGTGTTATGGTAGGGTTAGGGTTAGGGTTAGGGTTAGGTAGGGTTAGGGTTAGTGTTAGGGTTAGGGTAGGGTTAGGAATAGGGTTAGGGTTAGGGTAGGGTTAGGGTTAGGGTTAGGGTTAGGGGTTACGGTTAGGGTTAGGGTTAGGGTTATATCACTTTTCAGTTTTCCTGTTAAAATAGTTGAACAGGCGACACATATATAAATTAGTTTACAAAGTTGTGCTTTGTGTTTCTGTTCTTTCTATGGAAACTTGTTTCTCTGCTGTACATTGCGAGATAACACTTTTCAGTTTTCCTGTATTCCTAATTGCGCGAGCGACACACATGTGATTCCATTTAAAAGTTGTGCTTTGCTTTTCTGTTATTTCGTCGGAAACTTGTTCTTGTGCTGCACAGTGCGATATAACACTTTTCAGTTTTCCTGTATTCCTAATGGAACGAGCGACACACATGTGATTTAGTTTACAAATTATGCTTTGCTTTTCTGTTCTTTCATTTGAAACTTGTTCCTGTGCTGTACAGTGTGTTATATCACTTTTCAGTTATCCTGTTATAATAATTGAACAGGCGACACTTATGTGAATTAGTTTACAAAGTAGTGCTTTGCTTTTCTGTTCTTTCCTTAAAAACTTGTTCCTGTGCTGTACACCGTCTTAGATCACTTTTCAGTTTTCCGGTTATAATAATTGACCAGGCGACACATATGTGAATTATTTTACAAAGTAGTGCTTTGCTTTTCTGTTCTTTCTTTGGAAACGTTTTCCTAGCTGTACAGTGCGATATATCACTTTTCAGTTTTCCTGTATTCCTAATTGGCCGAGCGACACACATGTGATTCCGTTTAAAAGTAGTGCTTTGCTTTTCTGTTCTTTCGTTGGAAACTTGTTCCTGTGATGTACAGTGCAATATATCACACTTTTCAGTTTTCCTGTATTCCTACTTGGGCGAGAGACACACATGTGATTCAGTTTACAATGTAGTGCTTGGCCTTTATGTTCTTTCGTTGGAAACTTGTTCCTGTTAGGAACAAGATAGGGTTAGGGTTAGGGTTAGGGTTAGGGTTAGGGTAGGGTTAGGGTTAGGGTTAGGGTTAGGGTAGGGTTAGGGTTAGGGTTAGGGTTACGGTTAGGGTTTAGGGTTAGGGTTAGGGTTAGGTTTTAGGGTTAGTGTTAGGGTTAGGGTTAGAGTAGGATTAGGGTTAGGTTTTAGGGTTAGGGTTATGGTTAGGGTTATATCACTTTTCAGTTTTCCTGTTATAATAGTTGAACAGTCGACACATACATAAATTAGTTTACAAAGTTGTGCTTTGTGTTTCTGTTCTTTCGATGGAAACTTGTTTCTCTGCTGTACATTGCGACATAACACTTTTCAGTTTACCTGTCTTCCTAACTGCACGAGCGACACACATGTGATTCCGTTTAAAAGTAGTGCTTTGCTTTTCTGTTCTTTCATCGGAAACTTGTTCTTGTGCTGTACATTGCGATTTAACACTTTTCAGTTTTCCTGTATTCCTAATGGAACTAGCGACACACATGTGATTTGGTTTACAAATTAGTTCTTTGCTTTTCTGTTCTTTCATTTGAAACTTGTTCCTGTGCTGTACAGTGCGTTTTATTACTTTTCAGTTTTCCTGTTATAATAATTGAACAGGCGACACGTATGTGAATTAGTTTACAAAGTAGTGCTTTGCTTTTCTGTTCTTTCTTTGGAAAACTTTTCCTAGCTGTACAGTGCGATATATCACTTTTCAGTTTTCCTGTATTCCTAATTGGCCGAGCGACACACATGTGATTCCGTTTAAAAGTAGTGCTTTCCTTTTCTGTTCTTTCGTTGGAATCTTGTTCCTGTGATGTACAGTGCAATATATCACTTTTCAGTTTTCCTGTATTGCTACTTGAGCGAGAGACACACATGTGATTCCGTTTACAATGTAGTGCTTGGCCTTTATGTTCTTTTGTTGGAAACTTGTTCCTGTTCCTGTTAGGAACAAGTTAGGTTTAGGGTTAGGGTTAGGGTTAGGGTTAGGGTTAGGGTTAGTGTTAGGGTAGTGTTAGGGTTAAGGTTAGGGTTAGGGTAGGGTTAGGGTTAGGGTTAGGGTTAGGGTTAGGGGTTAGGGTTAGGGTTAGGTTTTAGGGTTAGGGTTAGGGTTATATCACTTTTCAGTTTTCCTGTTATAATAGTTGAACAGGCGACACATACATAAATTAGTTTACAAAGTTGTGTTTTGTGTTTCTGTTCTTTCGATGGAAACTTGTTTCTCTGCTGTACATTGCGACATAACACTTTTCAGTTTACCTGTCTTCCTAACTGCGCGAGCGACACACATGTGATTCCGTTTAAAAGTAGTGATTTCCTTTTCTGTTCTTTCGTTGGAAACTTGTTCCTGTGATGTACAGTGCAATATATCACTTTTCAGTTTTCCTGTATTGCTACTTGAGCGAGAGACACACATGTGATTCAGTTTACAATGTAGTGCTTGGCCTTTATGTTCTTTTGTTGGAAACTTGTTTCTGTTCCTATTAGGAACAAGGTAGGTTTAGTGTTAGGGTTAGGGTTAGGGTTAGTGTTAGGGTTAGGGTTAGGGTAGGGTTAGGGTTAGGGTTAGGGTTAGGGTTAGGGTTAGGGTAGGTTTAGGGTTAGGTTTAGGGTTAGGGTAGGGTTAGGGTTAGGGTTACGGTTAGGGTTAGGGGTTAGGGTTAGGGTTAGGTTTTAGGGTTAGGGTTAGGGTTATATCACTTTTCAGTTTTCCTGTTATAATAGTTGAACAGGCGACACATATATAAATTAGTTTACAAAGTTGTGCTTTGTGTTTCTGTTCTTTCGATGGAAACTTGTTTCTCTGCTGTACATTGCGACATAACACTTTTCAGTTTTCCTGTATTCCTAATTGCGCGAGCGACACACATGTGATTCCATTTAAAAGTAGTGCTTTGCTTTTCTGTTATTTCGTCTGAAACTTGTTCTTGTGCTGTACAGTGCGATATAACACTTTTCAGTTTTCCTGTATTCCTAATGGAACGAGCGACACACATGTGATTTAGTTTACAAATTAGTGCTTTGCTTTTCTGTTCTTTCATTTGAAACTTGGTCCTGTGCTGTACAGTGCGTTTTATTACTTTTCAGTTTTCCTGCTATAATAATTGAACAGGCGACACGTATGTGAATTAATTTACAAAGTAGCGCTTTGCTTTTCTGTTCTTTCTTTGGAAACCTTTTCCTAGCTGTACAGTGCGATATATCACTTTTCAGTTTTCCTGTATTCCTAATTGGCCGAGCGACACACATGTGATTCCGTTTAAAAGTAGTGATTTCCTTTTCTGTTCTTTCGTTGGAAACTTGTTCCTGTGATGTACAGTGCAATATATCACTTTTCAGTTTTCCTGTATTGCTACTTGAGCGAGAGACACACATGTGATTCAGTTTGCAATGTAGTGCTTGGCCTTTATGTTCTTTTGTTGGAAACTTGTTCCTGTTCCTGTTAGGAACAAGTTAGGGTTAGGGTTAGGGTTAGGGTTAGGGTTAGGGTTAGTGTTAGGGTAGGGTTAGGGTTAGGGTTAGGGTTAGGGTTAGGGGTTAGGGTTTGGGTTAGGTTTTAGGGTTAGGGTTAGGGTTATATCACTTTTCAGTTTTCCTGTTATAATAGTTGAACAGGCGACACATATATAAATTAGTTTACAAAGTTGTGCTTTGTGTTTCTGTTCTTTCGATGGAAACTTGTTTCTCTGCTGTACATTGCGAGATAACACTTTTCAGTTTTCCTGTATTCCTAATTGCGCGAGCGACACACATGTGATTCCGTTTAAAAGTAGTGCTTTGCTTTTCTGTTATTTCGTCGGAAACTTGTTCTTGTGCTGTACAGAGCGTTTTATTACTGTTCAGTTTTCCTGTTATAATAATTGAACAGGCGACACGTATGTGAATTAGTTTACAAAGTAGTGCTTTGCTATTCTGTTCTTTCTTTGGAAACCTTTTCCTAGCTGTACAGTGCGATATATCACTTTTCAGTTTTCCTGTATTCCTAATTGGCCGAGCGACACACATGTGATTCCGTTTAAAAGTAGTGATTTCCTTTTCTGTTCTTTCGTTGGAAACTTGTTCCTGTGATGTACAGTGCAATATATCACTTTTCAGTTTTCCTGTATTGCTACTTGAGCGAGAGACACACATGTGATTCAGTTTACAATGTAGTGCTTGGCCTTTATGTTCTTTTGTTGGAAACTTGTTTCTGTTCCTATTAGGAACAAGGTAGGTTTAGGGTTAGGGTTAGGGTTAGGGTTAGTGTTAGGGTAAGGGTTAGGGTAGGGTTAGGGTTAGGGTTAGGGTTAGGGTTAGGGTTAGGGTAGGGTTAGGGTTAGGTTTTAGGGTTAGGGTTAGGGTTATATCACTTTTCAGTTTTCCTGTTATAATAGTTGAACAGGCGACACATATATAAATTAGTTTACAAAGTTGTGCTTTGTGTTTCTGTTCTTTCGATGGAAACTTGTTTCTCTGCTGTACATTGCGACATAACACTTTTCAGTTTTCCTGTATTCCTAATTGCGCGAGCGACACACATGTGATTCCGTTTAAAAGTAGTGCTTTGCTTTTCTGTTATTTCGTCGGAAACTTGTTCTTGTGCTGTACAGTGCGATATAACACTTTTCAGTTTTCCTGTATTCCTAATGGAACGAGCGACACACATGTGATCTAGTTTACAAATTAGTGCTTTGCTTTTCTCTTCTTTCATTTGAAACTTGTTCCTGTGCTGTACAGTGCGTTATATCACTTTTCAGTTTTCCTGTTATAATAATTGAACAGGCGACACGTATGTGAATTAGTTTACAAAGTAGTGCTTTGCTTTTCTGTTCTTTCCTTAAAAACTTGTTCCTGTGCTGTACACCGTCTTAGATCACTTTTCAGTTTTCCGGTTATCATAATTGACCAGGCGACACATATGTGAATTAGTTTACAAAGTAGTGCTTTGCTTTTCTGTTCTTTCTTTGGAAACGTTTTCCTAGCTGTACAGTGCGATATATCACTTTTCAGTTTTCCTGTATTCCTAATTGGCCGAGCGACACACATGTGATTCCGTTTAAAAGTAGTGCTTTGCTTTTCCGTTCTTTCGTTGGAAACTTGTTCCTGTGATGTACAGTGCAATATATCACACTTTTCAGTTTTCCTGTATTCCTACTTGAGCGAGCGACACACATGTGATTCAGTTTACAATGTAGTGCTTGGCCTTTATGTTCTTTTGTTGGAACCTTGTTCCTGTTAGGAACAAGTTAGGGTTAGGGTTAGGGTTAAGGTTAGGGTTAGGGTTAGGGTTAGGGTAGGGTTAGGGTTAGGGTTAGGGTTAGGGTTAGGGTAGGGTTAGGGTTAGGTTTTAGGGTTAGGGTTATGGTTAGGGTTATATCACTTTTCAGTTTTCCTGTTATAATAGTTGAACAGGCGACACGTATGTGAACTAGTTTACAAAGTAGTGCTTTGCTGTTATGTTCTTTCTTTGGAAACGTTTTCCTACTATACCGTGCGATATATCACTTTTCAGTTTTCCTGTATTCCTAATTGGCCGAGCGACACACATGTGATTCCGTTTAAAAGTAGTGATTTCCTTTTCTGTTCTTTCGTTGGAAACTTGTTCCTGTGATGTACAGTGCAATATATCCCTTTTCAGTTTTCCTGTATTGCTACTTGAGCGAGAGACACACATGTGATTCAGTTTACAATGTAGTGCTTGGCCTTTATGTTCTTTTGTTGGAAACTTGTTCCTGTTCCTGGTAGGAACAAGTTAGGGTTAGGGTAGGGTTAGGGTTAGGGTTAGGGTTAGGGTTAGGGTTAGGGGTTAGGGTTAGGGTTAGGTTTTAGGGTTAGGGTTAGGGTTATATCACTTTTCAGTTTTCCTGTTATAATAGTTGAACAGGCGACACATATATAAATTAGTTTACAAAGTTGTGCTTTGTGTTTCTGTTCTTTCGATGGAAATTGTTTCTCTGCTGTACATTGCGAGATAACACTTTTCAGTTTTCCTGTATTCCTAATTGTTCGAGCGACACACATGTGATTCCGTTTAAAAGTAGTGCTTTGCTTTTCTGTTATTTCGTCGGAAACTTGTTCTTGTGCTGTACAGTGCGATATATCACTTTTCAGTTTTCCTGTATTCCTAATGGAACGAGCGACACACATGTGATTTAGTTTACAAATTAGTGCTTTCCTTTTCTGTTCTGTCATTTGAAACTTGTTCCTGTGCTGTACAGTGCGTTTTATTACTGTTCAGTTTTCCTGTTATAATAATTGTACAGGTGACACGTATGTGAATTAGTTTACAAAGTAGTATTTTGCTTTTCTGTTCTTTCTTTGGAAACGTTTTCCTACTATACAGTGCGATATATCACTTTTCAGTTTTCCTGTATTCCTAATTGACCGAGCGAAACACATGTGATTCCGTTTAAAAGTAGTGCTTTGCTTTTCTGTTCTTTCGTTGGAAACTTGTTCCTGTGATGTACAGTGCAATATATCACTTTTCAGTTTTCCTGTATTCCTACTTGAACGAGAGACACACATGTTATTCAGTTTACAATGTAGTGCTTGGCCTTTATGTTCTTTTGTTGGAAACTTGTTCCTGTTCCTGTTAGGAACAAGTTAGGGTTAGTGTTAGGGTTAGAGTTAGGGTTAGGGTTAGGGTAGGGTTAGGGTTAGGGTTAGGGTTATGGTAGGGTTAGGGTTAGGGTTAGGGTTAGGGTTAGGGGTTAGGGTTAGGGTTAGGATTTAGGGTTAGGGTTAGGGTTATATCACTTTTCAGTTTTCCTGTTATAATAGTTGAACAGGCGACACATATATAAATTAGTTTACAAAGTTGTGCTTTGTGTTTCTGTTCTTTCGATGGAAACTTGTTTCTCTGTTGTACATTGCGACATAACACTTTTCAGTTTACCTGTATTCCTAATTGCGCGAGCGACACACATGTGATTCCGTTTAAAAGTAGTGCTTTGCTTTTCTGTTATTTCGTCGGAAACTTGTTCTTGTGCTGTACAGTGCGATATAACACTTTTCAGTTTTCCTGTATTCCTAATGGAACGTGCGACACACATGTGATTTAGTTTACAAATTAGTGCTTTGCTTTTCTGTTCTTTCATTTGAAACTTGTTCCTGTGCTGTACAGTGCTTTTTATTACTTTTCAGTTTTCCTGTTATAATAATTGAACAGGCGACACGTATGTGAATTAGTTTACAAAGTAGTGCTTTGCTTTTCTGTTCTTTCTTTGGAAACCTTTTCCTAGCTGTACAGTGCGATATATCACTTTTCAGTTTTCCTGTATTCCTAATTTGTCGAGCGACACACATGTGATTCCTTTTAAAAGTAGTGCTTTCCTTTTCTGTTCTTTCGTTGGAAACTTGTTCCTGTGATGTACAGTGCAATATATCACTTTTCAGTTTTCCTGTATTGCTACTTGAGCGAGAGACACACATGTGATTCAGTTTACAATGTAGTACTTGGCCTTTATGTTCTTTTGTTGGAAAATTGTTCCTGTTCCTGTTAGGAACAAGTTAGGGTTAGGGTTAGGGTTAGGGTTAGAGTTAGTGTTAGGGTAGGGTTAGGGTTAGGTTTAGGGTTAGGGTAGGGTTAGGGTTAGGGTTAGGGTTAGGGTTAGGGGTTAGGGTTAGGCTTAGGTTTTAGGGTTAGGGTTAGGGTTATATCACTTTTCAGTTTTCCTGTTATAATAGTTGAACAGGCGACACATATATAAATTAGTTTACAAAGTTGTGCTTTGTGTTTCTGTTCTTTCGATGGAAACTTGTTTCTCTGCTGTACATTGCGACATAACACTTTTCAGTTTACCTGTATTCCTAATTGCGCGAGCGACACACATGTGATTCCGTTTAAGAGTAGTGCTTTGCTTTTCTGTTATTTCGTCGGAAACTTGTTCTTGTGCTGTACAGTGCGATATAACACTTTTCAGTTTTCCTGTATTCCTAATGGAACGAGCGACACACATGTGATTTAGTTTACAAATTAGTGCTTTGATTTTCTGTTCTTTCATTTGAAACTTTTTCCTGTGCTGTACAGTGCGTTATATCACTTTTCAGTTTTCCTGTTATAATAATTGAACAGGCGACACGTATGTGAATTAGTTTACAAAGTAGTGCTTTGCTTTTCTGTTCTTTCCTTGTAAACTTGTTACTGTGAAGTACACGGCCTTAGATCACTTTTCAGTTTTCCGGTTATAATAAATGACCAGGCGGCACGTATGTGAATTAGTTTACAAAGTAGTGCTTTGCTTTTCTGTTCTTTCGTTGGAAACTTGTTCCTGAGCTGTACAGTGCGATATATCACTTTTCAGTTTTCCTGTATTCCTAATTGAGCAAGCGACACACATGTGATTTAGTTTACAAAGTAGTGTTTTGCGTTTCTGTTCTTTTTTTGGAAACTTGTTTCTGTGCTGTACAGTGTGATATGTCAGTTTTCAGGTTGCCTGTTATAATAATTGAATGGGCGACACGTATGTGATTTAGTTTACAAAGTAGTGCTTTGCTTTTCTGTTCTTTCCTTAAAAACTTGTTCCTGTGCTGTACACCGTCTTAGATCACTTTTCAGTTTTCCGGTTATAATAATTGACCAGGCGAAACGTATTTGAATTAGTTTACAAAGTAGTGCTTTGCTTTTCTGTTCTTTCTTTGGAAACGTTTTCCTAGCTGTACAGTGCGATATATCACATTTCAGTTTTCCTGTATTCCTAATGGAACGAGCGACACACATGTGATTTAGTTTACAAATTAGTGCTTTGCTTTTCTGTTCTTTCATTTGAAACTTGTTCCTGTGCTGTACAGTGCGTTTTATTAGTGTTCAGTTTTCCTGTTATAATAATTGAACAGGCGACACGTATGTGAATTAGTTTACAAAGTAGTGCTTTGCTTTTCTGTTCTTTCTTTGGAAACCTTTTCCTAGCTGTACATTGCGATATATCATTTTCAGTTTTCCTGTATTCCTAATTGGCCGAGCGACACACATGTGATTCCATTTAAAAGTAGTGCTTTCCTTTTCTGTTCTTTTGTTGGAAACTTGTTCCTGTGATGTACAGTGCAATATATCACTTTTCAGTTTTCCTGTATTGCTACTTGAGCGAGAGACACACATGTGATTCAGTTTACAATGTAGTGCTTGGCCTTTATGTTCTTTTGTTGGAAACTTGTTCCTGTTCCTGTTAGGAACAAGTTAGGGTTAGGGTTAGGGTTAGGGTTAGGGTTAGGGTTAGGGTTAGGGTAGGGTTAGGGTTAGGGTTAGGGTTAGGGTAGGGTTAGGGTTAGGGTTAGGGTTAGGGTTAGGGTTAGGGGTTACGGTTAGGGTTAGGGTTAGGGTTATATCACTTTTCAGTTTTCCTGTTAAAATAGTTGAACAGGCGACACATATATAAATTAGTTTACAAAGTTGTGCTTTGTGTTTCTGTTCTTTCGATGGAAACTTGTTTCTCTGCTGTACATTGCGACATAACACTTTTCAGTTTACCTGTCTTCCTAACTGCACGAGCGACACACATGTGATTCCGTTTAAAAGTAGTGCTTTGCTTTTCTGTTCTTTCATCGGAAACTTGTTCTTGTGCTGTACATTGCGATTTAACACTTTTCAGTTTTCCTGTATTCCTAATGGATCTAGCGACACACATGTGATTTGGTTTACAAATTAGTTCTTTGCTTTTCTGTTCTTTCATTTGAAACTTGTTCCTGTGCTGTACAGTGCGTTTTATTACTTTTCAGTTTTCCTATTATAATAATTGAACAGGCGACACGTATGTGAATTAGTTTACAAAATAGTGCTTTGCTTTTCTGTTCTTTCTTTGGAAACCTTTTCCTAGCTGTACAGTGCGATATATTACTTTTCAGTTTTCCTGTATTCCTAATTGGCCGAGCGACACACATGTGATTCCGTTTAAAAGTAGTGCTTTCCTTTTCTGTTCTTTCGTTGGAATCTTGTTCCTGTGATGTACAGTGCAATATATCACTTTTCAGTTTTCCTGTATTGCTACTTGAGCGAGAGACACACATGTGATTCAGTTTACAATGTAGTGCTTGGCCTTTATGTTCTTTTGTTGGAAACTTGTTCCTGTTCCTGTTAGGAACAAGTTAGGGTTAGGGTTAGGGTTAGGGTTAGGGTTAGGGTTAGGGTTAGGGTTAGGATTAGTGTTAGGGTAGGGTTAGGGTTAGGGTTAGGGTTAGGGTAGGGTTAGGGTTAGGGTTACGGTTAGGGGTTAGGGTTAGGTTTAGGTTTTAGGGTTAGGGTTAGGGTTATGTAACTTTTCAGTTTTCCTGTTAAAATAGTTGAACAGGCGACACATATATAAATTAGTTTACAAAGTTGTGCTTTGTGTTTCTGTTCTTTCGATGGAAACTTGTTTCTCTGCTGTACTTTGCGAGATAACACTTTTCAGTTTTCCTGTATTCCTAATTGAGCGAGCGACACACATGTGATTCCGTTTAAAAGTAGTGCTTTGCTTTTCTGTTATTTCGTCGGAAACTTGTTCTTGTGCTGTACAGTGCGATATAACACTTTTCAGTTTTCCTGTATTCCTAATGGAACGAGCGACACACATGTGATTTAGTTTACAAATTAGTGCTTTGATTTTCTGTTCTTTCATTTGAAACTTTTTCCTGTGCTGTACAGTGCGTTATATCACTTTTCAGTTTTCCTGTTATAATAATTGAACAGGCGACACGTATGTGAATTAGTTTACAAAGTAGTGCTTTGCTTTTCTGTTCTTTCCTTGTAAACTTGTTACTGTGAAGTACACGGCCTTAGATCACTTTTCAGTTTTCCGGTTATAATAAATGACCAGGCGGCACGTATGTGAATTAGTTTACAAAGTAGTGCTTTGCTTTTCTGTTCTTTCGTTGGAAACTTGTTCCTGAGCTGTACAGTGCGATATATCACTTTTCAGTTTTCCTGTATTCCTAATTGAGCAAGCGACACACATGTGATTTAGTTTACAAAGTAGTGTTTTGCGTTTCTGTTCTTTTTTTGGAAACTTGTTTCTGTGCTGTACAGTGTGATATGTCAGTTTTCAGGTTGCCTGTTATAATAATTGAATGGGCGACACGTATGTGATTTAGTTTACAAAGTAGTGCTTTGCTTTTCTGTTCTTTCCTTAAAAACTTGTTCCTGTGCTGTACACCGTCTTAGATCACTTTTCAGTTTTCCGGTTATAATAATTGACCAGGCGAAACGTATTTGAATTAGTTTACAAAGTAGTGCTTTGCTTTTCTGTTCTTTCTTTGGAAACGTTTTCCTAGCTGTACAGTGCGATATATCACATTTCAGTTTTCCTGTATTCCTAATGGAACGAGCGACACACATGTGATTTAGTTTACAAATTAGTGCTTTGCTTTTCTGTTCTTTCATTTGAAACTTGTTCCTGTGCTGTACAGTGCGTTTTATTAGTGTTCAGTTTTCCTGTTATAATAATTGAACAGGCGACACGTATGTGAATTAGTTTACAAAGTAGTGCTTTGCTTTTCTGTTCTTTCTTTGGAAACCTTTTCCTAGCTGTACATTGCGATATATCATTTTCAGTTTTCCTGTATTCCTAATTGGCCGAGCGACACACATGTGATTCCATTTAAAAGTAGTGCTTTCCTTTTCTGTTCTTTTGTTGGAAACTTGTTCCTGTGATGTACAGTGCAATATATCACTTTTCAGTTTTCCTGTATTGCTACTTGAGCGAGAGACACACATGTGATTCAGTTTACAATGTAGTGCTTGGCCTTTATGTTCTTTTGTTGGAAACTTGTTCCTGTTCCTGTTAGGAACAAGTTAGGGTTAGGGTTAGGGTTAGGGTTAGGGTTAGGGTTAGGGTTAGGGTAGGGTTAGGGTTAGGGTTAGGGTTAGGGTAGGGTTAGGGTTAGGGTTAGGGTTAGGGTTAGGGTTAGGGGTTACGGTTAGGGTTAGGGTTAGGGTTATATCACTTTTCAGTTTTCCTGTTAAAATAGTTGAACAGGCGACACATATATAAATTAGTTTACAAAGTTGTGCTTTGTGTTTCTGTTCTTTCGATGGAAACTTGTTTCTCTGCTGTACATTGCGACATAACACTTTTCAGTTTACCTGTCTTCCTAACTGCACGAGCGACACACATGTGATTCCGTTTAAAAGTAGTGCTTTGCTTTTCTGTTCTTTCATCGGAAACTTGTTCTTGTGCTGTACATTGCGATTTAACACTTTTCAGTTTTCCTGTATTCCTAATGGATCTAGCGACACACATGTGATTTGGTTTACAAATTAGTTCTTTGCTTTTCTGTTCTTTCATTTGAAACTTGTTCCTGTGCTGTACAGTGCGTTTTATTACTTTTCAGTTTTCCTATTATAATAATTGAACAGGCGACACGTATGTGAATTAGTTTACAAAATAGTGCTTTGCTTTTCTGTTCTTTCTTTGGAAACCTTTTCCTAGCTGTACAGTGCGATATATTACTTTTCAGTTTTCCTGTATTCCTAATTGGCCGAGCGACACACATGTGATTCCGTTTAAAAGTAGTGCTTTCCTTTTCTGTTCTTTCGTTGGAATCTTGTTCCTGTGATGTACAGTGCAATATATCACTTTTCAGTTTTCCTGTATTGCTACTTGAGCGAGAGACACACATGTGATTCAGTTTACAATGTAGTGCTTGGCCTTTATGTTCTTTTGTTGGAAACTTGTTCCTGTTCCTGTTAGGAACAAGTTAGGGTTAGGGTTAGGGTTAGGGTTAGGGTTAGGGTTAGGGTTAGGATTAGTGTTAGGGTAGGGTTAGGGTTAGGGTTAGGGTTAGGGTAGGGTTAGGGTTAGGGTTACGGTTAGGGGTTAGGGTTAGGTTTAGGTTTTAGGGTTAGGGTTAGGGTTATGTAACTTTTCAGTTTTCCTGTTAAAATAGTTGAACAGGCGACACATATATAAATTAGTTTACAAAGTTGTGCTTTGTGTTTCTGTTCTTTCGATGGAAACTTGTTTCTCTGCTGTACTTTGCGAGATAACACTTTTCAGTTTTCCTGTATTCCTAATTGAGCGAGCGACACACATGTGATTCCGTTTAAAAGTAGTGCTTTGCTTTTCTGTTATTTCATCGGAAACTTGTTCTTGTGCTGTACAGTGCGATATAACACTTTTCAGTTTTCCTGTATTCCTAATGGAACGAGCGACACACATGTGATTTAGTTTACAAATTAGTGCTTTGCTTTTCGTTCTTTCATTTGAAACTTGTTCCTGTGCTGTACAGTGCGTTATATCACTTTTCAGTTTTCCTGTTATAATAATTGAACAGGCGACACTTATGTGAATTAGTTTACAAAGTAGTGCTTTGCTTTTCTGTTCTTTCCTTAAAAACTTGTTCCTGTGCTGTACACCGTCTTAGATCACTTTTCAGTTTTCCGGTTATAATAATTGAACAGGCGACACATATGTGAATTATTTTACAAAGTAGTGCTTTGCTTTTCTGTTCTTTCTTTGGAAACGTTTTCCTAGCTGTACAGTGCGATATATCACTTTTCAGTTTTCCTGTATTCCTAATTGGCCGAGCGACACACATGTGATTCCGTTTAAAAGTAGTGATTTCCTTTTCTGTTCTTTCGTTGGAAACTTGTTCCTGTGATGTACAGTGCAATATATCACTTTTCAGTTTTCCTGTATTGCTACTTGAGCGAGAGACACACATGTGATTCAGTTTACAATGTAGTGCTTGGCCTTTATGTTCTTTTGTTGGAAACTTGTTCCTGTTCATGTTAGGAACAAGTTAGGGTTAGGGTTAGGGTTAGGGTTAGGGTTAGGGTTAGGGTTAGGGTTAGGGTTAGTGTTAGGGTAGTGTTAGGGTTAAGGTTAGGGTTAGGGTAGGGTTAGGGTTAGGGTTAGGGTTAGGGTTACGGGTTAGGGTTAGGGTTAGGTTTTAGGGTTAGGGTTAGGGTTATATCACTTTTCAGTTTTCCTGTTATAATAGTTGAACAGGAGACACATATATGAATTAGTTTACAAAGTTGTGCTTTGTGTTTCTGTTCTTTCGATGGAAACTTGTTTCTCTGCTGTACATTGCGACATAACACTTTTCAGTTTACCTGTATTCCTAATTGCAGGAGCGACACACATGTGATTCCGTTTAAAAGTAGTGCTTTGCTTTTCTGTTATTTCGTCGGAAACTTGTTCTTGTGCTCTACAATGCGATATAACACTTTTCAGTTTTCCTGTATTCCTAATGGAACGAGCGACACACATGTGATTTAGTTTACAAATTAGTGCTTTGCTTTTCTGTTCTTTCATTTGAAACTTGTTCCTGTGCTGTACAGTGCTTTTTATTACTTTTCAGTTTTCCTGTTATAATAATTGAACAGGCTACACGTATGTGAATTAGTTTACAAAGTAGTGCTTTGCTTTTCTGTTCTTTCTTTGGAAACCTTTTCCTAGCTGTACAGTGCGATATATCACTTTTCAGTTTTCCTGTATTCCTAATTGGTCGAGCGACACACATGTGATTCCTTTTAAAAGTAGTGCTTTCCTTTTCTGTTCTTTCGTTGGAAACTTGTTCCTGTGATGTACAGTGCAATATATCACTTTTCAGTTTTCCTGTATTGCTACTTGAGCGAGAGACACACATGTGATTCAGTTTACAATGTAGTGCTTGGCCTTTATGTTCTTTTCTTGGAAACTTGTTCCTGTTCCTGTTAGGAACAAGTTAGGGTTAGGGTTAGGGTTAGGGTTAGGTTTAGGGTTAGTGTTAGGGTAGGGTTAGGGTTAGGGTTAGGGTTAGGGTTAGGGTAGGGTTAGGTTTAGGGTTAGGGTTAGGGTTAGGGTTAGGGGTTAGGGTTAGGGTTAGGTTTTAGGGTTAGGGTTAGGGTTATATCACTTTTCAGTTTTCCTGTTATAATAGTTGAACAGGCGACACATATATAAATTAGTTTACAAAGTTGTGCTTTGTGTTTCTGTTCTTTCAATGGAAACTTGTTTCTCTGCTGTACATTGCGAGATAACACTTTTCAGTTTTCCTGTATTCCTAATTGCGCGAGCGACACACATGTGATTGCATTTAAAAGTAGTGCTTTGCTTTTCTGTTATTTCGTCGGAAACTTGTTCTTGTGCTGTACAGTGCGATATAACACTTTTCAGTTTTCCTGTATTCCTAATGGAACGAGCGACACACATGTGATTTAGTTTACAAATTAGTGCTTTGAATTTCTGTTCTTTCATTTGAAACTTTTTCCTGTGCTGTACAGTGCGTTATATCACTTTTCAGTTTTCCTGTTATAATAATTGAACAGGCGACACGTATGTGAATTAGTTTACAAAGTAGTGCTTTGCTTTTCTATTCTTTCCTTGTAAACTTGTTACTGTGAAGTACACGGCCTTAGATCACTTTTCAGTTTTCCGGTAATAATAAATGACCAGGTGGCACGTATGTGAATCAGTTTACAAAGTAGTGCTTTGCTTTTCTGTTCTTTCGTTGGAAACTTGTTCCTGAACTGTACAGTGCGATATATCACTTTTCAGTTTTCCTGTATTCCTAATGGAACGAGCGACACACATGTGATTTAGTTTACAAAGTAGTGTTTTGCGTTTCTGTTCTTTTGTTGGAAACTTGTTTCTGTGCTGTACAGTGTGATATGTCAGTTTTCACGTTGCCTGTTTTAATAATTGAATGGGCGACACGTATGTGATTTAGTTTACAAAGTAGTGCTTTGCTTTTCTGATCTTTCTTTGGAAACGTTTTCCTAGCTGTACAGTGCGATATATCACTTTTCAGTTTTCCTGTATTCCTAATTGGCCGAGCGACACACAAGTGATTCCGTTTAAAAGTAGTGCTTTGCTTTTCTGTTCTTTCGTTGGAAACTTGTTCCTGTGATGTACAGTGCAATATATCACACTTTTCAGTTTTCCTGTATTCCTACTTGAGCGAGAGACACACATGTGATTCAGTTTACAATGTAGTGCTTGGCCTTTATGTTCTTTTGTTGGAAACTTGGTCCTGTTAGGAACAAGTTAGGGTTAGGGTTAGGGTTAGGGTTAGGGTAGGGTTAGGGTTAGGGTTGGGGTTAGGGTAGGGTTAGGGTTAGGGTTAGGGTTAGGGTCAGGGTTAGGGTTACGGTTAGGGGTTAGGGGTTAGGGTTAGGGTTAGGTTTTAGGGTTAGTGTTAGGGTTAGGGTTAGAGTAGGGTTAGGGTTATGGTTAGGGTTATATCACTTTTCAGTTTTCCTGTTATAATAGTTGAACAGGCGACACATATATAAATTAGTTTACAAAGTTGTGCTTTGTGTTTCTGTTCTTTCGATGGAAACTTGTTTCTCTGCTGTACATTGCGAGATAACACTTTTCAGTTTTCCTGTATTCCAAATTGTTCGAGCGACACACATGTGATTCCGTTTAAAAGTAGTGCTTTGCTTTTCTGTTATTTCGTCGGAAACTTGTTCTTGTGCTGTACAGTGAGATATATCACTTTTCAGTTTTCCTGTATTCCTAATGGAACGAGCGACACACATGTGATTTAGTTTACAAATTAGTGCTTTGCTTTTCTGTTCTTTCATTTGAAACTTGTTCCTGTGCTGTACACCGTCTTAGATCACTTTTCAGTTTTCCGGTTATCATAATTGACCAGGCGACACATATGTGAATTAGTTTACAAAGTAGTGCTTTGCTTTTCTGTTCTTTCTTTGGAAACGTTTTCCTAGCTGTACAGTGCGATATATCACTTTTCAGTTTTCCTGTATTCCTAATTGGCCGAGCGACACACATGTGATTCCGTTTAAAAGTAGTGCTTTGCTTTTCCGTTCTTTCGTTGGAAACTTGTTCCTGTGATGTACAGTGCAATATATCACACTTTTCAGTTTTCCTGTATTCCTACTTGAGCGAGCGACACACATGTGATTCAGTTTACAATGTAGTGCTTGGCCTTTATGTTCTTTTGTTGGAACCTTGTTCCTGTTAGGAACAAGTTAGGGTTAGGGTTAGGGTTAAGGTTAGGGTTAGGGTTAGGGTTAGGGTAGGGTTAGGGTTAGGGTTAGGGTTAGGGTAGGGTTAGGGTTAGGTTTTAGGGTTAGGGTTATGGTTAGGGTTATATCACTTTTCAGTTTTCCTGTTATAATAGTTGAACAGGCGACACGTATGTGAACTAGTTTACAAAGTAGTGCTTTGCTGTTCTGTTCTTTCTTTGGAAACGTTTTCCTACTATACCGTGCGATATATCACTTTTCAGTTTTCCTGTATTCCTAATTGGCCGAGCGACACACATGTGATTCCGTTTAAAAGTAGTGCTTTCCTTTTTTGTTCTTTCGTTGGAAACTTGTTCCTGTGATGTACAGTGCAATATATCACTTTTCAGTTTTCCTGTATTGCTACTTGAGCGAGAGACACACATGTGATTCCGTTTACAATGTAGTGCTTGGCCTTTATGTTCTTTTGTTGGAAACTTGTTCCTGTTCCTGTTAGGAACTAGTTAGGGTTAGGGTTAGGGTTAGGGTTAGGGTTAGGGTTAGGGTTAGGGTAGGGTTAGGGTTAGGGTTAGGGTTAGGGTTAGGGTAGGGTTAGGGTTAGGGTTACGGTTAGGGTTAGGGGTTAGGGTTAGGGTTAGGTTTTAGGGTTAGGGTTAGGGTTATATCACTTTTCAGTTTTCCTGTTATAATAGTTGAACAGGCGACACATATATAAATTAGTTTACAAAGTTGTGCTTTGTGTTTCTGTTCTTTCGATGGAAACATGTTTCTCTGCTCTACATTGCGAGATAACACTTTTCAGTTTTCCTGTATTCCTAATTGCGCGAGCGACACACATGTGATTCCGTTTAAAAGTAGTGCTTTGCTTTTCTGTTATTTCATCGGAAACTTGTTCTTGTGCTGTTACAGTGCGATATAACACTTTTCAGTTTTCCTGTATTCCTAATGGAACGAGCGACACACATGTGATTCAGTTTACAATGTAGTGCTTGGCCTTTATGTTCTTTTGTTGGAAACTTGTTCCTGTTAGGAACAAGTTAGGGTTAGGGTTAGGGTTAGGGTTAGGGTTAGGGTTAGGGTAGGGTTAGGGTTAGGGTTAGGGTTAGGGTAGGGTTAGGGTTACGGTTAGGGTAGGGTTAGGGTTAGGGTTAGGGTTAGGGTAGGGTTAGGGTTAGGGTTAGGGTTAGGGTTAGGGTTACGGTTAGGGGTTAGTGTTAGGGTTAGGTTTTAGGGTTAGGGTTAGGGTTATATCACTTTTCAGTTTTCCTGTTATAATAGTTGAACAGGCGACACATATATAAATTAGTTTACAAAGTTGTGCTTTGTGTTTCTGTTCTTTCGATGGAAACATGTTTCTCTGCTGTACATTGCGAGATAGCACTTTTCAGTTTTCCACTATTCCTAATTGCGCGAGCGACACACATGTGATTCCGTTTAAAAGTAGTGCTTTGCTTTTCTGTTATTTCATCGGAAACTTGTTCTTGTGCTGTACAGTGCGATATAACACTTTTCAGTTTTCCTGTATTCCTAATGGAACGAGCGACACACATGTGACTCAGTTTACAATGTAGTGCTTGGCCTTTATGTTCTTTTGTTGGAAACTTGTTCCTGTTAGGAACAAGTTAGGGTTAGGGTTAGGGTTAGGGTTAGGGTTAGGGTTAGGGTTAGGGTTAGGGTAGGGTTAGGGTTAGGGTTAGGGTTAGGGTAGGGTTAGGGTTAGGGTTAGGGTAGGGTTAGGGTTAGGGTTAGGGTTAGGGTAGGGTTAGGGTTAGGGTTAGGGTAGGGTTAGGTTTTAGGGTTAGGGTTAGGGTTATATCACTTTTCAGTTTTCCTGTTATAATAGTTGAACAGGCGACACATATATAAATTAGTTTACAAAGTTGTGCTTTTTGTTTCTGTTCTTTCGATGGAAACATGTTTCTCTGCTGTACATTGCGAGATAACACTTTTCAGTTTTCCTGTATTCCTAATTGCGCGAGCGACACACATGTGATTCCGTTTAAAAGTAGTGCTTTGCTTTTCTGTTATTTCATCGGAAACTTGTTCTTGTGCTCTACAGTGCGATATAACACTTTTCAGTTTTCCTGTATTCCTAATGGAACGAGCGACACACATGTGATTCAGTTTACAATGTAGTGCTTGGCCTTTATGTTCTTTTGTTGGAAACTTGTTCCTGTTAGGAACAAGTTAGGGTTAGGGTTAGGGTTAGGGTTAGGGTTAGGGTTAGGGTTAGGGTTAGGGTAGGGTTAGGGTTAGGGTTACGGTTAGGGGTTAGGGTTAGGGTTAGGGTTAGGTTTTAGGGTTAGTGTTAGGGTTAGGGTTAGAGTAGGGTTAGGGTTAGGTTTTAGGGTTAGGGTTATGGTTATATCACTTTTCATTTTTCCTGTTATAATAGTTGAACAGGCGACACATATATGAATTAGTTTACAAAGTAGTGCTTTGCTTTTCTGTTCTTTCGTTGGAAACTTGTTCCTGTGATGTACAGTGCAATATATCACTTTTCAGTTTTCCTGTATTCCTACTTGAGCGAGAGACACACATGTTATTCAGTTTACAATGTAGTGCTTGGCCTTTATGTTCTTTTGTTGGAAACTTGTTCCTGTTCCTGTTAGGAACAAGTTAGGGTTAGGGTTTGGGTTAGGGTTAGGTTTAGGGTTAGAGTTAGGGTAGGGTTAGGGTTAGGGTTAGGGTAGGGTTAGGGTTAGGGTTAGGGTTAGAGTAGGGTTAGGGTTAGGGTTAGGGTTAGGGGTTAGGGTTAGGGTTAGGTTTTAGGGTTAGGGTTAGGGTTATATCACTTTTCAGTTTTCCTGTTATAATAGTTGAACAGGCGACACATATATAAATTAGTTTACAAAGTTGTGCTTTGTGTTTCTGTTCTTTCGATGGAAACTTGTTTCTCTGCTGTACATTGCGACATAACACTTTTCAGTTTACCTATATTCCTAATTGCGCGAGCGACACACATGTGATTCCGTTTAAAAGTAGTGCTTTGCTTTTCTGTTATTTCGTAGGAAACTTGTTCTTGCGCTGTACAGTGCGATATATCACTTTTCAGTTTTCCTGTATTCCTAATGGAACGAGCGACACACATGTGATTTAGTTTACAAATTAGTGCTTTGCTTTTCTGTTCTTTCATTTGAAACTTGTTCCTGTGCTGTACAGTGCGTTTTATTAGTGTTCAGTTTTCCTGTTATAATAATTGAACAGGCGACACATATGTGAATTAGTTTACAAAGTAGTGCTTTGCTTTTCTGTTCTTTCTTTGGAAACCTTTTCCTAGCTGTACAGTGCGATATATCACTTTTCAGTTTTCCTGTATTCCTACTTGGCCGAGCGACACACATGTGATTCCGTTTAAAAGTAGTGCTTTCCTTTTTTGTTCTTTCGTTGGAAACTTGTTCCTGTGATGTACAGTGCAATATATCACTTTTCAGTTTTCCTGTATTGCTACTTGAGCGAGAGACACACATGTGATTCCGTTTACAATGTAGTGCTTGGCCTTTATGTTCTTTTGTTGGAAACTTGTTCCTGTTCCTGTTAGGAACAAGTTAGGGTTAGGGTTAGGGTTAGGGTTAGTGTTAGGGTAGGGTTAGGGTTAGGGTTAGGGTTAGGGTAGGGTTAGGGTTAGGGTTAGGGTTAGGGTTAGGGGTTAGTGTTAGGGTTAGGGTTAGGGTTACGGTTAGGGGTTAGGGTTAGGGTTAGGGTTAGGTTTTAGGGTTAGTGTTAGGGTTAGGGTTAGAGTAGGGTTAGGGTTAGGTTTTAGGGTTAGGGTTATGGTTATATCACTTTTCAGTTTTCCTGTTATAATAGTTGAACAGGCGACACATATATAAATTAGTTTACAAAATTGTGCTTTGTGTTTCTGTTCTTTCGATGGAAACTTGTTTCTCTGCTGTACATTGCGAGATAACACTTTTCAGTTTTGCTGTATTCCTAATTGGCCGAGCGACACACATGTGATTCCGTTTGAACGTAGTGCTTTGCTTTTCCGTTCTTTCGTTGGAAACTTGTTCCTGTGATGTACAGTGCAATATATCACACTTTTCAGTTTTCCTGTATTCCTACTTGAGCGAGCGAAACACATGTGATTCAGTTTACAATGTAGTGCTTGGCCTTTATGTTCTTTTGTTGGAAACTTGTTCCTGTTAGGAACAAGTTAGGGTTAGGGTTAGGGTTAGGGTTAGGGTTAGGGTTAGGGTTAGGGTAGGGTTAGGGTTAGGGTTAGGGTTAGGGTTAGGGTAGGGTTAGGGTTAGGGTTAGGGTAGGGTTAGGGTTAGGGTTAGGGTTAGGGTAGGGTTAGGGTTAGGGTTAGGGTTAGGGTTAGGGGTTAGTGTTAGGGTTAGGTTTTAGGGTTAGGGTTAGGGTTATATCACTTTTCAGTTTTCCTGTTATAATAGTTGAACAGGCGACACGTATATAAATTAGTTTACAAAGTTGTGCTTTGTGTTTCTGTTCTTTCGATGGAAACTTGTTTCTCTGCTGTACATTGCGAGATAACACTTTTCACTTTTCCTGTATTCCTAATTGTGCGAGCGACACACATGTGATTCCGTTTAAAAGTAGTGCTTTGCTTTTCTGTTATTTCGTCGGAAACTTGTTCTTGTGCTGTACAGTGCGATATAACACTTTTCAGTTTTCCTGTATTCCTAATGGAACGAGCGACACACATGTGATTTAGTTTACAAATTAGTGCTTTGCTTTTCTGTTCTTTCATTTGAAACTTGTTCCTGTGCTGTACAGTGCGTTATATCACTTTTCAGTTTTCCTGTTATAATAATTGAACAGGCGACACGTATGTGAATTAGTTTACAAAGTAGTGCTTTGCTTTTCTGTTCTTTCCTTAAAAACTTGTTCCTGTGCTGTACACCGTCTTAGATCACTTTTCAGTTTTCTGGTTATAATAATTGACCAGGCGACACATATGTGAATTAGTTTACAAAGTAGTGCTTTGCTTTTCTGTTCTTTCTTTGGAAACCTTTTCCTAGCTGTACAGTGCAATATATCACTTTTCAGTTTTCCTGTATTCCTAATTGGCCGAGCGAAACACATGTGATTCCGTTTGAACGTAGTGCTTTGCTTTTCCGTTCTTTCGTTGGAAACTTGTTCTTGTGATGTACAGTGCAATATATCACACTTTTCAGTTTTCCTGTACTCCTACTTGAGCGAGCGACACACATGTGATTCATTTTACAATGTAGTGCTTGGCCTTTATGTTCTTTTGTTGGAAACTTGTTCCTGTTAGGAACAAGTTAGGGTTAGGGTTAGGGTTAGGGTTAGGGTTAGGGTTAGGGTTAGGGTAGGGTTAGGGTTAGGGTTAGGGTTAGGGTAGGGTTAGGGTTAGGGTTAGGGTATGGTTAGGGTTAGGGTTTGGGTTAGGGTAGGGTTAGGGTTAGGGTTAGGGTTAGGGTTAGGGGTTAGTGTTAGGGTTAGGTTTTAGGGTTAGGGTTAGGGTTATATCACTTTTCAGTTTTCCTGTTATAATAGTTGAATAGGCGACACATATATAAATTAGTTTACAAAGTTGTGCTTTGTGTTTCTGTTCTTTCGATGGAAACTTGTTTCTCTGCTGTACATTGCGAGATAACACTTTTCAGTTTTCCTGTATTCCTAATTGCGCGAGCGACACACATGTGATTCCGTTTAAAAGTAGTGCTTTGCTTTTCTGTTATTTCGTCGGAAACTTGTTCTTGCGCTGTACAGTGCGATATATCACTTTTCAGTTTTCCTGTATTCCTAATGGAACGAGCGACACACATGTGATTTAGTTTACAAATTAGTGCTTTGCTTTTCTGTTCTTTCATTTGAAACTTGTTCCTGTGCTGTACAGTGCGTTTTATTACTGTTCAGTTTTCCTGTTATAATAATTGAACAGGCGACACGTATGTGAATTAGTTTACAAAGTAGTGCTTTGCTATTCTGTTCTTTCTTTGGAAACCTTTTCCTAGCTGTACAGTGCGATATATCACTTTTCAGTTTTCCTGTATTCCTAATTGGCCGAGCGACACACATGTGATTCCGTTTAAAAGTAGTGCTTTCCTTTTCTGTTCTTTCGTTGGAAACTTGTTCCTGTGATGTACAGTGCAATATATCACTTTTCAGTTTTCCTGTATTGCTACTTGAGCGAGAGACACACATGTGATTCAGTTTACAATGTACTGCTTGGCCTTTATGTTCTTTTGTTGGAAACTTGTTCCTGTTCCTGTTAGGAACTAGTTAGGGTTAGGGTTAGGGTTAGGGTTAGGGTTAGGGTAGGGTTAGGGTTAGGGTTAGGGTTAGGGTTAGGGTAGGGTTAGGGTTAGGGTTACGGTTAGGGTTAGGGGTTAGGGTTAGGGTTAGGTTTTAGGGTTAGGGTTAGGGTTATATCACTTTTCAGTTTTCCTGTTATAATAGTTGAACAGGCGACACATATATAAATTAGTTTACAAAGTTGTGCTTTGTGTTTCTGTTCTTTCGATGGAAACATGTTTCTCTGCTGTACATTGCGAGATAACCCTTTTCAGTTTTCCTGTATTCCTAATTGCGCGAGCGACACACATGTGATTCCGTTTAAAAGTAGTGCTTTGCTTTTCTGATATTTCATCGGAAACTTGTTCTTGTGCTGTTACAGTGCGATATAACACTTTTCAGTTTTCCTGTATTCCTAATGGAACGAGCGACACACATGTGATTCAGTTTACAATGTAGTGCTTGGCCTTTATGTTCTTTTGTTGGAAACTTGTTCCTGTTAGGAACAAGTTAGGGTTAGGGTTAGGGTTAGGGTTAGGGTTAGGGTAGGGTTAGGGTTAGGGTTAGGGTTAGGGTAGGGTTAGGGTTAGGGTTAGGGTAGGGTTAGGGTTAGGGTTAGGGTTAGGGGTTAGTGTTAGGGTTAGGTTTTAGGGTTAGGGTTAGGGTTATATCACTTTTCAGTTTTCCTGTTATAATAGTTGAACAGGCGACACATATATAAATTAGTTTACAAAGTTGTGCTTTGTGTTTCTGTTCTTTCGATGGAAACATGTTTCTCTGCTGTACATTGTGAGATAACACTTTTCAGTTTTCCTGTATTCCTAATGGAACGAGCGACACACATGTGATTCAGTTTACAATGTAGTGCTTGGCCTTTATGTTCTTTTGTTGGAAACTTGTTCCTGTTAGGAACAAGTTAGGGTTAGGGTTAGGGTTAGGGTTAGGGTTAGGGTTAGGGTTAGGGTAGGGTTAGGGTTAGGGTTACGGTTAGGGGTTAAGGTTAGGGTTAGGGTTAGGTTTTAGGGTTAGTGTTAGGGTTAGGGTTAGAGTAGGGTTTGGGTTAGGTTTTAGGGTTAGGGTTATGGTTATATCACTTTTCAGTTTTCCTGTTATAATAGTTGAACAGGCGACACATATATAAATTAGTTTACAAAGTTGTGCTTTGTGTTTCTGTTCTTTCGATGGAAACTTGTTTCTCTGCTGTACATTGCGAGATAACACTTTTCAGTTTTGCTGTATTCCAAATTGTTCGAGCGACACACATGTGATTCCGTTTAAAAGTAGTGCTTTGCTTTTCTGTTATTTCGTCGGAAACTTGTTCTTGTGCTGTACAGTGCGATATATCACTTTTCAGTTTTCCTGTATTCCTAATGGAACGAGCGACACACATGTGATTCAGTTTACAATGTAGTGCTTGGCCTTTATGTTCTTTTGTTGGAAACTTGTTCCTGTTAGGAACAAGTTAGGGTTAGGGTTAGGGTTAGGGTTAGTGTTAGGGTTAGGGTAGGGTTATGGTTAGGGTTAGGGTTAGGGGTTAGGGTTAGGGTTATGTTTTAGGGTTAGGGTTAGGGTTATATCACTTTTCAGTTTTCCTGTTATAATAGTTGAACAGGCGACACATATATAAATTAGTTTACAAAGTTGTGCTTTGTGTTTCTGTTCTTTCGATGGAAACTTGTTTCTCTGCTGTACATTGCGACATAACACTTTTCAGTTTACCTATATTCCTAATTGCGCGAGCGACACACATGTGATTCCGTTTAAAAGTAGTGCTTTGCTTTTCTGTTATTTCGTCGGAAACTTGTTCTTGCGCTGTACAGTGCGATATATCACTTTTCAGTTTTCCTGTATTCCTAATGGAACGAGCGACACACATGTGATTTAGTTTACAAATTAGTGCTTTGCTTTTCTGTTCTTTCATTTGAAACTTGTTCCTGTGCTGTACAGTGCGTTTTATTAGTGTTCAGTTTTTTTGTAATAATTATTGAACAGGCGACACATATGTGAATTAGTTTACAAAGTAGTGCTTTGCTTTTCTGTTCTTTCTTTGGAAACCTTTTCCTAGCTGTACAGTGCGATATATCACTTTTCAGTTTTCCTGTATTCCTACTTGGCCGAGCGACACACATGTGATTCCGTTTAAAAGTAGTGCTTTCCTTTTTTGTTCTTTCGTTGGAAACTTGTTCCTGTGATGTACAGTGCAATATATCACTTTTCAGTTTTCCTGTATTGCTACTTGAGCGAGAGACACACATGTGATTCCGTTTACAATGTAGTGCTTGGCCTTTATGTTCTTTTGTTGGAAACTTGTTCCTGTTCCTGTTAGGAACAAGTTAGGGTTAGGGTTAGGGTTAGGGTTAGTGTTAGGGTAGGGTTAGGGTTAGGGTTAGGGTTAGGGTAGGGTTAGGGTTAGGGTTAGGGTTAGGGTTAGGGGTTAGTGTTAGGGTTAGGGTTAGGGTTACGGTTAGGGGTTAGGGTTAGGGTTAGGGTTAGGTTTTAGGGTTAGTGTTAGGGTTAGGGTTAGAGTAGGGTTAGGGTTAGGTTTTAGGGTTAGGGTTATGGTTATATCACTTTTCAGTTTTCCTGTTATAATAGTTGAACAGGCGACACATATATAAATTAGTTTACAAAGTTCTGCTTTGTGTTTCTGTTCTTTCGATGGAAACTTGTTTCTCTGCTGTACATTGCGAGATAACACTTTTCACTTTTCCTGTATTCCTAATTGCGCGAGCGACACACATGTGATTCCGTTTAAAAGTAGTGCTTTGCTTTTCTGTTATTTCGTCGGAAACTTGTTCTTGTGCTGTACAGTGCGATATAACACTTTTCAGTTTTCCTGTATTCCTAATGGAACGAGCGACACACATCTGATTTAGTTTACAAATTAGTGCTTTGCTTTTCTGTTCTTTCATTTGAAACTTGTTCCTGTGCTGTACAGTGCGTTATATCACTTTTCAGTTTTCCTGTTATAATAATTGAACAGGCGACACGTATGTGAATTAGTTTACAATGTAGTGCTTTGCTTTTCTGTTCTTTCCTTAAAAACTTGTTCCTGTGCTGTACACCGTCTTAGATCACTTTTCAGTTTTCTGGTTATAATAATTGACCAGGCGACACATATGTGAATTAGTTTACAAAGTAGTGCTTTGCTTTTCTGTTCTTTCTTTGTAAACCTTTTCCTAGCTGTACAGTGCAATATATCACTTTTCAGTTTTCCTGTATTCCTAATTGGCCGAGCGACACACATGTGATTCCGTTTGAACGTAGTGCTTTGCTTTTCCGTTCTTTCGTTGGAAACTTGTTCCTGTGATGTACAGTGCAATATATCACACTTTTCAGTTTTCCTGTATTCCTACTTGAGCGAGCGACACACATGTGATTCAGTTTACAATGTAGTGCTTGGCCTTTATGTTCTTTTGTTGGAAACTTGTTCCTGTTAGGAACAAGTTAGGGTTAGGGTTAGGGTTAGGGTTAGGGTTAGGGTTAGGGTAGGGTTAGGGTTAGGGTTAGGGTTAGGGTAGGGTTAGGGTTAGGGTTAGGGTAGGGTTAGGGTTAGGGTTAGGGTTAGGGTAGGGTTAGGGTTAGGGTTAGGGTTAGGGTTAGGGTTAGGGTTAGGGGTTAGTGTTAGGGTTAGGTTTTAGGGTTAGGGTTAGGGTTATATCACTTTTCAGTTTTCCTGTTATAATAGTTGAATAGGCGACACATATATAAATTAGTTTACAAAGTTGTGCTTTGTGTTTCTGTTCTTTCGATGGAAACTTGTTTCTCTGCTGTACATTGCGAGATAACACTTTTCAGTTTTCCTGTATTCCTAATTGCGCGAGCGACACACATGTGATTCCGTTTAAAAGTAGTGCTTTGCTTTTCTGTTATTTCGTCGGAAACTTGTTCTTGCGCTGTACAGTGCGATATATCACTTTTCAGTTTTCCTGTATTCCTAATGGAACGAGCGACACACATGTGATTTAGTTTACAAATTAGTGCTTTGCTTTTCTGTTCTTTCATTTGAAACTTGTTCCTGTGCTGTACAGTGCGTTTTGTTACTGTTCAGTTTTCCTGTTATAATAATTGAACAGGCGACACGTATGTGAATTAGTTTACAAGTAGTGCTTTGCTATTCTGTTCTTTCTTTGGAAACCTTTTCCTAGCTGTACAGTGCGATATATCACTTTTCAGTTTTCCTGTATTCCTAATTGGCCGAGCGACACACATGTGATTCCGTTTAAAAGTAGTGCTTTCCTTTTCTGTTCTTTCGTTGGAAACTTGTTCCTGTGATGTACAGTGCAATATATCACTTTTCAGTTTTCCTGTATTGCTACTTGAGCGAGAGACACACATGTGATTCAGTTTACAATGTAGTGCTTGGCCTTTATGTTCTTTTGTTGGAAACTTGTTCCTGTTCCTGTTAGGAACTAGTTAGGGTTAGGGTTAGGGTTAGGGTTAGGGTTAGGGTAGGGTTAGGGTTAGGGTTAGGGTTAGGGTTAGGGTAGGGTTAGGGTTAGGGTTACGGTTAGGGTTAGGGGTTAGGGTTAGGGTTAGGTTTTAGGGTTAGGGTTAGGGTTATATCACTTTTCAGTTTTCCTGTTATAATAGTTGAACAGGCGACACATATATAAATTAGTTTACAAAGTTGTGCTTTGTGTTTCTGTTCTTTCGATGGAAACATATTTCTCTGCTGTACATTGCGAGATAACACTTTTCAGTTTTCCTGTATTCCTAATTGCGCGAGCGACACACATGTGATTCCGTTTAAAAGTAGTGCTTTGCTTTTCTGTTATTTCATCGGAAACTTGTTCTTGTGCTGTACAGTGCGATATAACACTTTTCAGTTTTCCTGTATTCCTAATGGAACGAGCGACACACATGTGATTCAGTTTACAATGTAGTGCTTGGCCTTTATGTTCTTTTGTTGGAAACTTGTTCCTGTTAGGAACAAGTTAGGGTTAGGGTTAGGGTTAGGGTTAGGGTTAGGGTTAGGGTAGGGTTAGGGTTAGGGTTACGGTTAGGGGTTAAGGTTAGGGTTAGGGTTAGGTTTTAGGGTTAGTGTTAGGGTTAGGGTTAGAGTAGGGTTAGGGTTAGGTTTTAGGGTTAGGGTTATGGTTATATCACTTTTCAGTTTTCCTGTTATAATAGTTGAACAGGCGACACATATATAAATTAGTTTACAAAGTTGTGCTTTGTGTTTCTGTTCTTTCGATCGAAACTTGTTTCTCTGCTGTAAATTGCGAGATAACACTTTTCAGTTTTGCTGTATTCCAAATTGTTCGAGCGACACACATGTGATTCCGTTTAAAAGTATTGCTTTGCTTTTCTGTTATTTCGTCGGAAACTTGTTCTTGTGCTGTACAGTGCGATATATCACTTTTCAGTTTTCCTGTATTCCTAATGGAACGAGCGACACACATGTGATTTAGTTTACAAATTAGTGCTTTCCTTTTCTTTTCTGGCATTTGAAACTTGTTCCTGTGCTGTACAGTGCGTTTTATTACTGTTCAGTTTTCCTGTTATAATAATTGAACAGGCGACACGTATGTGAATTAGTTTACAAAGTAGTGCTTTGCTTTTCTGTTCTTTCTTTGGAAACGTTTTCGTACTATACCGTGCGATATATCACTTTTCAGTTTTCCGGTATTCCTAATTGACCGAGCGTCACACATGTGATTCCGTTTAAAAGTAGTGCTTTGCTTTTCTGTTCTTTCGTTGGAAACTTGTTCCTGTGATGTACAGTGCAATATATCACTTTTCAGTTTTCCTGTATTCCTACTTGAGCGAGAGACACACATGTTATTCAGTTTACAATGTAGTGCTTGGCCTTTATGTTCTTTTGTTGGAAACTTGTTCCTGTTCCTGTTAGGAACAAGTTAGGGTTAGGGTTAGGGTTAGGGTTAGGGTTAGGGTTAGGGTAGGGTTAGGGTTAGGGTTAGGGTTAGGGTAGGGTTAGGGTTAGGGTTAGGGTTAGGGTTAGGGTTAGGGTTAGGGTAGGGTTAGGGTTAGGGTTAGGGTTAGGGTAGGGTTAGGGTTAGGGTTAGGGTTAGGGTTAGGGTTAGGGTTAGGGTTAGGGGTTAGGGTTAGGGTTAGGTTTTAGGGTTAGGGTTAGGGTTATATCACTTTTCAGTTTTCCTGTTATAATAGTTGAACAGTCGACACATATATAAATTAGTTTACAAAGTTGTGCTTTGTGTTTCTGTTCTTTCGATGGAAACTTGTTTCTCTGCTGTACATTGCGAGATAACACTTTTCAGTTTTGCTGTATTCCTAATTGTCCGAGCGACACACATGTGATTCCGTTTGAACGTAGTGCTTTGCTTTTCCGTTCTTTCGTTGGAAACTTGTTCCTGTGATGTACAGTGCAATATATCACACTTTTCAGTTTTCCTGTATTCCTACTTGAGCGAGCGACACACATGTGATTCAGTTTACAATGTAGTGCTTGGCCTTTATGTTCTTTTGTTGGAAACTTGTTCCTGTTAGGAACAAGTTAGGGTTAGGGTTAGGGTTAGGGTTAGGGTTAGGGTTAGGGTTAGGGTTAGGGTTAGGGTAGTGTTAGGGTTAGGGTTAGGGTTAGGGTAGGGTTAGGGTTAGGGTTAGGGTAGGGTTAGGGTTAGGGTTAGGGTTAGGGTAGGGTTAGGGTTAGGGTTAGGGTTAGGGTTAGGGTTAGGGGTTAGTGTTAGGGTTAGGTTTTAGGGTTAGGGTTAGGGTTATATCACTTTTCAGTTTTCCTGTTATAATAGTTGAATAGGCGACACCTATATAAATTAGTTTACAAAGTTGTGCTTTGTGTTTCTGTTCTTTCGATGGAAACTTGTTTCTCTGCTGTACATTGCGAGATACCACTTTTCAGTTTTCCTGTATTCCTAATTGCGCGAGAGACACACATGTGATTCCGTTTAAAAGTAGTGCTTTGCTTTTCTGTTATTTCGTCGGAAACTTGTTCTTGCGCTGTACAGTGCGATATATCACTTTTCAGTTTTCCTGTATTCCTAATGGAACGAGCGACACACATGTGATTTAGTTTACAAATTAGTGCTTTGCTTTTCTGTTCTTTCATTTGAAACTTGTTCCTGTGCTGTACAGTGCGTTTTATTACTGTTCAGTTTTCCTGTTATAATAATTGAACAGGCGACACATATGTGAATTAGTTTACAAAGTAGTGCTTTGCTATTCTGTTCTTTCTTTGGAAACCTTTTCCTAGCTGTACAGTGCGATATATCACTTTTCAGTTTTCCTGTATTCCTAATTGGCCGAGCGACACACATGTGATTCCGTTTAAAAGTAGTGCTTTCCTTTTCTGTTCTTTCGTTGGAAACTTGTTCCTGTGATGTACAGTGCAATATATCACTTTTCAGTTTTCCTGTATTCCTACTTGAGCGAGAGATACACATGTTATTCAGTTAACAATGTAGTGCTTGGCCTTTATGTTCTTTTGTTGGAAACTTGTTCCTGTTCCTGTTAGGAACAAGTTAGGGTTAGCGTTAGGGTTAGGGTTAGGGTTAGGGTTAGGGTTAGGGTTAGGGTTAGGGTTAGGGTAGGGTTAGGGTTAGGGTTAGGGTTAGGGTAGGGTTAGGGTTAGGGTTAGGGTTAGGGGTTAGGGTTAAGGTTAGGTTTTAGGGTTAGGGTTAGGGTTATATCACTTTTCAGTTTTCCTGTTATAATAGTTGAACAGGCGACACATATATAAATTAGTTTACAAAGTTGTGCTTTGTGTTTCTGTTCTTTCGATGGAAACTTGTTTCTCTGCTGTACATTGCGACATAACACTTTTCAGTTTACCTATATTCCTAATTGCGCGAGCGACACACATGTGATTCCGTTTAAAAGTAGTGCTTTGCTTTTCTGTTATTTCGTCGGAAACTTGTTCTTGCGCTGTACAGTGCGATATATCACTTTTCAGTTTTCCTGTATTCCTAATGGAACGAGCGACACACATGTGATTTAGTTTACAAATTAGTGCTTTGCTTTTCTGTTCTTTCATTTGAAACTTGTTCCTGTGCTGTACAGTGCGTTTTATTAGTGTTCAGTTTTCCTGTTATAATAATTGAACAGGCGACACTTATGTGAATTAGTTTACAAAGTAGTGCTTTGCTTTTCTGTTCTTTCTTTGGAAACCTTTTCCTAGCTGTACAGTGCGATATATCACTTTTCAGTTTTCCTGTATTCCTACTTGGCCGAGCGACACACATGTGATTCCGTTTAAAAGTAGTGCTTTCCTTTTTTGTTCTTTCGTTGGAAACTTGTTCCTGTGATGTACAGTGCAATATATCACTTTTCAGTTTTCCTGTATTGCTACTTGAGCGAGAGACACACATGTGATTCCGTTTACAATGTAGTGCTTGGCCTTTATGTTCTTTTGTTGGAAACTTGTTCCTGTTCCTGTTAGGAACAAGTTAGGGTTAGGGTTAGGGTTAGGGTTAGGGTTAGTGTTAGGGTAGGGTTAGGGTTAGGGTTAGGGTTAGGGTAGGGTTAGGGTTAGGGTTAGGGTTAGGGTTAGGGGTTAGTGTTAGGGTTAGGGTTAGGGTTACGGTTAGGGGTTAGGGTTAGGGTTAGGGTTAGGTTTTAGGGTTAGTGTTAGGGTTAGGGTTAGAGTAGGGTTAGGGTTAGGTTTTAGGGTTAGGGTTATGGTTATATCACTTTTCAGTTTTCCTGTTATAATAGTTGAACAGGCGACACATATATAAATTAGTTTACAAAGTTGTGCTTTGTGTTTCTGTTCTTTCGATGGAAACTTGTTTCTCTGCTGTACATTGCGAGATAACACTTTTCAGTTTTGCTGTATTCCTAATTGGCCGAGCGACACACATGTGATTCCGTTTGAACGTAGTGCTTTGCTTTTCCGTTCTTTCGTTGGAAACTTGTTCCTGTGATGTACAGTGCAATATATCACACTTTTCAGTTTTCCTGTATTCCTACTTGAGCGAGCGACACACATGTGATTCAGTTTACAATGTAGTGCTTGGCCTTTATGTTCTTTTGTTGGAAACTTGTTCCTGTTAGGAACAAGTTAGGGTTAGGGTTAGGGTTAGGGTTAGGGTTAGGGTAGGGTTAGGGTTAGGGTTAGGGTTAGGGTAGGGTTAGCGTTAGGGTTAGGGTAGGGTTAGGGTTAGGGTTAGGGTTAGGGTAGGGTTAGGGTTAGGGTTAGGGTTAGGGTTAGGGGTTAGTGTTAGGGTTAGGTTTTAGGGTTAGGGTTAGGGTTATATCACTTTTCAGTTTTCCTGTTATAATAGTTGAATAGGCGACACATATATAAATTAGTTTACAAAGTTGTGCTTTGTGTTTCTGTTCTTTCGATGGAAACTTGTTTCTCTGCTGTACATTGCGAGATAACGCTTTTCACTTTTCCTGTATTCCTAATTGCGCGAGCGACACACATGTGATTCCGTTTAAAAGTAGTGCTTTGCTTTTCTGTTATTTCGTCGGAAACTTGTTCTTGTGCTGTACAGTGCGATATAACACTTTTCAGTTTTCCTGTATTCCTAATGGAACGAGCGACACACATGTGATTTAGTTTACAAATTAGTGCTTTGCTTTTCTGTTCTTTCATTTGAAACTTGTTCCTGTGCTGTACAGTGCGTTATATCACTTTTCAGTTTTCCTGTTATAATAATTGAACAGGCGACACGTATGTGAATTAGTTTACAAAGTAGTGCTTTGCTTTTCTGTTCTTTCCTTAAAAACTTGTTCTTGTGCTGTACACCGTCTTAGATCACTTTTCAGTTTTCTGGTTATAATAATTGACCAGGCGACACATATGTGAATTAGTTTACAAAGTAGTGCTTTGCTTTTCTGTTCTTTCTTTGTAAACCTTTTCCTAGCTGTACAGTGCAATATATCACTTTTCATTTTTCCTGTATTCCTAATTGGCCGAGCGACACACATGTGATTCCGTTTGAACGTAGTGCTTTGCTTTTCCGTTCTTTCGTTGGAAACTTGTTCCTGTGATGTACAGTGCAATATATCACACTTTTCAGTTTTCCTGTATTCCTACTTGAGCGAGCGACACACATGGGATTCAGTTTGCAATGTAGTGCTTGGCCTTTATGTTCTTTTGTTGGAAACTTGTTCCTGTTAGGAACAAGTTAGGGTTAGGGTTAGGGTTAGGGTTAGGGTTAGGGTTAGGGTTAGGGTAGTGTTAGGGTTAGGGTTAGGGTTAGGGTAGGGTTAGGGTTAGGGTTAGGGTAGGGTTAGGGTTAGGGTTAGGGTTAGGGTAGGGTTAGGGTTAGGGTTAGGGTTAGGGTTAGGGTTAGGGGTTAGTGTTAGGGTTAGGTTTTAGGGTTAGGGTTAGGGTTATATCACTTTTCAGTTTTCCTGTTATAATAGTTGAATAGGCGACACATATATAAATTAGTTTACAAAGTTGTGCTTTGTGTTTCTGTTCTTTCGATGGAAACTTGTTTCTCTGCTGTACATTGCGACATAACACTTTTCAGTTTTCCTGTATTCCTAATTTTGCGAGCGACACACATGTGATTCCGTTTAAAAGTAGTGCTTTGCTTTTCTGTTATTTCGTCGGAAACTTGTTCTTGCGCTGTACAGTGCGATATATCACTTTTCAGTTTTCCTGTATTCCTAATGGAACGAGCGACACACATGTGATTTAGTTTACAAATTAGTGCTTTGCTTTTCTGTTCTTTCATTTGAAACTTGTTCCTGTGCTGTACAGTGCGTTTTATTACTGTTCAGTTTTCCTGTTATAATAATTGAACAGGCGACACGTATGTGAATTAGTTTACAAAGTAGTGCTTTGCTATTCTGTTCTTTCTTTGGAAACCTTTTCCTAGCTGTACAGTGCGATATATCACTTTTCAGTTTTCCTGTATTCCTAATTGGCCGAGCGACACACATGTGATTCCGTTTAAAAGTAGTGCTTTCCTTTTCTGTTCTTTCGTTGGAAACTTGTTCCTGTGATGTACAGTGCAATATATCACTTTTCAGTTTTCCTGTATTGCTACTTGAGCGAGAGACACACATGTGATTCAGTTTACAATGTAGTGCTTGGCCTTTATGTTCTTTTGTTGGAAACTTGTTCCTGATCCTGTTAGGAACTAGTTAGGGTTAGGGTTAGGGTTAGGGTTAGGGTTAGGGTTAGGGTAGGGTTAGGGTTAGGGTTAGGGTTAGGGTTAGGGTAGGGTTAGGGTTAGGGTTACGGTTAGGGTTAGGGGTTAGGGTTAGGGTTAGGTTTTAGGGTTAGGGTTAGGGTTATATCACTTTTCAGTTTTCCTGTTATAATAGTTGAACAGGTGACACATATATAAATTAGTTTACAAAGTTGTGCTTTGTGTTTCTGTTCTTTCGATGGAAACATGTTTCTCTGCTGTACATTGAGAGATAACACTTTTCAGTTTTCCTGTATTCCTAATTGCGCGAGCGACACACATGTGATTCCATTTAAAAGTAGTGCTTTGCTTTTCTGTTATTTCATCGGAAACTTGTTCTTGTGCTGTACAGTGCGATATAACACTTTTCAGTTTTCCTGTATTCCTAATGGAACGAGCGACACACATGTGATTCAGTTTACAATGTAGTGCTTGGCCTTTATGTTCTTTTGTTGGAAACTTGTTCCTGTTAGGAACAAGTTAGGGTTAGGGTTAGGGTTAGGGTTAGGGTTAGGGTAGGGTTAGGGTTAGGGTTAGGGTTAGGGTTAGGGTTAGGGTTAGGGTTAGGGGTTAGGGTTAGGGTTAGGTTTTAGGGTTAGGGTTAGGGTTATATCACTTTTCAGTTTTCCTGTTATAATAGTTGAACAGGCGACACATATATAAATTAGTTTACAAAGTTGTGCTTTGTGTTTCTGTTCTTTCGATGGAAACTTGTTTCACTGCTGTACATTGCGACATAACACTTTTCAGTTTACCTATATTCCTAATTGCGCGAGCGACACACATGTGATTCCGTTTAAAAGTAGTGCTTTGCTTTTCTGTTATTTCGTCGGAAACTTGTTCTTGCGCTGTACAGTGCGATATATCACTTTTCAGTTTTCCTGTATTCCTAATGGAACGAGCGACACACATGTGATTTAGTTTACAAATTAGTGCTTTGCTTTTCTGTTCTTTCATTTGAAACTTGTTCCTGTGCTGTACAGTGCGTTTTATTAGTGTTCAGTTTTCCTGTTATAATAATTGAACAGGCGACACTTATGTGAATTAGTTTACAAAGTAGTGCTTTGCTTTTCTGTTCTTTCTTTGGAAACCTTTTCCTAGCTGTACAGTGCGATATATCACTTTTCAGTTTTCCTGTATTCCTACTTGGCCGAGCGACACACATGTGATTCCGTTTAAAAGTAGTGCTTTCCTTTTTTGTTCTTTCGTTGGAAACTTGTTCCTGTGATGTACAGTGCAATATATCACTTTTCAGTTTTCCTGTATTGCTACTTGAGCGAGAGACACACATGTGATTCCGTTTACAATGTAGTGCTTGGCCTTTATGTTCTTTTGTTGGAAACTTGTTCCTGTTCCTGTTAGGAACAAGTTAGGGTTAGGGTTAGGGTTAGGGTTAGTGTTAGGGTAGGGTTAGGGTTAGGGTTAGGGTTAGGGTAGGGTTAGGGTTAGGGTTAGGGTTAGGGTTAGGGGTTAGTGTTAGGGTTAGGGTTAGGGTTACGGTTAGGGGTTAGGGTTAGGGTTAGGGTTAGGTTTTAGGGTTAGTGTTAGGGTTAGGGTTAGAGTAGGGTTAGGGTTAGGTTTTAGGGTTAGGGTTATGGTTATATCACTTTTCAGTTTTCCTGTTATAATAGTTGAACAGGCGACACATATATAAATTAGTTTACAAAGTTGTGCTTTGTGTTTCTGTTCTTTCGATGGAAACTTGTTTCTCTGCTGTACATTGCGAGATAACACTTTTCAGTTTTGCTGTATTCCTAATTGGCCGAGCGACACACATGTGATTCCGTTTGAACGTAGTGCTTTGCTTTTCCGTTCTTTCGTTGGAAACTTGTTCCTGTGATGTACAGTGCAATATATCACACTTTTCAGTTTTCCTGTATTCCTACTTGAGCGAGCGACACACATGTGATTCAGTTTACAATGTAGTGCTTGGCCTTTATGTTCTTTTGTTGGAAACTTGTTCCTGTTAGGAACAAGTTAGGGTTAGGGTTAGGGTTAGGGTTAGGGTTAGGGTAGGGTTAGGGTTAGGGTTAGGGTTAGGGTTAGGGTAGGGTTAGGGTTAGGGTTAGGGTTAGGGTAGGGTTAGGGTTAGGGTTAGGGTTAGGGTTAGGGGTTAGTGTTAGGGTTACGTTTTAGGGTTAGGGTTAGGGTTATATCACTTTTCAGTTTTCCTGTTATAATAGTTGAATAGGCGACACATATATAAATTAGTTTACAAAGTTGTGCTTTGTGTTTCTGTTCTTTCGATGGAAACTTGTTTCTCTGCTGTACATTGCGAGATAACACTTTTCACTTTTCCTGTATTCCTAATTGCGCGAGCGACACACATGTGATTCCGTTTAAAAGTAGTGCTTTGCTTTTCTGTTATTTCGTCGGAAACTTGTTCTTGTGCTGTACAGTGCGATATAACACTTTTCAGTTTTCCTGTATTCCTAATGGAACGAGCGACACACATGTGATTTAGTTTACAAATTAGTGCTTTGCTTTTCTGTTCTTTCATTTGAAACTTGTTCCTGTGCTGTACAGTGCGTTTTATTACTGTTCAGTTTTCCTGTTATAATAATTGAACAGGCGACACGTATGTGAATTAGTTTACAAAGTAGTGCTTTGCTATTCTGTTCTTTCTTTGGAAACCTTTTCCTAGCTGTACAGTGCGATATATCACTTTTCAGTTTTCCTGTATTCCTAATTGGCCGAGCGACACACATGTGATTCCGTTTAAAAGTAGTGCTTTCCTTTTCTGTTCTTTCGTTGGAAACTTGTTCCTGTGATGTACAGTGCAATATATCACTTTTCAGTTTTCCTGTATTGCTACTTGAGCGAGAGACACACATGTGATTCAGTTTACAATGTAGTGCTTGGCCTTTATGTTCTTTTGTTGGAAACTTGTTCCTGATCCTGTTAGGAACTAGTTAGGGTTAGGGTTAGGGTTAGGGTTAGGGTTAGGGTAGGGTTAGGGTTAGGGTTAGGGTTAGGGTTAGGGTAGGGTTAGGGTTAGGGTTACGGTTAGGGTTAGGGGTTAGGGTTAGGGTTAGGTTTTAGGGTTAGGGTTAGGGTTATATCACTTTTCAGTTTTCCTGTTATAATAGTTGAACAGGTGACACATATATAAATTAGTTTACAAAGTTGTGCTTTGTGTTTCTGTTCTTTCGATGGAAACATGTTTCTCTGCTGTACATTGAGAGATAACACTTTTCAGTTTTCCTGTATTCCTAATTGCGCGAGCGACACACATGTGATTCCATTTAAAAGTAGTGCTTTGCTTTTCTGTTATTTCATCGGAAACTTGTTCTTGTGCTGTACAGTGCGATATAACACTTTTCAGTTTTCCTGTATTCCTAATGGAACGAGCGACACACATGTGATTCAGTTTACAATGTAGTGCTTGGCCTTTATGTTCTTTTGTTGGAAACTTGTTCCTGTTAGGAACAAGTTAGGGTTAGGGTTAGGGTTAGGGTTAGGGTTAGGGTAGGGTTAGGGTTAGGGTTAGGGTTAGGGTTAGGGTTAGGGTTAGGGTTAGGGGTTAGGGTTAGGGTTAGGTTTTAGGGTTAGGGTTAGGGTTATATCACTTTTCAGTTTTCCTGTTATAATAGTTGAACAGGCGACACATATATAAATTAGTTTACAAAGTTGTGCTTTGTGTTTCTGTTCTTTCGATGGAAACTTGTTTCACTGCTGTACATTGCGACATAACACTTTTCAGTTTACCTATATTCCTAATTGCGCGAGCGACACACATGTGATTCCGTTTAAAAGTAGTGCTTTGCTTTTCTGTTATTTCGTCGGAAACTTGTTCTTGCGCTGTACAGTGCGATATATCACTTTTCAGTTTTCCTGTATTCCTAATGGAACGAGCGACACACATGTGATTTAGTTTACAAATTAGTGCTTTGCTTTTCTGTTCTTTCATTTGAAACTTGTTCCTGTGCTGTACAGTGCGTTTTATTAGTGTTCAGTTTTCCTGTTATAATAATTGAACAGGCGACACTTATGTGAATTAGTTTACAAAGTAGTGCTTTGCTTTTCTGTTCTTTCTTTGGAAACCTTTTCCTAGCTGTACAGTGCGATATATCACTTTTCAGTTTTCCTGTATTCCTACTTGGCCGAGCGACACACATGTGATTCCGTTTAAAAGTAGTGCTTTCCTTTTTTGTTCTTTCGTTGGAAACTTGTTCCTGTGATGTACAGTGCAATATATCACTTTTCAGTTTTCCTGTATTGCTACTTGAGCGAGAGACACACATGTGATTCCGTTTACAATGTAGTGCTTGGCCTTTATGTTCTTTTGTTGGAAACTTGTTCCTGTTCCTGTTAGGAACAAGTTAGGGTTAGGGTTAGGGTTAGGGTTAGTGTTAGGGTAGGGTTAGGGTTAGGGTTAGGGTTAGGGTAGGGTTAGGGTTAGGGTTAGGGTTAGGGTTAGGGGTTAGTGTTAGGGTTAGGGTTAGGGTTACGGTTAGGGGTTAGGGTTAGGGTTAGGGTTAGGTTTTAGGGTTAGTGTTAGGGTTAGGGTTAGAGTAGGGTTAGGGTTAGGTTTTAGGGTTAGGGTTATGGTTATATCACTTTTCAGTTTTCCTGTTATAATAGTTGAACAGGCGACACATATATAAATTAGTTTACAAAGTTGTGCTTTGTGTTTCTGTTCTTTCGATGGAAACTTGTTTCTCTGCTGTACATTGCGAGATAACACTTTTCAGTTTTGCTGTATTCCTAATTGGCCGAGCGACACACATGTGATTCCGTTTGAACGTAGTGCTTTGCTTTTCCGTTCTTTCGTTGGAAACTTGTTCCTGTGATGTACAGTGCAATATATCACACTTTTCAGTTTTCCTGTATTCCTACTTGAGCGAGCGACACACATGTGATTCAGTTTACAATGTAGTGCTTGGCCTTTATGTTCTTTTGTTGGAAACTTGTTCCTGTTAGGAACAAGTTAGGGTTAGGGTTAGGGTTAGGGTTAGGGTTAGGGTAGGGTTAGGGTTAGGGTTAGGGTTAGGGTTAGGGTAGGGTTAGGGTTAGGGTTAGGGTTAGGGTAGGGTTAGGGTTAGGGTTAGGGTTAGGGTTAGGGGTTAGTGTTAGGGTTACGTTTTAGGGTTAGGGTTAGGGTTATATCACTTTTCAGTTTTCCTGTTATAATAGTTGAATAGGCGACACATATATAAATTAGTTTACAAAGTTGTGCTTTGTGTTTCTGTTCTTTCGATGGAAACTTGTTTCTCTGCTGTACATTGCGAGATAACACTTTTCACTTTTCCTGTATTCCTAATTGCGCGAGCGACACACATGTGATTCCGTTTAAAAGTAGTGCTTTGCTTTTCTGTTATTTCGTCGGAAACTTGTTCTTGTGCTGTACAGTGCGATATAACACTTTTCAGTTTTCCTGTATTCCTAATGGAACGAGCGACACACATGTGATTTAGTTTACAAATTAGTGCTTTGCTTTTCTGTTCTTTCATTTGAAACTTGTTCCTGTGCTGTACAGTGCGTTATATCACTTTTCAGTTTTCCTGTTATAATAATTGAACAGGCGACACGTATGTGAATTAGTTTACAAAGTAGTGCTTTGCTTTTCTGTTCTTTCCTTAAAAACTTGTTCTTGTGCTGTACACCGTCTTAGATCACTTTTCAGTTTTCTGGTTATAATAATTGACCAGGCGACACATATGTGAATTAGTTTACAAAGTAGTGCTTTGCTTTTCTGTTCTTTCTTTGTAAACCTTTTCCTAGCTGTACAGTGCAATATATCACTTTTCAGTTTTCCTGTATTCCTAATTGGCCGAGCGACACACATGTGATTCCGTTTGAACGTAGTGCTTTGCTTTTCCGTTCTTTCGTTGGAAACTTGTTCCTGTGATGTACAGTGCAATATATCACACTTTTCAGTTTTCCTGTATTCCTACTTGAGCGAGCGACACACATGGGATTCAGTTTGCAATGTAGTGCTTGGCCTTTATGTTCTTTTGTTGGAAACTTGTTCCTGTTAGGAACAAGTTAGGGTTAGGGTTAGGGTTAGGGTTAGGGTTAGGGTTAGGGTAGTGTTAGGGTTAGGGTTAGGGTTAGGGTAGGGTTAGGGTTAGGGTTAGGGTAGGGTTAGGGTTAGGGTTAGGGTTAGGGTAGGGTTAGGGTTAGGGTTAGGGTTAGGGTTAGGGTTAGGGGTTAGTGTTAGGGTTAGGTTTTAGGGTTAGGGTTAGGGTTATATCACTTTTCAGTTTTCCTGTTATAATAGTTGAATAGGCGACACATATATAAATTAGTTTACAAAGTTGTGCTTTGTGTTTCTGTTCTTTCGATGGAAACTTGTTTCTCTGCTGTACATTGCAAGATACCACTTTTCAGTTTTCCTGTATTCCTAATTTTGCGAGCGACACACATGTGATTCCGTTTAAAAGTAGTGCTTTGCTTTTCTGTTATTTCGTCGGAAACTTGTTCTTGCGCTGTACAGTGCGATATATCACTTTTCAGTTTTCCTGTATTCCTAATGGAACGAGCGACACACATGTGATTTAGTTTACAAATTAGTGCTTTGCTTTTCTGTTCTTTCATTTGAAACTTGTTCCTGTGCTGTACAGTGCGTTTTATTACTGTTCAGTTTTCCTGTTATAATAATTGAACAGGCGACACGTATGTGAATTAGTTTACAAAGTAGTGCTTTGCTATTCTGTTCTTTCTTTGGAAACCTTTTCCTAGCTGTACAGTGCGATATATCACTTTTCAGTTTTCCTGTATTCCTAATTGGCCGAGCGACACACATGTGATTCCGTTTAAAAGTAGTGCTTTCCTTTTCTGTTCTTTCGTTGGAAACTTGTTCCTGTGATGTACAGTGCAATATATCACTTTTCAGTTTTCCTGTATTGCTACTTGAGCGAGAGACACACATGTGATTCAGTTTACAATGTAGTGCTTGGCCTTTATGTTCTTTTGTTGGAAACTTGTTCCTGATCCTGTTAGGAACTAGTTAGGGTTAGGGTTAGGGTTAGGGTTAGGGTTAGGGTAGGGTTAGGGTTAGGGTTAGGGTTAGGGTTAGGGTAGGGTTAGGGTTAGGGTTACGGTTAGGGTTAGGGGTTAGGGTTAGGGTTAGGTTTTAGGGTTAGGGTTAGGGTTATATCACTTTTCAGTTTTCCTGTTATAATAGTTGAACAGGTGACACATATATAAATTAGTTTACAAAGTTGTGCTTTGTGTTTCTGTTCTTTCGATGGAAACATGTTTCTCTGCTGTACATTGAGAGATAACACTTTTCAGTTTTCCTGTATTCCTAATTGCGCGAGCGACACACATGTGATTCCATTTAAAAGTAGTGCTTTGCTTTTCTGTTATTTCATCGGAAACTTGTTCTTGTGCTGTACAGTGCGATATAACACTTTTCAGTTTTCCTGTATTCCTAATGGAACGAGCGACACACATGTGATTCAGTTTACAATGTAGTGCTTGGCCTTTATGTTCTTTTGTTGGAAACTTGTTCCTGTTAGGAACAAGTTAGGGTTAGGGTTAGGGTTAGGGTTAGGGTTAGGGTAGGGTTAGGGTTAGGGTTAGGGTTAGGGTTAGGGTTAGGGTTAGGGTTAGGGTTAGGGGTTAGGGTTAGGGTTAGGTTTTAGGGTTAGGGTTAGGGTTATATCACTTTTCAGTTTTCCTGTTATAATAGTTGAACAGGCGACACATATATAAATTAGTTTACAAAGTTGTGCTTTGTGTTTCTGTTCTTTCGATGGAAACTTGTTTCACTGCTGTACATTGCGACATAACACTTTTCAGTTTACCTATATTCCTAATTGCGCGAGCGACACACATGTGATTCCGTTTAAAAGTAGTGCTTTGCTTTTCTGTTATTTCGTCGGAAACTTGTTCTTGCGCTGTACAGTGCGATATATCACTTTTCAGTTTTCCTGTATTCCTAATGGAACGAGCGACACACATGTGATTTAGTTTACAAATTAGTGCTTTGCTTTTCTGTTCTTTCATTTGAAACTTGTTCCTGTGCTGTACAGTGCGTTTTATTAGTGTTCAGTTTTCCTGTTATAATAATTGAACAGGCGACACTTATGTGAATTAGTTTACAAAGTAGTGCTTTGCTTTTCTGTTCTTTCTTTGGAAACCTTTTCCTAGCTGTACAGTGCGATATATCACTTTTCAGTTTTCCTGTATTCCTACTTGGCCGAGCGACACACATGTGATTCCGTTTAAAAGTAGTGCTTTCCTTTTTTGTTCTTTCGTTGGAAACTTGTTCCTGTGATGTACAGTGCAATATATCACTTTTCAGTTTTCCTGTATTGCTACTTGAGCGAGAGACACACATGTGATTCCGTTTACAATGTAGTGCTTGGCCTTTATGTTCTTTTGTTGGAAACTTGTTCCTGTTCCTGTTAGGAACAAGTTAGGGTTAGGGTTAGGGTTAGGGTTAGTGTTAGGGTAGGGTTAGGGTTAGGGTTAGGGTTAGGGTAGGGTTAGGGTTAGGGTTAGGGTTAGGGTTAGGGGTTAGTGTTAGGGTTAGGGTTAGGGTTACGGTTAGGGGTTAGGGTTAGGGTTAGGGTTAGGTTTTAGGGTTAGTGTTAGGGTTAGGGTTAGAGTAGGGTTAGGGTTAGGTTTTAGGGTTAGGGTTATGGTTATATCACTTTTCAGTTTTCCGGTTATAATAGTTGAACAGGCGACACATATATAAATTAGTTTACAAAGTTGTGCTTTGTGTTTCTGTTCTTTCGATGGAAACTTGTTTCTCTGCTGTACATTGCGAGATAACACTTTTCAGTTTTGCTGTATTCCTAATTGGCCGAGCGACACACATGTGATTCCGTTTGAACGTAGTGCTTTGCTTTTCCGTTCTTTCGTTGGAAACTTGTTCCTGTGATGTACAGTGCAATATATCACACTTTTCAGTTTTCCTGTATTCCTACTTGAGCGAGCGACACACATGTGATTCAGTTTACAATGTAGTGCTTGGCCTTTATGTTCTTTTGTTGGAAACTTGTTCCTGTTAGGAACAAGTTAGGGTTAGGGTTAGGGTTAGGGTTAGGGTTAGGGTAGGGTTAGGGTTAGGGTTAGGGTTAGGGTTAGGGTTAGGGTTAGGGTAGGGTTAGGGTTAGGGTTAGGGTTAGGGTAGGGTTAGGGTTAGGGTTAGGGTTAGGGTTAGGGGTTAGTGTTAGGGTTACGTTTTAGGGTTAGGGTTAGGGTTATATCACTTTTCAGTTTTCCTGTTATAATAGTTGAATAGGCGACACATATATAAATTAGTTTACAAAGTTGTGCTTTGTGTTTCTGTTCTTTCGATGGAAACTTGTTTCTCTGCTGTACATTGCGAGATAACACTTTTCACTTTTCCTGTATTCCTAATTGCGCGAGCGACACACATGTGATTCCGTTTAAAAGTAGTGCTTTGCTTTTCTGTTATTTCGTCGGAAACTTGTTCTTGTGCTGTACAGTGCGATATAACACTTTTCAGTTTTCCTGTATTCCTAATGGAACGAGCGACACACATGTGATTTAGTTTACAAATTAGTGCTTTGCTTTTCTGTTCTTTCATTTGAAACTTGTTCCTGTGCTGTACAGTGCGTTATATCACTTTTCAGTTTTCCTGTTATAATAATTGAACAGGCGACACGTATGTGAATTAGTTTACAAAGTAGTGCTTTGCTTTTCTGTTCTTTCCTTAAAAACTTGTTCTTGTGCTGTACACCGTCTTAGATCACTTTTCAGTTTTCTGGTTATAATAATTGACCAGGCGACACATATGTGAATTAGTTTACAAAGTAGTGCTTTGCTTTTCTGTTCTTTCTTTGTAAACCTTTTCCTAGCTGTACAGTGCAATATATCACTTTTCAGTTTTCCTGTATTCCTAATTGGCCGAGCGACACACATGTGATTCCGTTTGAACGTAGTGCTTTGCTTTTCCGTTCTTTCGTTGGAAACATGTTCCTGTGATGTACAGTGCAATATATCACACTTTTCAGTTTTCCTGTATTCCTACTTGAGCGAGCGACACACATGGGATTCAGTTTGCAATGTAGTGCTTGGCCTTTATGTTCTTTTGTTGGAAACTTGTTCCTGTTAGGAACAAGTTAGGGTTAGGGTTAGGGTTAGGGTTAGGGTTAGGGTTAGGGTTAGGGTAGTGTTAGGGTTAGGGTTAGGGTTAGGGTAGGGTTAGGGTTAGGGTTAGGGTAGGGTTAGGGTTAGGGTTAGGGTTAGGGTAGGGTTAGGGTTAGGGTTAGGGTTAGGGTTAGGGTTAGGGGTTAGTGTTAGGGTTAGGTTTTAGGGTTAGGGTTAGGGTTATATCACTTTTCAGTTTTCCTGTTATAATAGTTGAATAGGCGACACATATATAAATTAGTTTACAAAGTTGTGCTTTGTGTTTCTGTTCTTTCGATGGAAACTTGTTTCTCTGCTGTACATTGCAAGATACCACTTTTCAGTTTTCCTGTATTCCTAATTTTGCGAGCGACACACATGTGATTCCGTTTAAAAGTAGTGCTTTGCTTTTCTGTTATTTCGTCGGAAACTTGTTCTTGCGCTGTACAGTGCGATATATCACTTTTCAGTTTTCCTGTATTCCTAATGGAACGAGCGACACACATGTGATTTAGTTTACAAATTAGTGCTTTGCTTTTCTGTTCTTTCATTTGAAACTTGTTCCTGTGCTGTACAGTGCGTTTTATTACTGTTCAGTTTTCCTGTTATAATAATTGAACAGGCGACACGTATGTGAATTAGTTTACAAAGTAGTGCTTTGCTATTCTGTTCTTTCTTTGGAAACCTTTTCCTAGCTGTACAGTGCGATATATCACTTTTCAGTTTTCCTGTATTCCTAATTGGCCGAGCGACACACATGTGATTCCGTTTAAAAGTAGTGCTTTCCTTTTCTGTTCTTTCGTTGGAAACTTGTTCCTGTGATGTACAGTGCAATATATCACTTTTCAGTTTTCCTGTATTGCTACTTGAGCGAGAGACACACATGTGATTCAGTTTACAATGTAGTGCTTGGCCTTTATGTTCTTTTGTTGGAAACTTGTTCCTGATCCTGTTAGGAACTAGTTAGGGTTAGGGTTAGGGTTAGGGTTAGGGTTAGGGTAGGGTTAGGGTTAGGGTTAGGGTTAGGGTTAGGGTAGGGTTAGGGTTAGGGTTACGGTTAGGGTTAGGGGTTAGGGTTAGGGTTAGGTTTTAGGGTTAGGGTTAGGGTTATATCACTTTTCAGTTTTCCTGTTATAATAGTTGAACAGGTGACACATATATAAATTAGTTTACAAAGTTGTGCTTTGTGTTTCTGTTCTTTCGATGGAAACATGTTTCTCTGCTGTACATTGAGAGATAACACTTTTCAGTTTTCCTGTATTCCTAATTGCGCGAGCGACACACATGTGATTCCATTTAAAAGTAGTGCTTTGCTTTTCTGTTATTTCATCGGAAACTTGTTCTTGTGCTGTACAGTGCGATATAACACTTTTCAGTTTTCCTGTATTCCTAATGGAACGAGCGACACACATGTGATTCAGTTTACAATGTAGTGCTTGGCCTTTATGTTCTTTTGTTGGAAACTTGTTCCTGTTAGGAACAAGTTAGGGTTAGGGTTAGGGTTAGGGTTAGGGTTAGGGTTAGGGTTAGGGTAGGGTTAGGGTTAGGGTTAGGGTTAGGGTAGGGTTAGGGTTAGGGTTAGGGTTAGGGGTTAGGGTTAGGGTTAGGTTTTAGGGTTAGGGTTAGGGTTATATCACTTTTCAGTTTTCCTGTTATAATAGTTGAACAGGCGACACATATATAAATTAGTTTACAAAGTTGTGCTTTGTGTTTCTGTTCTTTCGATGGAAACTTGTTTCTCTGCTGTACATTGCGACATAACACTTTTCAGTTTACCTATATTCCTAATTGCGCGAGCGACACACATGTGATTCCGTTTAAAAGTAGTGCTTTGCTTTTCTGTTATTTCGTCGGAAACTTGTTCTTGCGCTGTACAGTGCGATATATCACTTTTCAGTTTTCCTGTATTCCTAATGGAACGAGCGACACACATGTGATTTAGTTTACAAATTAGTGCTTTGCTTTTCTGTTCTTTCATTTGAAACTTGTTCCTGTGCTGTACAGTGCGTTTTATTAGTGTTCAGTTTTCCTGTTATAATAATTGAACAGGCGACACTTATGTGAATTAGTTTACAAAGTAGTGCTTTGCTTTTCTGTTCTTTCTTTGGAAACCTTTTCCTAGCTGTACAGTGCGATATATCACTTTTCAGTTTTCCTGTATTCCTACTTGGCCGAGCGACACACATGTGATTCCGTTTAAAAGTAGTGCTTTCCTTTTTTGTTCTTTCGTTGGAAACTTGTTCCTGTGATGTACAGTGCAATATATCACTTTTCAGTTTTCCTGTATTGCTACTTGAGCGAGAGACACACATGTGATTCCGTTTACAATGTAGTGCTTGGCCTTTATGTTCTTTTGTTGGAAACTTGTTCCTGTTCCTGTTAGGAACAAGTTAGGGTTAGGGTTAGGGTTAGGGTTAGTGTTAGGGTAGGGTTAGGGTTAGGGTTAGGGTTAGGGTAGGGTTAGGGTTAGGGTTAGGGTTAGGGTTAGGAGTTAGTGTTAGGGTTAGGGTTAGGGTTACGGTTAGGGGTTAGGGTTAGGGTTAGGGTTAGGTTTTAGGGTTAGTGTTAGGGTTAGGGTTAGAGTAGGGTTAGGGTTAGGTTTTAGGGTTAGGGTTATGGTTATATCACTTTTCAGTTTTCCTGTTATAATAGTTGAACAGGCGACACATATATAAATTAGTTTACAAAGTTGTGCTTTGTGTTTCTGTTCTTTCGATGGAAACTTGTTTCTCTGCTGTACATTGCGAGATAACACTTTTCAGTTTTGCTGTATTCCTAATTGGCCGAGCGACACACATGTGATTCCGTTTGAACGTAGTGCTTTGCTTTTCCGTTCTTTCGTTGGAAACTTGTTCCTGTGATGTACAGTGCAATATATCACACTTTTCAGTTTTCCTGTATTCCTACTTGAGCGAGCGACACACATGTGATTCAGTTTACAATGTAGTGCTTGGCCTTTATGTTCTTTTGTTGGAAACTTGTTCCTGTTAGGAACAAGTTAGGGTTAGGGTTAGGGTTAGGGTTAGGGTTAGGGTAGGGTTAGGGTTAGGGTTAGGGTTAGGGTTAGGGTAGGGTTAGGGTTAGGGTTAGGGTTAGGGTAGGGTTAGGGTTAGGGTTAGGGTTAGGGTTAGGGGTTAGTGTTAGGGTTACGTTTTAGGGTTAGGGTTAGGGTTATATCACTTTTCAGTTTTCCTGTTATAATAGTTGAATAGGCGACACATATATAAATTAGTTTACAAAGTTGTGCTTTGTGTTTCTGTTCTTTCGATGGAAACTTGTTTCTCTGCTGTACATTGCGAGATAACACTTTTCACTTTTCCTGTATTCCTAATTGCGCGAGCGACACACATGTGATTCCGTTTAAAAGTAGTGCTTTGCTTTTCTGTTATTTCGTCGGAAACTTGTTCTTGTGCTGTACAGTGCGATATAACACTTTTCAGTTTTCCTGTATTCCTAATGGAACGAGCGACACACATGTGATTTAGTTTACAAATTAGTGCTTTGCTTTTCTGTTCTTTCATTTGAAACTTGTTCCTGTGCTGTACAGTGCGTTATATCACTTTTCAGTTTTCCTGTTATAATAATTGAACAGGCGACACGTATGTGAATTAGTTTACAAAGTAGTGCTTTGCTTTTCTGTTCTTTCCTTAAAAACTTGTTCTTGTGCTGTACACCGTCTTAGATCACTTTTCAGTTTTCTGGTTATAATAATTGACCAGGCGACACATATGTGAATTAGTTTACAAAGTAGTGCTTTGCTTTTCTGTTCTTTCTTTGTAAACCTTTTCCTAGCTGTACAGTGCAATATATCACTTTTCAGTTTTCCTGTATTCCTAATTGGCCGAGCGACACACATGTGATTCCGTTTGAACGTAGTGCTTTGCTTTTCCGTTCTTTCGTTGGAAACTTGTTCCTGTGATGTACAGTGCAATATATCACACTTTTCAGTTTTCCTGTATTCCTACTTGAGCGAGCGACACACATGGGATTCAGTTTGCAATGTAGTGCTTGGCCTTTATGTTCTTTTGTTGGAAACTTGTTCCTGTTAGGAACAAGTTAGGGTTAGGGTTAGGGTTAGGGTTAGGGTTAGGGTTAGGGTTAGGGTAGTGTTAGGGTTAGGGTTAGGGTTAGGGTAGGGTTAGGGTTAGGGTTAGGGTAGGGTTAGGGTTAGGGTTAGGGTTAGGGTAGGGTTAGGGTTAGGGTTAGGGTTAGGGTTAGGGTTAGGGGTTAGTGTTAGGGTTAGGTTTTAGGGTTAGGGTTAGGGTTATATCACTTTTCAGTTTTCCTGTTATAATAGTTGAATAGGCGACACATATATAAATTAGTTTACAAAGTTGTGCTTTGTGTTTCTGTTCTTTCGATGGAAACTTGTTTCTCTGCTGTACATTGCAAGATACCACTTTTCAGTTTTCCTGTATTCCTAATTTTGCGAGCGACACACATGTGATTCCGTTTAAAAGTAGTGCTTTGCTTTTCTGTTATTTCGTCGGAAACTTGTTCTTGCGCTGTACAGTGCGATATATCACTTTTCAGTTTTCCTGTATTCCTAATGGAACGAGCGACACACATGTGATTTAGTTTACAAATTAGTGCTTTGCTTTTCTGTTCTTTCATTTGAAACTTGTTCCTGTGCTGTACAGTGCGTTTTATTACTGTTCAGTTTTCCTGTTATAATAATTGAACAGGCGACACGTATGTGAATTAGTTTACAAAGTAGTGCTTTGCTATTCTGTTCTTTCTTTGGAAACCTTTTCCTAGCTGTACAGTGCGATATATCACTTTTCAGTTTTCCTGTATTCCTAATTGGCCGAGCGACACACATGTGATTCCGTTTAAAAGTAGTGCTTTCCTTTTCTGTTCTTTCGTTGGAAACTTGTTCCTGTGATGTACAGTGCAATATATCACTTTTCAGTTTTCCTGTATTGCTACTTGAGCGAGAGACACACATGTGATTCAGTTTACAATGTAGTGCTTGGCCTTTATGTTCTTTTGTTGGAAACTTGTTCCTGATCCTGTTAGGAACTAGTTAGGGTTAGGGTTAGGGTTAGGGTTAGGGTTAGGGTAGGGTTAGGGTTAGGGTTAGGGTTAGGGTTAGGGTAGGGTTAGGGTTAGGGGTTAGGGTTAGGGTTAGGTTTTAGGGTTAGGGTTAGGGTTATATCACTTTTCAGTTTTCCTGTTATAATAGTTGAACAGGTGACACATATATAAATTAGTTTACAAAGTTGTGCTTTGTGTTTCTGTTCTTTCGATGGAAACATGTTTCTCTGCTGTACATTGAGAGATAACACTTTTCAGTTTTCCTGTATTCCTAATTGCGCGAGCGACACACATGTGATTCCATTTAAAAGTAGTGCTTTGCTTTTCTGTTATTTCATCGGAAACTTGTTCTTGTGCTGTACAGTGCGATATAACACTTTTCAGTTTTCCTGTATTCCTAATGGAACGAGCGACACACATGTGATTCAGTTTACAATGTAGTGCTTGGCCTTTATGTTCTTTTGTTGGAAACTTGTTCCTGTTAGGAACAAGTTAGGGTTAGGGTTAGGGTTAGGGTTAGGGTTAGGGTTAGGGTTAGGGTTATGGTTAGGGTAGGGTTAGGGTTAGGGTTAGGGTTAGGGTAGGGTTAGGGTTAGGGTTAGGGTAGGGTTAGGGTTAGGGTTAGGGTTAGGGTAGGGTTAGGGTTAGGGTTAGGGTTAGGGTTAGGGTTAGGTTTAGGGGTTAGTGTTAGGGTTAGGTTTTAGGGTTAGGGTTAGGGTTATATCACTTTTCAGTTTTCCTGTTATAATAGTTGAACAGGCGACACATATATAAATTAGTTTACAAAGTTGTGCTTTGTGTTTCTGTTCTTTCTATGGAAACTTGTTTCTCTGCTGTACATTGCGACATAACACTTTTCAGTTTACCTATATTCCTAATTGCGCGAGCGACACACATGTGATTCCGTTTAAAAGTAGTGCTTTGCTTTTCTGTTCTTTCGTTGGAAACTTGTTCCTGTGATGTACAGTGCAATATATCACTTTTCAGTTTTCCTGTATTCCTACTTGAGCGAGAGACACACATGTTATTCACTTTACAATGTAGTGCTTGGCCTTTATGTTCTTTTGTTGGAAACTTGTTCCTGTTAGGAACAAGTTAGGGTTAGGGTTAGGGTTAGGGTTAGGGTTAGGGTTAGGGTAGGGTTAGGGTTAGGGTTACGGTTAGGGGTTAGGGTTAGGGTAACGGTTACGTTTTAGGGTTAGTGTTAGGGTTAGGGTTAGAGTAGGGTTAGGGTTAGGTTTTAGGGTTAGGGTTATGGTTATATCACTTTTCAGTTTTCCTGTTATAATAGTTGAACAGGCGACACATATATAAATTAGTTTACAAAGTTGTGCTTTGTGTTTCTGTTCTTTCGATGGAAACTTGTTTCTCTGCTGTACATTGCGAGATAACACTTTTCAGTTTTGCTGTATTCCAAATTGTTCGAGCGACACACATGTGATTCCGTTTAAAAGTAGTGCTTTGCTTTTCTGTTATTTCGTCGGAAACTTGTTCTTGTGCTGTACAGTGCGATATATCACTTTTCAGTTTTCCTGTATTCCTAATGGAACGAGCGACACACATGTGATTTAGTTTACAAATTAGTGCTTTCCTTTTCTTTTCTGGCATTTGAAACTTGTTCCTGTGCTGTACAGTGCGTTTTATTACTGTTCAGTTTTCCTGTTATAATAATTGAACAGGCGACACGTATGTGAATTAGTTTACAAAGTAGTGCTTTGCTTTTCTGTTCTTTCTTTGGAAACGTTTTCGTACTATACCGTGCGATATATCACTTTTCAGTTTTCCGGTATTCCTAATTGACCGAGCGTCACACATGTGATTCCGTTTAAAAGTAGTGCTTTGCTTTTCTGTTCTTTCGTTGGAAACTTGTTCCTGTGATGTACAGTGCAATATATCACTTTTCAGTTTTCCTGTATTCCTACTTGAGCGAGAGACACACATGTTATTCAGTTTACAATGTAGTGCTTGGCCTTTATGTTCTTTTGTTGGAAACTTGTTCCTGTTCCTGTTAGGAACAAGTTAGGGTTAGGGTTAGGGTTAGGGTTAGGGTTAGGGTAGGGTTAGGGTTAGGGTTAGGGTTAGGGTAGGGTTAGGGTTAGGGTTAGGGTTAGGGGTTAGGTTTAGGGTTAGGTTTTAGGGTTAGGGTTAGGGTTATATCACTTTTCAGTTTTCCTGTTATAATAGTTGAACAGGCGACACATATATAAATTAGTTTACAAAGTTGTGATTTGTGTTTCTGTTCTTTCGATGGAAACTTGTTTCCCTGCTGTACATTGCGACATAACACTTTTCAGTTTACCTATATTCCTAATTGCGCGAGCGACACACATGTGATTCCGTTTCAAAGTAGTGCTTTGCTTTTCTGTTCTTTCGTTGGAAACTTGTTCCTGTGATGTACAGTGCAATATATCACTTTTCAGTTTTCCGGTATTCCTACTTGAGCGAGAGACACACATGTTATTCAGTTTACAATGTAGTGCTTGGCCTTCATGTTATTTTGTTGGAAACTTGTTCCTGTTCCTGTTAGGAACAAGTTAGGGTTAGGGTTAGGGTTAGGGTTAGGGTTAGGGTTAGGGTTAGGGTTAGGGTAGGGTTAGGGTTAGGGTTAGGGTTAGGGTAGGGTTAGGGTTAGGGTTAGGGTTAGGGGTTAGGGTTAGGGTTAGGTTTTAGGGTTAGGTTTAGGGTTATATCACTTTTCAGTTTTCCTGTTATAATAGTTGAACAGGCGACACATATATAAATTAGTTTACAAAGTTGTGCTTTGTGTTTCTGTTCTTTCGATGGAAACTTGTTTCTCTGCTGTACATTGCGACATAACACTTTTCAGTTTACCTATATTCCTAATTGCGCGAGCGACACACATGTGATTCCGTTTAAAAGTAGTGCTTTGCTTTTCTGTTATTTCGTCGGAAACTTGTTCTTGCGCTGTACAGTGCGATATATCACTTTTCAGTTTTCCTGTATTCCTAATGGAACGAGCGACACACATGTGATTTAGTTTACAAATTAGTGCTTTGCTTTTCTGTTCTTTCATTTGAAACTTGTTCCTGTGCTGTACAGTGCGTTTTATTAGTGTTCAGTTTTCCTGTTATAATAATTGAACAGGCGACACATATGTGAATTAGTTTACAAAGTAGTGCTTTGCTTTTCTGTTCTTTCTTTGGAAACCTTTTCCTAGCTGTACAGTGCGATATATCACTTTTCAGTTTTCCTGTATTCCTAATTGGCCGAGCGACACACATGTGATTCCGTTTAAAAGTAGTGCTTTCCTTTTCTGTTCTTTCGTTGGAAACTTGTTCCTGTGATGTACAGTGTAATATATCACTTTTCAGTTTTCCTGTATTGCTACTTGAGCGAGAGACACACATGTGATTCAGTTTACAATGTAGTGCTTGGCCTTTATGTTCTTTTGTTGGAAACTTGTTCCTGTTCCTGTTAGGAACAAGTTAGGGTTAGGGTTAGGGTTAGGGTTAGGGTTAGGGTTAGGGTAGGGTTAGGGTTAGGGTTAGGGTTAGGGTTAGGGTTAGGGTAGGGTTAGTGTTAGGGTTACGGTTAGGGTTAGGGGTTAGGGTTAGGGTTAGGTTTTAGGGTTAGGGTTAGGGTTATATCACTTTTCAGTTTTCCTGTTATAATAGTTGAACAGGCGACACATATATAAATTAGTTTACAAAGTTGTGCTTTGTGTTTCTGTTCTTTCGATGGAAACTTGTTTCTCTGCTGTACATTGCGAGATAACACTTTTCAGTTTTCCTGTATTCCTAATTGCGCGACGACACACATGTGATTCCGTTTAAAAGTAGTGCTTTGCTTTTCTGTTAATTCGTCGGAAACTTGTTCTTGTGCTGTACAGTGCGATATAACACTT